>NC_069386.1:27808888-28119444 GCF_027475565.1 Acinonyx jubatus
GGTCCAGTGGAACAAAATACTGTTCTTATTTTCCATATCTGTTTCCTTACTGTGATGTACTGTTACCCCTTGTTTCTCACTGTTATTGTGATTCTTGGTCTATTTTTCACCATAGAAATGGCTGAAACCACCCTGGCTGGCTGGGAATATGGTGAGAGGTTTCTGTTAGCACTCTCCTTCCTTTTGTGGATAGGATGCTTTGTTGGTACCAACATGGGGGGATCAATGGCCATGGGAGTCTACAGAAATAGATCCACATGAATCTTATAGTGGAACAGAATACCCCATCCTACTACTGGGGTTCCTCAAAACCTCAATTATTGGTAAAAAAAACAACAACAAAAAAACAGAAACAAAAACAAAAACTACCTTGGGGAAAGGGAACTTGCCTTGGGGAAAAAAAAAAAAATTCCTGCCTTGGGGAAGGAAGTTCACCATCTCTGTTGGAAGCTTGACATGCCTGGGCCAAAGATTTTATAACTCAACTGCCTGGGAAACCCAATAGTGGGGAACCCCAGATCACCTTGAGCCAGATCCCCACTGTGGAGGATAAGTTTAAGAATTCTTTGAGTTTGCACCAATGGATTAACAAGGGTTAGGGTGGAAAGTCGCCACACAGTGAAAGGGCTGAGGGCTAATTAGTGACCAAAATACCTTGTTAACCCTGAGGTAGCATTCTCTATCTGTCTTAGCCTGTAGAAGAGTTAAGATAAACAGACAAGGTGCCTGGTTCCTGCAATAAATGGCCATCTGCATGGCTATTTTGATTTGTCTTGATCCTAACCCCTAACACCGCGTATCTTTGAAAATCTCTTTTCTCTCACACACATGAATTAATGATTACTGTTTTATTGTTTCTTTCTGCACCATGTATGTAAGTTTTACTTCTGCATCACGTATGTAAGCCTTCTGATCCTAATAAATATGGAGAAAGGACCCTTATGCAGGGCTCTTGTCTCCTCTCAGACATTAGCCTCTCTCGTATTCATTTCTGCATCTGCTCTTTTGGTGGACAAGAGAGAACTCCAGACTCAAAGTCTGTGACACCCCACCCCTGTCTAACTTCTCTCATCTCCAAGAGGCCTGGGATAATGTCGATGCAGCCATCGAATGGTGGGCACCAGGTGGAATATACTGGATATGTGGAAGGACAGCCTATACAGTACTTCCTTCAGGTTGGTCTGGGTTATGTGTGCTGGGAACTATCCGTCAATATTTCTTACTGCTCCCACTTGCCAGAGGGGAACATTTGGGAGTCCAAGTGTATACGGACAGGGAGACTCGAAGGAAATGATGTGCCTTACAAATTGGCAATTGGAAAGATGATGAATGACTTCCTGAGCATATAATCTAATATTATGGCCCTGCCACCTGGGCGGAGGATGGGTCCTGGGGCTACTGTAATCCCATTTATATGCTAAACAACATAATCATGCTGCAAGAAGTTGTAGACATTATAACCAATATAACTGCCAGGGCTTTTAATTTACTAGCTGAACAGCAGGCCAAAATGTGCAATGCTATCTATCAAAATCGCTTGGCCTTAGATTACTTGCTTGCTTCAGAGGCAGGAGTTTAAGTTTAACTTTAGTTTAACTAACTAGTTAGTTTAACTAGTTAGTTTAACTAACTGTTGCCTGCAGATAGATGATGAAGGAAAAGTTATAGAAAAGATCACAGATCAAATGAGAAAGTTGCTCATGTCCCAATCTAGACCTGGAAAGGTTGGGACCCCAGGGAGTTTTATTCAGAGGATTTTTTTTTTTTTAAACTCTTAAGGCATTCAAAACCCTCATGGGAATTATCCTCTTGATTTTGGAAACTTGCTTAATCCTACCTTGCTTAGCTCCCCTGGTTATACGGTCTGTCTACAGCCTCATTGAGGCAATGGTCGAAAGAAAAATAGCTATAGCCACGCATGTGATAATGTTATGAAAATATAGACCTCTAAACCAAGGTGATGCTCTTTGACCCAAAATAGGGGGGTCTGAGAATCAAATGGGGGAACGTAGTAGAATCCCCTCCCTAAGGAATGTGGTGAGAAAAGACCTTAAGATAAGGGAAGGCCACTTGGCTATGTGCATATGTGCATCAGTCACTACCCTGTAACATGAGACCAATCAATCAGACTGTATGTCTATATGTTACCCATATATGGGATACAAAGTAGAAAATGCATAAAAGGCTATACCATGTGGTGTTCAGGACTCAGCTTGGGGGTAAAAATCCTCTAAGCCTATGTCAGTACAAATAAAGTTCCTTTCTGGAAAGAAAAGCCTCAGTGTCACGACTCTCTGTGCGAGAAACCTGCTACAATTCCAGCCAAAGCCTTGGTAAAATGACCAGTATTTCCAATGGTGTCTTGTTACAAGAACAGATTCTTATTGAACTAATGCAAATAACTATAATTGTCATGAAAGAATACTCACTGATAATCTTTGAATTTTAGAGGGTTTAAGTAGAGAGAAAAATAAAATACTTCAGTTTGTACTCTATTATCCTATCTATTGTACTCAGTATCCTACTACTGTATATAATGGATATCTTAAGAGAAAGCTTCCTTAATCTAGAAGAGCAAACATTAGAGAACCAGCAATACTTTAAAACAAGAGTCACAAAACTATAACCATTTTCCTCAGTTCATTTAGTTCTATGTTTCTAATTCTTGTTCAGTTTGAATGCAGCTTTTTAGTTCTGGAAATTCTTACCCATTTTTGTATTAATCTTAAAGATTTCAAAAACGTGTATCTGTCTTAAAGATCCTTTTTATAAGTCTCCTTGAAGATGAAACACGTTTTGTAGGAACATCAGAACAATTAACTATAAATGACAGAAGTAAAAAATGGACATGGTTAAAAATATGATGTGAGAGTTCATGATGATGCAATTGACAAGGAAATTTGGTTATTACTGTGACACATAACACTTTGATAGTCAGAATATCAAGTGATGGCCTTATTACCAAAACATTAAAACTTTAGGAATTGCATATATATTTGAGCAGTTATAGCTTTTACCCAAGAAATACAACCTAAGTTTTACCATTATTTGACGGGGCTTTCCACTTAACATACCAAATAAAAAGGCCTAACTGGTCAAAAAGACTTCATTTACAATTTAGGTTTATAAAAACCTTAGAAAGTTATAAAGCATATCCTAAATAGGATTACAGATCTTTACAAATCTTATTTAACCAAGGTAGGCAATACGAGATTAAAAAAAAAAAAAAAGAAAGAAAGAAACGGGAGATTCCAAAGGCAGATATGTAGGGTTATATAGTTGTTAGCAAAATTTAGCTCATTTAACATTGAGAAGTTTTCACTTTAAGTAATCAAAGACCTGATAAAGACATAAACATAAACATTTAAAACAAGCTTTGGTTTTCCAGGAGACAAGAGAAAAAAACTTTGTTTACATTTTCTTATCAAGAACAGACCAACAGGGGCGCCTGGGTGGCTCAGCGGTTAAGTGGCTGACTTCGGCTCAGGTCATGATCTTGAGGTCCGTGAGCCCGAGCCCTGCGTCGGGCTCTGTGCTGACAGCTCAGAGCCTAGAACCTGTTTCAGATTCTGTGTCTCCCTCTCTCTGACCCTCCCCTGTTCATGTTCTGTCTCTCTCTGTCTCAAAAATAAATAAACGTTAAAAAAAAATGTTTTTTAAAAAGAACAGACTAACAATCCAAGAAAATCTCTTTTTTTTAAACATAGAGAAAAGCAGAATTTTAACCTTATACCAGTGTGCTTTTTAAAATCATTCATTGCAAGCACCAATAACCTCCCAGTCACCTGGAGTTACAAATGACTCCTTTGATTCCTTAGACCTGTTTATCCAATCAGTTGCTGAATCCTAGAGGTCTCACTTCTGTGATAGGCTTTGCTTAATCCCTTCCCTTGTATTTTTTTTAATGGTAACTTAATCTCTACCTCATTTATTCTCACACACTCTATTTAAGTAGCCATACAATTGGTTTTCCCATTTCTAATGCCTTTCCCCACTTCCATCAGATTCCTCATTTTACAACACAGTTCTGTCCATGTCGCTACTTTATTTTTGGGGGGAATAAACCTTTATGCTCACATTCCAGAGCGTCCACTCTCTCATCCCATCCTGTCTTCCCAACACTATTTGCTTTGCTCTCAGACCCTCAGCCATTCCCCACCATAGGTGATCTTTGCTCTTTCTCATGAACTCCTCCATAGTTGTGTGTTAGGAGTGGATGACAGTCTACAGTAAGATGATTATTTGTAAGATTTTGTTCACCTTTGGATCCTCTGCAGTGCTTAATGTAGAATCTTACACTTAGTCACTAAATAGAAAGGTGTTGAATAAATCAATGATAATTCTTTAATAAATATACTGCATACATTAAAAAAAAAAATCCCTTCATTGCAACCTCAGTCCATCCTAACCACACATAAAATTCCTTTCCAAATATTTCCCTTCACGAACCTTCTACAACTTTCTTTTGCTTTCAGATTTTGCCCCAAGCCATTTCTCTCCAAACAACCAGTCTCATTTAGGACAAAATTACTTTCTTTTACCTTCAACAAAAGTGTATTTCCATTCCTGATATCTTTCATACACATCTACTTTTCTATATACAGAGTTGCTTTCCTTATTTCCATCAGTCTTAACTACATTTAGCAGAATTTTAACACTTAGAAACCTTAGTCTCCGGGGAAAATTAAGTAGTAACCAATTGTGTACTGTCTGTTACATCAGAATTCCTTAGATGGCAAACTTATGAACCAATTAATCACAAAACATGTTTTCCAACAGATCCAAATATCCTTAGTTTCTCTGCAACAAGTCAAAAGCACATACCCACATCTAGAAATTAGTGCTTTAGCCTCTTACATCATTATATATCCAATGAATTCAACCACAATTTGTCATGCAAGCAAAAACTGTTAACGTTTTAGGTTATCAAAGACTTTGAAAGCTATCTTAACAATTATCCATGGAATTTTGACATAGAATCATTTTAAGTTGTCTTTTTACTAACAAATTGCAACAGATAACATGAGCTTATTTGATCTTCAGGAAACCTAGATAGAATAAAAGTTTCATATTTAATGTTTATAACTCTAAAGACATGTTTATCTTAAACCATAAACTTAGTTTAAATACCAAATACGTTCCACCTATGTGTCCACTCAGGACAATTTGTTCCCCATTGTCAATTTTTACCTGGAACGCTGGTGGGGAAATCTGAAGTGGGAGGTCTGAGGGGGTGCTCCTCGCTTGACCTTGAGACTGGGAAGAGGAGCCAATGGTGGCTGAGGCACTGCGGATGGTATAGAAACTTGTTATGCAGACTGCACTCAAGGTGGTGCAGAAACAGGAGGAGGTGGAGGGGAAGGCAGAAGAGGTGAGATGCCAGCAGAAGGCAGACAAAAAAAATTCTGGTCCTAAACCTTGTCAGCTAGAACAGAGGAGCAGATGCCATGTCTCTCTCTCTCTCTCTCTCTCTCTCTCTCTCTCTCTCTCTCTCTCTTTCTCTCTTTCCACCAACTAGTGGAATTAGGCAATCTATGTTAGGCTGGAGAAGAAAGAATTTCCCCAAAACAAATGGAGTTTCAGCAGCTGCTTGGGAATATACCTTAAAGTCCCCATCCCAAGGTAGACTAACCCCAGTTGGCTCCAATTATAGCTGTTAACCTGGGAAATGAATGAGGGAGAGGCCCCACATCAATTAGGAGGAACAGAGAAAGAGTCAGTGTCCCCTTTGTGAGAGATAGCTTGTGTTTCCTCCAGCAACTGCGTTTTATCAGGAGAAGGCCTATTTACACATCCAATTTGTCAGGAGGGAGTTTACTAGCCAAACACATTCTGCAAGAGGCCTTTTAGTTTGGGTCCTGATTTAGAGCCGTGAAGGTCTGGACCTAGCATACCTCCATCTATTTTCCCTGTTTCCTGCAAAAGAGATCTAACTGCTAGATCCTACTAAGACCATGCAGTATTACAGGAGATCAGTCCTTTCCTAAATTTTGCAATCTGAATCATTTCCAGTGGGTTAAAAAGGCATCCCAAGGGAGAGTCCTTGGGGACTGAAGAGAAGCTCCCATGCTCCTAGAGATAGAAGTAGAGAAGGCCCATTACCATGTAGATCTCCTCCTCCCCCCCAGCTCCTGGGTTGTGTCCCACACGCAGAATATGTCAGAGGTTCTGGGTGTCAAAGTGACCCGAGGTGTCCCTGCAACGAAATCACTATGATCACTGACCAGCCGACTAAGGGCTACTGAAAGAGGGATGCTAGCATCCCCTTGGCTTCCCCATTGCATCCTAGGCTGCAAATGGGTTCTGGCATATGGGCCTGAGCTTACCTTGCTGAGAAGGCCAAGAAATCATTGTTTTTAACTCAGAAAATACTGGAAAAGCTTTACAAGGAGGAATTACCCAATTTTGTAGTTTAAGTAGTAGTTAGTAGAAGATATTGATGGAAAACAGTAAAGCTAGAAATCCATCATGATCTAAGAGACAGTTAGTCTCTACAGCCAAATTCCCTAGGAAATGGTCCCCAGTTGGATTTTAATTCAATTGGGTACTGGTTTTGGCCAGCTCCCAATGGAGGTCTTGGGTCCAGAAGTAGTTAGACCAGAGATGTGGAAGGGATCACATTTGACCAATGAGGAGGAAACCTCACAGGCAGTGTTAAGATTGGCAGCCATCCTGGTGACCTAGGTGGCTGTCCCATGCCCAAGACAATTTTGTATAAGGACAGGAATAAAGAGAAGGCATCAAGTTTCTGGGTCTTATTATCATTCTGGCCAGGGTACTAACTTCCAGCCTTTCTCCTCCCATAGAGTAGCAGGTTAGAGGATTGCAGCCTAAGCATTAACATGAAAGTGTTCCAATAAGACCATACTTCTTTTGAAAAGCCCCTGAAATAAATGTAAAGGAACAAAGAGAAAGTACTCACCAAGTTTACACTGAAGCTCAGAATCCAGATGAAAAGACTCATAGCCTCACACATTGGGTGCCATATGATCAGGTTTGGGGATGATGGTGGGGTTTGTGGGATTCAGAGTCAATGGCCAGGAAAGAATTCTTGAAGAAGTCTTTGCTGCAAAAAGGTGATTTTATTAAAGTATGGGGATAGGATCCATGGGCAGGAAGAGCTGCACTGGGGTTGTGTAGAATGACTGGTTATTACCCATCTGGGGGCTGGGTAATGCTAGCTTGTGCTTGGCCCTCAGCTTGCCTTATGGTCCCTCATCATAACCAAATGGGCCTTGAACATAATACTTTCTCCTCAGGGAGTATCTTTCGAAATCCTTGTTCAGTTGTTTTGGCTACCACCTATTGTTTTACACGTTGGGTTTTTAGGTCTTACTGATGAGAGAGCATGGGGCTAGCTGAGGGCAAAGTATAGGCTAACAGCACCTCCCCCCACCCCCCCACAAGGTGGGATATATGTGACATTCCTCAGACACTCCTGACTGCCCAAGGACAAAGGAAAGGAGAGAAAACAAATGGTTAAACAGATTGTCTCCATCAATTCACAAATATCTTAGTAAATTACAAGAAAAAGGCAATTCCATCAATAGCATACAGTCCAGGAACTCTCTACTGTCTCAATGTTAATGTTTGCTAGAGGGAAAAACAACCTTAGCTTGACAATAGCTAGGCCTCCAGTAAGTCTTTAGCGTGTGAAAGTCTCTTTGGAAACTCCCTCTTGACTTTATATCCACCGACTCCATTAAACAGTCACCCCCCACACTTACAGTTCAGCTCTTTCTGCCCATGGGTCCTGTCCCTGTGCTTTAATAAAACCACCTTTTGCACCAAAGACGTCTTCAAAAATTCCTTCTTGGCCATGGCTCCAGACCCCATGAATCCCATCATCACCCAAAACCTCATCATTACTATACACATGCGTAGTTTAGGAATCAAAGATCTGAGAAGAGTTAATACAGTTTCTAGGACTCCTGTTCATAGCTCATACCTTCATGGCAGTCCTGGAGTTTAAGGTCAATGAGACTTGAGCTTTTTGGTTGAGATTGGTCTGCTCTGTACTGTGCATTCTGGAAGTGTCCTTAGAGAAAGCCATATAGGTGTGGGTCTCACCCAGTATGGTTCCCCTTTCAAGGTAAGTACCCTTAATTTCTGCCTGCTTTTGTTCATTCTCTAGTACCATTTTAAAAATTTTGTCCAATTTATCAGGCAAAATTTTAGTCCAATATTCACTACTCAGCCATCACTAGAACCTGCAACCTTTCTCAATATTTTAAAGATGTTAGTTTCCTCTTGGTTATTTTGCTTCCGATATATCAATATCATTTTTTTTTAAATCACTGTTATCCTGTATGTAATGTATCTCTTTTCCTCTGATTTTTAGGATTTTCCTTACTTTTGTTTTCAACAGTTTAACCATGATGAACATAGGTATGATTTTCTTTCTCTTTATCCAACTGGATATTCACTGAGGTTTGTGAAGCTGTGGGTTCATGTTTTTCATCAAATTTGGAAAAGTTTGAGCCACTGTTTTTTAATTGCACATCACTCCTTTATTATACTGATCTGGGGAAAAGATTTAGTACAGTTACACTCAAAATGAGTACTTGGGCACAAGTGGCAGGGCCAAACAACTGTAACCTGATCAGAAACAGATACGATGAAAGACAAACTTGGACAGGATCAAGAGGCATTTCACTGCTATAAAACATTAAGACTGGGGAGAGATTCTAAAACACACAGGAAGATGAACTCCTAGGCCTCAGAAGTGAGGGAGTTTATCACATATTATGAAGAATGGCTTATATTTGGATAATCACATGTGGCAATAGTTCCCCAGATGGGGACCCCAGAAGGGTTTTTGTTTTGTATTATTTTTACATGTATATTTGTAAAAGTAAATGCAACAATAAGCATTCAGTTAGATCCCAATCTTCGGGAGCCAGTGGGGGAAATGGTTGTTTTAATCACCATGCAGTTTACATTAATCTTCCACTGGAGTGACTAGTGCCCCCAGACAGTAACCTGACTACAGAATAGTACAGGGCTGGCTCCTGGGAACACATACATACAGGCTCTCTTGCATCTCGTTGGTTATGCCTTAGCGAATTTCCTCTCTATTCCCTACTCAAGCAGATCCTTAGTAATAAACAAAGTAGTAGGAAAAACCCTGGAGTTACTACCTTTCTTGAATAAGAGGGTTAAGAGTCTTTCTTCAGCTTGGATTTAGGATCTATGCCCCAAAAGTGAGGCCATTATTTCTTAAGAAAAAAAAAATTAAGTGTATTTATTTATTTTGAGAGAGAGAGGGGATAGGGGAAGGGCAGAGAAAGAGGGAGAGAGAGAATCCCAAGCAGGCTCCATGCTACCTCCATGTGAGCCCGATATGGGGCTTGATCTCATGAATCATGAGATTATGACCTGAGCCAAAATCAAAAGTTGGACGCTGAGCCAATTGAGCCAACCAGACAACTTGGTAATATGTATTTGGTCTTTGTCCCATTCCTGGCACAGAGCTTCTAAAACCCTTGGGATTTCCTGTGTGGAGAGCAATAAATGTGCCTTTGTTGTGAAGCAACTGTGGGAGTTTCTAGGTAGCCTAAGTATGAAGGTTGGCCCCAGAGGAACCAATTATGTGATTAGAGGGTTGGAACTTTCAGTCTCTCCTCCCACCTTTGGGGAGGGGAGAGGGGCTGAAGATTGCGTTCAGTCATCGATGGCCAATGATTTAATCAATCATGCTTATGTAAGAAAACCTTCTTAAATACCTAAAACCAACAGGTTTCAGAGAGATTTGGGGTTGGTGAATGCATGGAAATTCTAGGAGTGTGGAGTGCTCAGAAAGCATGGAAGCTCTGTGCCCCTTCTCACATACCTTGTGCCCTATGCATCTCCTCCATCTGGCTGTTGCAGAATTACATCCTTCCATAATAAGTTGGCAATCTACTAAGAAAAATGTTTCTCTGAGGTCTTTGAGCTGCTCTAGCAAACAAATGAAACCCAAGGAGGGGGTTGTTGGAACCTATGATCTACACCTGGTCAGTCAGAAGCAGAAGTGCAAATCTAGACTTGCAATTGGTGTCTGAAATGGGAGTGGGGAGGCATTCTTGTGGGACTGAGCCCCTTAACCTCTCGGAAGCTATTCACAAGTGTCAATTTGCAAGCTATCCTAACACTGTCAGAATTCAGCAAAATTGTAGGACAGCCAGCTGGTGTTGGGGAACTGCTTGGTGTCTGGAAAAAGCACATACACATTGGAATTTGATAGGGAAGGAGTCCTCAGATTTCTTCTAGAGTTGAGCTGAATTGCTGCTGGACCTCAGCTTTAATTATATTTCACATGTGATTTCCAATCTCTAACCTCCACTATCACTACTTTTTTTTTTTTTTTTTTTTTAATCTTGTGAGTATTCGAATTAGGAGAGGTTGAGTTGTACTTTCAGGTATTTTTGGTTCACCTTTGGATTTAGTTTTGTTAGGGCTCCAGAATCTAATCACTCTGAGAATGCACAGGACTACACTCCCAGTTTTCTACCTTGTGCCACCTTAGCAAAATTTGGGCAGGATTCAGGGAGAAAACTGTTGGAACAAGTGACTGAGCTTGTATTTACAATTTTTGCATTCCATTCCATCCTAGCAGATGTCAAAGGGTCAACTGATTTCTTCTCATTCCTGTATATTCTTTCCATCGATGACAGGCTAGGTCCAACTGCCAACCTACACCATTCATCCCTCCCAGGTATGGAGGTTGCACAGCTCTTTGCTCTCTTATAAAGGGCTTATTTCTCTCTGGAATTCAGTTCAAGTTTCCTGTATAGACAGTCTGCATTAATCCCACAGAAAAGTATACATTTATTTTGCCTTTTCTTGTTAACCACAGGAGTGGAAGTCTTTAGTGTCCTTTATTTCCTAACCCAAAGCAGAAGTATGTAGAACATTTTCTAAGAATTTGAATCAAGTGTCTGACAAATCTCTGACAAGAGGAATTGTAGATCAATTAGATATCAGTATTTCCAAATGGCTGGAACTCTAAATACCTAAATTCTCAGCCTCTTCACAATTAGGTGTGACCATGTAAGAAAGTTGCTTGCCCTCTGTCTTCTCTTCCTCCCTCCTGTGGACTGGGAGGTAGACAGTTCTGCAAGCCAGCTTTGACCATACAAACAAGGGAAGCACCAAAGGCAATCGCAGAATAAGCATAAGGAACGTGCACTGTGAACAACCTCATGGTGTGGAGACACTCATCCACCCTGAACCACCCTCTGCACTATTAGAATGAACTACTTTCTTCATGGAAATGAGCTTAGGTCTATTACAGAAGTTGAGCCTATGTTCTAAATCAGTGGTTTCCAACATTTTGTCTCCTAAATAAAAAAATTAGATATCTGGACTCTGACTTTACACTGTAACCTGTATTTGACTTGTGATTTTAAGAGTTTCCAAGGACATTTACCAAGTTTAAATTGGAGGAAGAATAGACTATAACTGTCATTAGTTGGTTTCTTTGGGAAGCAGCCTCCAAGATGGATTTATTTTTTTTAATTTTTTTTTCAATATATGAAATTTATTGTCAAATTGGTTTCCATACAACACCCAGTGCTCATCCCAAAAGATGCCCTCCTCAATACCCATCACTCACCCTCCCCTCCCTCCCACCCCCCATCAACCCTCAGTTTGTTCTCAGTTTTCAAGAGTCTCTTATGCTTTGGCTCTCTCCCACTCTAACCTCTTTTTCTCTTTCCTTCACCTCCCCCGTGGGTTTCTGTTAAGTTACTCAGGATCCACATAAGAGTGAAACCATATGGTATCTGTCTTTCTCTGTATGGCTTATTTCACTTAGCATCACACTCTCCAGTTCCATCCATGTTGCTACAAAGGGCCATATTTCGTTCTTTCCCATTGCCACATAGTACTCCATTGTGTATATAAACCACAATTGCTTTATCCGTTCATCAGTTGATGGACATTTAGGCTCTTTCCATAATTTGGCTATTGTTGAGAGTGCTGCTATAAACATTTGGGTACAAGTGCCCCGAGGCATCAGTACTCCTGTATCCCTTGGGTAAATTCCTAGCAGTGCTATTGCTGGGTCATAGGGTAGGTCTATTTTTAATTTTCTGAGGAACCTCCACACTGTTTTCCAGAGTGGCTGCACCAATTTGCATTCCCACCAACAGTGCAAGAGGGTTCCCGTTTCTCCGCATCCTCTCCAGCATCTATAGTTTCCTGATTCGTTCATTTTGGCCACTCTGACTGGCGTGAGGTGATATCTGAGTGTGGTTTTGATTTGTATTTCCCTGATAAGGAGCGGCGTTGAGCATCTTTTCATGTGCCTGTTGGCCATCCGGATGTCTTCTTTAGAGAAATGTCTATTCATGTTTTCTGCCCATTTCTTCACTGGGTTATTTGTTTTTCAGGTGTGGAGTTTGGTGAGCTCTTTATAGATTTTGGATACTAGCTCTTTGTCCGATATGTCATTTCCAAATATCTTTTCCCATTCCGTTGGTTGCCTTTTCGTTTTGTTGGTTGTTTCCTTTGCTGTGCAGAAGCTTTTTATCTTCATAAGGTCCCAGTAATTCATTTTTGCTTTTAATTCCCTTGCCTTTGGGGATGTGTCGAGTAAGAGATTGCTACGGCTGAGGTCAGAGAGGTCATTTCCTGCTTTCTCCTCTAGGGTTTTGATGGTTTCCTGTCTCATATTCAGGTCCTTTATCCATTTTGAGTTTATATTTGTGAATGGTGTGAGAAAGTGGTCTAGTTTCAACTTTCTGCATGTTGCTGTCCAGTTCTCCCAGCACCATTTGTTAAAGAGACTGTCTTTTTTCCATTGGATGTTCTTTCCTGCTTTGTCAAAGATTAGTTGGCCATATGTTTGTGGGTCTAGTTCTGGGGTTTCTGTTCTATTCCATTGGTCTATGTGTCTGTTTTTGTGCCAATACCATGCTGTCTTGATGATGACAGCTTTGTAGTAGAGGCTAAAGTCTGGGATTGTGATGCCTCCTGCTTTGGTCTTCTTCTTCAAAATTACTTTGGCTATTCGGGGCCTTTTGTGGTTCCATATGAATTTTAGGATTGCTTGTTCTAGTTTCGAGAAGAATGCTGGTGCAATTTTGATTGGGATTGCATTGAATCTGTAGATAGCTTTGGGTAGGATTGACATTTTGACAATATTTATTCTTCCAATCCATGAGCAGGGAATGTCTTTCCATTTCTTTACATCTTCTTCAATTACCTTCATAAGCTTTCTATAGTTTTCAGCATACAGATCTTTTACATCTTTGGTTAGATTTATTCCTAGGTATTTTATGCTTCTTGCTGCAATTGTGAATGGGATCAGTTTATTTGTCTTTCTGTTGCTTCATTGTTAGTGTATAAGAATGCAACTGATTTCTGTACATTGATTTTGTATCCTGCAACTTTGCTGAATTCATGTATCAGTTCTAGCAGACTTTTGGTGGAGTCTATCGGATTTTCCATGTATAGTATCATGTCATCTGCAAAAAGTGAAAGCTCGACTTCATCTTTGCCAATCTTGATGCCTTTGATTTCCTTTTGTTGTCTGATTGTTGATGCTAGAACTTCCAACACTATGTTAAACAACTGCGGTGAGAGTGGGCATCCCTGTCGTGTTCCTGATCTCAGGAAAAAAGCTCTCAGTTTTTCCCCATAGAGGATGATGTTAGCTGTGGGCTTTCCATAAATGGCTTTTATGATCTTTAAGTATGTTCCTTCTATCCCGACTTTCTCAAGGGTTTTTATTAAGAAAGGGTGCTGGATTTTGTCAAAGTCCTTTTCTGCATCGACTGACAGGATCATATGGTTCTTATCTTTTCTTTTATTATTGTGATGTATCACGTTGATTAATTTGCGAGTGTTGAACCAGCCCTGCATCCCAGGAATGAATCCCACTTGATCATGGTGAATAATTCTTTTTATATGCTGTTGAATTTGATTTGCTAGTATCTTATTGAGAATTTTTGCATCCATATTCATCAGGGATATTGGCCTGTAGTTCTCTTTTTTTACGGGGTCTCTGTCTGGTTTAGGAATCAAAGTAATACTGGCTTCATAGAATGAGTCTGGAACTTTTCCTTCCCTTTCTATTTCTTGGAATAGCTTGAGAAGGATAAGTATTATCTCTACTTTAAACGTCAGGTAGAACTCCCCTGGGAAGCCATCTGGTCCTGGACTCTTATTTTTTGGGAGATTTTTGATAACCAATTCAATTTCTTCACTGGTTATGGGTCTGTTCAAGCTTTCTATTTCCTCCTGATTGAGTTTTGGAAGCGTGTGGGTGTTTAGGAATTTGTCCATTTCTTCCCGGTTGTCCAATTTGTTGGCATATAATTTTTCATAGTATTCCCTGAGAATTGTTTGTATCTCTGAGGGATTGGTTGTAATAATCCCATTTTCATTCATGATTTTATCTATTTGGGTCATCTCCCTTTTCTTTTTGAGAAGCCTGGCTAGAGGTTTGTCAATTTTGTTTATTTTTTCAAAAAACCAACTCTTGGTTTCGTTGATCTGCTCTATAGTTTTTTTAGATTCTATATTGTTTATTTCTGCTCTGATCTTTATTATTTCTCTTCTTCTGCTGGGCTTGGGGTGTCTTTGCTGTTCTACTTCTATTTCCTTTAGGTGTGCTGTTAGATTTTGTATTTGGGATTTTTCTTGTTTCTTGAGATAGGCCTGGATTGCAATGTATCTTCCTCTCAGGACTGCCTTCACTGCATCCCAAAGCGTTTGGATTGTTGTATTTTCATTTTCATTTCTTTCCATTATTTTTTAATTTCTTCTCTAAGTGCCTGGTTGACCCACTCATTCTTTAGTAGGGTGTTCTTTAACCTCCATGCTTTTGGAGGTTTTCCAGACTTTTTCCTGTGGTTGATGTCAAGCTTCATAGCATTCTGGTCTGAAAGTATGCACGGTATGATCTCAATTCTTGTATACTTATGAAGGGCTGTTTTGTGACCCAGTATGTGATCTATCTTGGAGAATGTTCCATGTGCACTTGAGAAGAAAGTATATTCTGTTGCTTTGGGATGCAGAGTTCTAAATATATCTGTCAAGTCCATCTGATCCAATGTATCATCAGGGCCCTTGTTTCTTTATTGACCGTGTGTCTAGATGATCTATCCATTTCTGTAAGTGGAGTGTTAAAGTCCCCTGCAATTACCACATTCTTATCAATAAGGTTGCTTATGTTTATGAGTAATTGTTTTATATATTTGGGGGCTCCGTATTCGGCGCATAGACATTTATAATTGTTAGCTCCTCCTGATGGATGGACCCTGTAATTATTATATAATGCCCTTCTTCATCTCTTGTTACAGCCTTTAATTTAAAGTCTAGTTTGTCTGATAGAAGTATGGCTACTCCAGCTTTCTTTTGGCTTCCAGTAGCATGATAAATAGTTCTCCATCCCCTCGCTCTCAATGTAAAGGTGTCCTCAGATCTAAAATGAGTCTCTTGTAGACAGCAAATAGATGGGTCTTGTTTTTTTTATCCATTCTGATACCCTATGTCTTTTGGTTGGCGCATTTAGTCCATTTACATTCAGTGTTATTATAGAAAGATACGGGTTTAGAGTCATTGTGATGTCTGTATGTTTTATGCTTGTAGCGATGTCTCTGGTACTTTGTCTCACAGGATCCCCCTTAGGATCTCTTGTAGGGCTGGTTTCATGGTGATGAATTCCTTCAGTTTTTGTTTGTTTGGGAAGACCTTTATCTCTCCTTCTATTCTAAATGACAGACTTGCTGGATAAAGGATTCTCGGCTGCATATTTTTTTCTGTTCAACACATTGAAGATCTCGTGCCAATCCTTTCTGGCCTGCCAAGTTTCAAAAGAGAGATCAGTCACGAGTCTTATAGGTCTCCCTTTATAAGTTAGGGCACGTTTATCCCTTGCTGCTTCAGAATTTTCTCTTTATCCTTGTATTTTGCCAGTTTGACTATGATATGTCGTGCAGAAGATCGATTCAAGTTATGTCTGAAGGGAGTTCTCTGTGCCTCTTGGATTCAATGCCTTTTTCCTTCCCCAAATCAGGGAAGTTCTCAGCTATTATTTCTTCAAGTACACCTTCAGCACCTTTCCCTCTCTCTTCCTCCTCTGGGATACCAATTATGCATATATTATTTCTTTTTAGTGTATCACTTAGTTCCCTAATTTTCCCCTCATACTCCTGGATTTTTTTTATCTCTCTTTTTCTCAGCTTCCTCTTTTTCCATAACTTTATCTTCTAGTTCACCTATTCTCTCCTCTGCTTCTTCAATCCGAGCCGTCATCGTTTCCATTTTATTTTGCATTTCGTTTAAAGCGTTTTTCAGCTCCTCCTGACTGTGCCTTAGTCCCTTGATCTCTTTAGCAAGATTCTCTGCTGTCCTCTATACTGTTTTCAAGCCCAGAGATTAATTTTATGACTATTATTCTAAATTCACTTTGTGTTATATTATTTAAATCCTTTTTGATCAGTTCATTGGCTGTTATTTCCTGGAGATTCTTTTGAGGGGAATTCTTCCGTTTGGTCATTTTGGATAGTCCCTGGAGTGGTGCGGACCTGCAGGGCACTTCCCCTGTGCTGTGGTGTATAACTGGAGTTGGTGGGCGGGGCCGCAGTCAGACCTGATGTCTGCCCCCAGCCCACTGCTCAGGCCATAGTCAGACTGGTGTGTGCCTTCTCTTCCCCTCTCCTAAGGGCAGGATTCACTGTGGGGTGGCGTGGCCCATCTGGGCTACTTGCACACTGCCAGGCTTGTGGTGCTGGGGATCTGGCTTATTAGCTGGGGTGGGTAGGCAAGGTGCACGGGGGCAGGAGGGGCAGGCTTAGTTTGCTTCTCCTTCAGTGATCCACTTCAGGAGGGGCCCTGTGGCAGCGGGAGGGAGTCAGACCCGCTGCCAGAGGTTTGGCTCCACAGAAGCACAGCATTGGGTGTTTGCGTGGAGCAAGCAAGTTCCCTGGCAGGAACTGGTTGCCTTTGGGATTTTGGCTGGGGGATGGGCGAGGGAGATGGCGCTGGCGAGCGCCTTTGTTCCCCGCAAAACTGAGCTCTGTCCTCCCGGGGCTGAGCAACTATCCCTCCCTTTGTCCTCCAGCCTTCCCGCTTTCGGAGCAGAGCTGTTAACTTATGACCTCCCAGATGCTAAGTCCTGCTTGCTGTCAGAACACACTCCATCCGGCCCCTCCACTTTTGCAAGCCAGACTCGGGGGCTCTGCTTGGCCGGCGGGCCCCTCCACCCCGGCTCCCTCCCGCCAGTCCGTGGAGCGTGCACCGCCTCTCCGCCCTTCCTACCCTCTTCTGTGGGCCTCTCGTCTGCGCTTGGCTTCGGACACTCCGTTCTGCTAGTCTTCTGGTGGTTTTCCGGGTTAGTTAGGCAGGTGTAGGTGGAATCTGAGTGATCAGCAGGATGCGCGGTGAGCCCAGCGTCCTCCTAAGCCGCCATCTTCCAAAAACCAAGATGGATTTAGACATGCAGATTGCCCAGTGGAAAGAAGGGAAAGGTAGAACGGCCAGAGAGAAAAGTGAACCTGAATTATAGGTCAGTGGAATTATCCCATCAGTTTATCTTATTTGAAGAAATTGGCACAGTTCTCCACACCTTCAGCAACCAACACCCTGATCAGTCAGTAGCCATCAACATCAAGGCAAGACCCTCCACCAGCAAAAGATTATGACTCACTGGAAGCTTAGATGATGGGTCAACATTTTTTAGCCATAAAGTATTTTAAAATTAACACAGATTAAAAAAAAAATTTTTTTTAACGTTTATTTTTGAGACAGAGACAGAGCATGAATGGGGGAGGGTCAGAGAGAGGGAGACACAGAATCTGAAACAGGCTCCAGGCTCTAAGCCGTCAGGACAGAGCCCGACATGGGGCTCGAACTCATGGACCGCGAGATCATGACCTGAGCCGAAGTCGGCCACTCAACCGACTGAGCCACCCAGACGCCCCAAAAATTAACATAGATTTTTAAAGACATAATGCTATTACACACTTGACAGATACAGAATAGTGTAAAAAACATAACTTTTATACAAATTGGGAAACGAAAAAATTAATTTGACTTGCTTTATTGTGAAATTTGCTTCATTGCTGTAGACTGGAACTGAGCCCATGATTATCTCTGAGGTATGCCTGTATAAAAAACTTTACCAAAAGAGTCAGCCCATCATTGTTTAAAACTCAAGTTCATCATGACTGCTTTAATGGAAGAATGTTTTCACTTGATGGGACCAGATCACAAAAACCTTCACATATCTTACAACTGTTAGGTTATACTGGAGTATTTTCTTGAGACATGGAAGCAGCTGTTCATCTTCTGTCTGAAGGCATCCTCACCAAGACTTCAGAGTAAAGCTCCAGACCTTGGCTATCACCCAGGAGGCATTATTACCAGACTTTGCCATCTGCATGCAGGAAATGCTGATGCTGCAAGATGACTGAGATTGTATCTAAAGGCAGAGGGTCCCTGATGCTCAGTTCTGAGGATACTTGGGGTTAAGGATGCTTTTAAAAATAACTGATATATAACTTTCTTACACCATACACAAAAATAAACTCAAAATGGATAAAAGACCTAAATGTGAGACAGAAAACCATCAAAATCCTAGAGGAGAAAACAGGCAACAACTTCTTTGACCTCAGACACAGCAACTTCTTACTTGACATGTTCCTGAAGGCAAGGAAAATAAAAGCAAAAATGAACTATTGGGATCTCATTAAGAAAAAAAGCTTCTGCATAGCAAAGGAAACAACCAACAAAAGTAAAAGGCAATCAGCAGAATGGGAGAAGATATTTGCAAATGACAGATCAGGTAAAGGGTTAGTATCCAAAATCTATAAAGAGCTTACCAAACTCAACACCTGAAAAACAACCCAGTGGAGACATGGGCAGAAGACATGAATAGACACTTTTCCAAAGAAGACATTCACATGGCCAACAGACCCATGAAAAGATGCTCAACATTGCTCATCATCAGCAAAATACAAATCAAAACCACATTGATACTACCTCACACCTGTTGGAATGGCTAAAATTAACAGCTCAGGAAACAGATATTGGTGAGGATATGGAGAAAGGGGGAACCCTTTTGCACTCTTGGTGGGAACACAAACTGGTGCAGCCACTCTGGAAAACAGTGTGGAGCCTCCTCAAAAAATGGAATTACTGTATGATCCAGTAATAGCACTACTAGAAATTTATCCAAAGGAAATACGAGTGCTGATTCACAGGGGCATGTGTACCCCAATGTTTATAGCAGTGGTATCAACAATAGCCAAATTATGGGAAGAGCCCAGATGTCCATCAACTGATGAATGGATAAAGATGTGGTATATATAAACAATGGAATACTACTTGGTAACAAAAAAGAATGAAATCTTGCCATTTGCAACAATGTGGATGGAACTGAAGGATATTATGCTAAGTGAAATAAGTCAGTCAGCAAAAGACAGGTATCATATATTTTCATTCATATGTGGAATTTGAGAAATTTAACAGATACCTATGGGGGACGGGAAAGGAAAAAAAAGGTTACAGAGGGAGGCAAACCATAAAAGGTTCTTGAATACACGGAACAAACTGAGGGTTAATGGGGGGTGGGTAGGCAAGAGGGAGGGGAAAATGGGTGATGGGCATTGAGAAGGGCACTTTTTGGGATGAACACTGGGTGTTGTGTGTAAGTGATGAATCATGGGAATCTACTCCCGAAGCCAAGAGCACACTGTATACACTGTATGTTAGCTAACCTGACAATAAATTATATTTAAAAAAAAAAGTGGTATATATACCACTTATATATAGTGTTAAGTCGTAAGTACTAGAGACATGCCAAGAAATCTACAAGGAAAATGTGGAACATTTAAATAGGAAGCATAATTTTATTTAAGATATAACTGGCCAGTTCACACGAATTGCTCAGAATTGTCAATGTATGTGTCAACAGTTGGCCCTAAGTGAAGTTGGCTTTTACATTTATTGATATTGATTAAAGCTATTTTCCATTTTGAAACTTCCCAGGCAAATAAAAATACATTTTTCTGACAGCCAAATACAGGACAAACTTAGGGAAAACAGCATGTAAAACTCTGTATGAAACACTTCCAGGGGCACCTGGGTGGCTCAGTTAAGCATCCGACTTGGGCTCAGGTCATGATCTCTCCGCCCATGAGTTCAAGCACCATGTTGGGCTCCGTGCTGACATCTCAGAGCCTGGAGCCTGCTTCAGATTCTGTGTCTCCCTCTCTCTGTCCCTCCCCTGTTCATGCTTTGTCTCTCTCTCTCAAAATAATAAACATTAAAAAAATTAAAAACAGAAACAAAAAAAACTTCTGGGGGTACCTGGGTGGCTCAGTCTGTTGAGCTTGATTTTGGCCCAGGTCATGATCCTAGGGTTGTGAGATCAAGTCCCACACCAGGCTCTGTTCTCTGCCTTTTCCCTGGCTTGCACTCTCTCAAAATGAGTAAATAAACTTTAAAAGATTCTCTCTCTCCCTTTCCCTTTGCCTCTCCCCCATATACACACATTTTCTTACTTTCAAATCAAAAGAAAACAAAAAAAAATACTTCTGTGACTGAGTAAAAGGAGAATAGAAGAATTTAAAATGCTTTATTTTTAATAGCAATAATTGCATTTCAAAATGACATAATTCACATAATTCACCATAAATCTATAGCTTATGGTAGGAAATATAAGTGTAAACAGCCTATATACACTTTATTGATACAATTTTATACACATAAATTTATATACTATCCAATAATCTCCAAAGAAAATACCTACAAATGTACTTGTTTAGACAGTAGACAACAGTTTTCAAAATAAATCAAAATAGAGATTTCCACTCCTCAGGTGCATATAGTGGAATTATATGTATGAAGATCAAATCTGAGGTATATAATACAATAAAGATATTTAACTTTGTTCCATGCCAGCCATGAGTGACAGTGCTAGAGATTCCACTGTGGAAAGAATAAAAATAAGGTTAAAAAAATAGGTTTAAATATTTGAAAATGTCTGAATAAGGTCTCAATGATTTCAGAATTGAAAGTATTTAGACTTTTCTACTTTTAATTAATATATTGATTACTTTAAATGTACAATAAAATGATAATTATTAAATACAAATTGAAAGAGTATGATTTATTTCTATTTCAGGTCATTTTAATTTTGAAAACAAAAAGTCTGGGCATTTCACTGAACAAATCACTCTTGTCCGCTATGTCACAGAATTTGGAGTCAGTTCATAACAAACTTGCATAACAATCACCCAATGCAAAAATGGACAAATGCATCAATGTTTCCTCTAACACATTTCTAACAGTATTTTTTTAAATGTTCAGCTACTCTTAATTAGTATACTATAATTGGAATACGTAGAAAAAAGGAAGAGATTAACCCTGTGTACTTTTCCAAAAAAAAATAAAAAGGCTGTGTAAAGACGGGAATGCAAACTGGTGCAGCCACTCTGGAAAACGGTATGGAGTTTCCTCAAAACATTAAAAACGGAACTACCCTACAACCCAGCAATTGCACTACTAGGTTTTATCCAAGGGATACAGGTATGCTGTTTCAAAGGGGCACATGCACCCCCATGTTTATAGCAGCACTATTGACAAATAGCCAAAGTATGGAAAGAGCCCAAATGTCCACAGACAGATGAATGGATAAAGAAGATGTGGTGTATATATACAATGGAGTATTACCCGGCAATCAAAAAGAATGAAATCTTGCCATTTGCAACTATGTGGATGGAACTAGAGGTCATTATACTAAGCGAAATTAGAGTAAGACAAATATCATATGACTTCACTCATATGAGGACTTTAAGATACAAAACAGAGGACTACAAGGGAAGCAAAAATAATATAAAAACAGGGAGGGGAACAAAACAAAAGAGACTCATAAATATGGAGAACAGACAGTTGCTGGAGGGGTTTTAGGAGGGGGAATGGGCTAAAAGGGTAAGAGCCATTAAGGAATCTGCTCCTGAAATCACTGTTGCACTATATGCTAACTTGGATGTAAATTAATAACCAGACAGATAAGCTATATTGAAGCACTGAGAAAATACTGTTTGATATGTGACAGATTTTGAACATGTTAAAAACTACAACAAAGTTTCACAGAAAACTAAGCAATTGAGTAAAGGCAATTCTGGGGGAAAAATGTATTAGAAAGAAAACAAAGTACGTTATTTGGTTTATCTAGTCCACAGAACAGTTTTTCATGGTCAAGATAAATTCTGGCTTCATTTAACTCAAAAATTTTTTATATAACTACATTTAAAAAATGTTTTTTATTAAAATAAAATGCACTGTTTTATCCACTTGAAAAAAAAGACTGTGCAAAGAGCTTTTAGTGTAGATATTTGTTCTACAAATACAAATATCTAGTTTGCCTTTGTTCTACAGATGAAACAGCTCTCTTCTTGTGACACAATCTCTGTGCTTCACACTGCATTCTGAGCTGTCATGCTTGCACTTTCCTGTGTAAGAGGCAGCCATGGGAATTTTTCAAATTGCTAAAAAAATGCCTATCTTTTGAAAGGAATAGTTACAAAGGCTACGTATAAATGTAAAGTATGACTGAGATCTATTTTGCCTTCTGCTTTACCTAATAATGGTTCTAGAAATCCACTGGTATACCAAATCACATAGTAAAAAGCAGTATCTTTAGTCTCAGTGTTTTACATCTCATATTCACTCACCAACTGTAATTCTGAAAAAACAAGTCAAAGCATGGCACAAATGCTGAGGGACTTTCCAGGTTTGAAATGGTGAAAAGTGATAATTTTTCATGAGATTAGTACCAAAGCAAGAACATGCAGACTTAGCTACAAGAAAATATAAAAGCAGTAAAAATTATTTTAACATGGTATACTCACGATGGGGAAAGGATCCTCTACAGACAGCTTTGTTTAAAATGGTTACAATAAACATATGGCAGTTTTTAAAATCAGACTCCATTTTCTCTATAGATTCCATTCTAGGAAAGAAAGTAAATTTTAACTTAAATAAGTGCATAAAGTGTTAATACATAGGCTACAAAATATCTTTGGGATAATTTCAAATGTACTTTTGCTAAATTTCCTAAGTCTAAAGATTATAAAATAGAAAATTTCCTGCCCCACTTCAAAATAAAAGCTTTCCAAATGTTTGAAGGAAAGAGTTATTAACACATAAAACTGTGCTGTTGTGGGGTCGCATTGAATTCTGGAGTTGGGATGACTGGGGGTGTTCCCTTTTACATTACACATTTCTGTATTTTCACTTTTCACAAGCATATCTTCTTTTGAAACAAAAAATACATTAAAGATACAAAACCCTATATTAGAACATACATTAGGAGAGAACGCAGAGGACACTCACATGCCCACATCCAGCTTCAGCACAGCCCAGCCCTGCCATACTGTGAAGCACATTTGAAACATCACAGCCCTTCAGTCATAAATATTTCAGTGTGTATAAAGATAAAAACTCCTTTTAAAACAGTCACAATACCATTTTCTTGAAAATACTTAATGATTTTTTAATATCATCAAATAACCAGTCAGCTTTTGAATTTCACATCGCTTTTGCAATTTTTCACTCTTCTGCTTCAAGTCTGAATCAGGACCAATTAATTTCCATAAACTGTAATGGCTGATATGCTTAAGTCCTCCTCACTCCCTGTTTTTGTCTTCACAATTTACTTATTGAAGAAACTGAAACAGTTCAATTTTAGCCAAGCATATGCAGGAGTGTTATTATTTTCTCCTCCATCTCACAGTGATATGGAAAGAAAAATGTTCTTTACACACTTTGAGACACCCATAATAAAACAAATAAGACTTTTATTTTCATCCTTTTTCATAATATTTCAATTATGAATTTTACCTACACTCTTAGTTTCTTCATACAGACAAAGACTGTAGACACAGCCATAGACTGATACAGCCATAGACTAAGATTTTAAATTAGATCATAAACTCTCCCCTTTTTACTGACTAGTACAAGCTATTATTTCAACAGCCCAGTCAACCAGACTTGTATTTTTATTTCTGAGAAGTAACAGAGGCATCATCATTACATTAATTTTATGAACAAGACAAGGACAAGCTACTGAACTGTACATTCAGGTTAACAGTAGAGGATGGCACTCTACATAGGAAGAGCAACAAGCTCTGAGCTCCACAACTGTACTCTGACTTCAGGGCATCTGTCTTTCTATGGGACTCTGGACTATAATCTACCGTAACATCCAGAATTTGCTTTAAAATGATTCAGCAAGTATGAACAGGGGTGTGTGGTAAACACAAAACAGAACTGGTCATTGCTGGTAACTGCTGAAATGGGGTGATGGGCAACCAGGGTTTGTTACGCAGTTCTCTCTACTTCTGTATATGTTTGAAATTCATAATTAATAAAACCTATACAAGAATACATGAATGCAACCTAAGAATATTTATTTGTTCTAATTTAAATTGTCATATTTTTCTGGTTTTACCGTTCTTAAAAAACTGCACTTTCTTGATGCTGCCTAGTTAAGGTGAACACATTCAATTCTTCCCTTAAATATAAGTGATATATGATATATTGCCAAGATTGAGAAAAAAGGCTCCCAGAATGCATTTTTTAAAAAAAGGCATTTCTTCTTCCTCTCATTAGTGGGGTGGCTCACTGGCTCAGTTGGTAGAGCATGTGACTCTTGATCTCAGGGTCATGAGTTCAAGCCCCATGTTAGGCATAGAGCTTACTTTAAAAAAAAAAAAAAAAAAAAAAAAAAAGGCTTCCAGAAAGAAGCCAGTTAAAAGGGAAGCTGAAATGGTCACAAGCTACATACTTACTGCCATGCCCCTAGGCCTGCTTGCCAACCATCCGCAAACATGAGAGCCAAATTCAGTACCTTCATGATGGCTTCTTTCACAAAACTGACCTGGAGATCAAAGCCACAGAGAGAACACAGGCTCTGTAACTATGTTTGGATACTGACACCAACACTTTAAAAGACTGCCTTGAATCAAATAAAGAAGGGTACTAGGCTCTGAATAAGTGCACTTGGAATCAGATATGGAATCAGGTCACACATCTAATGCACCTATGATACCGGGAGTATTACCAGCAGAGTCTGACCAACAAAGCAAGTGACCATTTCCTGGGATGGCCATTTAAGTTCACCAACGAAAGGGAGTAAGTAATTCCAATGGCTATAAATTGACTTAATCCCATATATTCTCACTAAGCTGGATGTACTTCCTGACTAAAACACTATTATTCCACAACTGCAGACACAATTTTCCAATTGAATCCAAGCACAGAGCAGGGTGCAGATGATCACAATACAGTTCTCATTTGTTTCTCTCAGGTATAATTTCTAGTAGTATAGTACACATACTTCATTTGACCTGGTCATTTCGTAACGAATATCCTTAAAATTCCAAAATACAGAGACAACCTCCCTTGACCAGCTTCCTTCCTGCCTCAACTGGCCAAATCTGCAGGTGACATCTCATGTACCTTTTCTCTCAGCAAGCATCGATCATGGATGGTGGACAAATATCTATAGTGAATTTTAATCAACTGATCTAAATCCTTGGCTTCCTCGACTTGATGTTGAAACTCTAGTCCTGTACTGTGAAGAATCTTGGAAGAGAAAGATGAAAAGTTTAATCAGCAGACTTCTTTGAGGACTTGTATGCCAGACACAAAACTTATTACCAACCTCTTCTACTCCTCTCAAATTCTTTCTTCAATAATTACAACTGTAAAACTCACAAAGTACCTTCTTTAAAGGTTGAAATTCTTATCCTAGAATAATGGTAGATGCCAGTCCTTTAGGAAATCCATTTGCATGGTAAATGAATGACTTACTTTGGACTAGCAGACTGTTTCTGGTGGGGAGGGACAAATGAACTGATTAAAAAAAAAACAACAATAACAACAACAACAATTATCAGGTAAATTGAATTTATATGTTTCTTTTTTTTTTTTTAAGTCTCAATGTTTATATACTGGTCTTTCTTTAAAAGGAGCACAGATGTTCTTCAACTAGAAAACAAGAAACAAATTAAGCAAAAAATTAAACTACCAATTACTCTCAATAATTAAGGGCTTAAGGCTGGCCCTCTGAAGGCCACTAATGCATGGTAAACAGAGAGTACCTCTGCCATATGCATCATGTCTAAAACACAGGCTTCAAAGTTTCAATTCTTTCAAATAAAATGAGTTTCAGAGCTTCTATACCAGAATGACTACAAATTAGTTTTTTAAAGCAACCATTTAAAATCCCAAATGAGGGGGCGCCTGGGTGGCTCAGTTGGTTAAGCGGCCGACTTCGGCTCAGGTCATGATCTTGCGGTCCGTGAGTTTGAGCCCTGCGTCAGGCTCTGTGCTGACAGCTCAGAGCCTGGAGCCTGTTTCAGATTCTGTGTCTCCCTCTATCTGACCCTCCCCCGTTCATGCTCTGTCTCTCTCTCTCGCAAAAATAAACGTTAAAAAAAAATTAAAAAAAAAAAAAATCCCAAATGAGTACTGCTTCCAACAACACTGCCACTATTCAAATATCTGAACTCTTCTTCTAGACTTCCTCTAGATCTGGTTTTAAGATGTGTAAGAGAGTAGTTTTACTTACTTTGTAATGAGTTGCCTCTTGTTTTTAAGAAAAAAAATAATCTGGCTGCATCTATCTCCTTATATACCACACTAGCCTGACAGATTTTTTGGCTGTTATTAAAATTTGAAGCCATTTTCCAGGGGCAGATCTGTTAACCACTAATAAAGTTTAGAGGGCTATACTACAAGTTCTAAAGGCGATTCCAAAAGAGGAGCTCTGGGTATGCCTCTTCCAAGAGGCTGCTGGACAGGAGGGACAGGAGTCTCAAGATACACATTCTGTGGAATGTTTAAAAAAATATTTCCCTCCACCGCCATGTTATTTTATGATCAAATATTTCATATGTGCTATTTTCACACTTACAGTCTACAAGTATTTTGTGGGCTTTTTACCTATAAATATATCACAAGTAATCCAGACACAAACCCTGGTCATGATGTAGTTGTGTAAGCTGTTCACAAAGTGCATGAGCTTCACTCTCAAGAGGAACATACGATGAATCTGTTGTCTTACTGTTTCCTTCTGTGGTCCAAATTGAACAGTTGTGTCTTCTTCACATAAAAGTCCTTCTCTGAACTGTGGTTTTCCAGCAGTACTAGTTAGCTCTGCATAAGATGCAAAATCAGAGTAGGTGGGAAGAACATCTACTCAGGCCCCACCCATACCACTGCACAGGGGTGGGACTTCTGGTGTCATCAACCCGCAAAGGGCACTCTACAGGAGTCACATCAGGGACCATGCCTTCAGTGTCTCTGGCAGGTAAAGCAGTGAAAAGTTCCCCCTTATCACCTTGATTATCACTGTCATTTAAATTTAAATGCAAAGTCCCAATAACTTGTCATTAAAAATTTTTGCATAATTTAAGAATATTTATTCTGGCTAAATTCCTAATCAAGTTGCTATATTTCAGGTTGACTGCAGTACTAATTCCCTGGTATTTCATTCAGGGAAGTTAATTCTGACATCTGTAAAACTGTTACTATAAATACTTGTCATCTGGGCACTTGTATATACATAAAAAATGACCAAAGATCACCTACTTCTTTTTTTCAGGGCTAAAATTAAATTATAATTTATCTGTTGCAAACAAATCTTACCACCGAATAGTAAAACATCCAGACTATATTTTGCCCATTTTATCTGCAATAAGAGAAGGAACACCTGATTATAAATTTTCTGACATTCCAAACTTATAACAATATCCACAGGCCATGGGATCTATGAAAACAAAAACAGAAAATTAGAGTAGAAAGTAACCTATTACTTGCACGTTATAATTTTAATAGAAAACAATGTTCTTACTAAATGTATTAGCACATACCTTGTAGCTCAAGGTTAGACCATCTAAGACATGAACAGGGAGTTTCTTCTTAGTTGTGTCAACATTTTCATAAGATATAGACAGACTAGATAAAGAAATTTCAGTTTTAGTTTGAAAATTCTATGCTCACATAAAAAAAACTCTAAAAAACCACTAGCATTTTACCATTTATTTTATTTACATATTTCAAAGAAGACATATTTCATAAAAGGAATGCAAATATTTAAATAAAGTGCTATTTTCTAGCCTATATTCCAGAATAAGAATTTGGTTTTAGAAGAGGGGCAAAGTTTTTAAACAATGGGTTTAGCTATGAAAAAGAGACTCTTAAGTGTAGTAAGTTAATTAGGAAAAAAGATGAAGTTGGGGAAGAAAATATAATGGTAATAGGTTGGGTGCTTAATTGGGATAAAATTCAGGCTACAGGCTCAGAAGATGGACACTCTGCTGAAGATAGTGGGGGGGAGGTTGCTCTCCTTGCCTTGAAGAGTGTGTATGCAAGTGTGTCAACAAGAATGGGGTCTGCTTCCAAAGCAAAGGTGTTGCACACTGCTTCATCCATTCTTTCCTAATGATGCTTTGAAAGTAACCCTCACTAGAAATAATCAACAAATATGCAAGGAAATGTCCTTGCACCAGGCACTACGTGGGCACTTAAGTGCCCTTACTCATTTAATCCTCAGAGTAGTCCTGTCAGAAGACTAGGAAATGATGTAACTCTCCCACAATTATAGGGGCACCAAGTGATGAAACTGGAATGCAGACCATGGAAGGTTTAAGTGTACCATGGAGGTGGGGAGGCAGCCTTACAACTAGAGATGGAAAACATAGCATGTGACTTATAAATTAACCAATTCATTCCATGTCACAGGCACTAGTCAGAATTTTTTTAGCCCATAAATTTGTTACATGTGTATCCACTAAGTACTCAGAAGGCACTAACTGAATACATTATTTGTCATCACCATGCCAAGCAGGTGAAAGAAAGTCAATCCCTCTCCTCAGAGCCCAGAGCAAATCACAAAGCAGATATAGGGTGCTTCACCAATCCAAGCCAGGCAGGACTTTGTAGGAAAGCAGACCATTGCCAGGCCATGCAAATGGAAGTGCACATAACTAGAGGAAGCTATGAAGCAGGGAAAGTATAGCTCTTGGGCAAACCAGAAATATTCTGAATCCCTGAAATGTAAAGTGTGGTAGGAGAGAGAATATGATGTGTCTATATGTGTACACATACTAGAAATGAGGCTGAGAAATGAACCAGACATAAAAGCTTGCCCTCTCATGAGAAGCAGCTCCCTAGACAGATCTCCTTTTGTACCAATGACTTTAACTTAAGAAACAGAAATAGAAATTCCTAAAAGTAGAAAGTAAACTAAAACAAATGAACTTGACCCTACATTAAGTTGGTAGCATAATCACATGGAGAATTATTCCAAGTGACCTTGAAATACAGTATTCTGATGGCTTGATAGTAGAGGAAGAGAAAACAATCACAAGCATTAATTTAAACTCTCAGTGGGCTTGTTGCTATTATTGTCACTTTGGAACTGTTACTTAGAGAATAAAACCATTAATTATATCAATGTATTAGTAAGCACTCAAGGGAAGAAATACAAAGGAAAATCAAAGAAGTGAAAAATGAATCTTTAATATAAATTGGAAATATCAATATGAGCTTATGATTTTTTCTTCCTACGTATTTCCCAGCTCTGTCAACTGAGAAAGCCCAGAAGTACTGACAATCCAATACTGATGAACACTCTGGCACCAGATCAAGGGCTTTTTAAGCCATCAATTAAATGGGACTACTGCTCCTAGCAGGAGGTGCACAAGACAAGCCTGGACATCTAGTCCTGAAAGTAAGAATGCTCTCTGAGATTACTAGGGCTGAATGAAGGGTCTCCCTCTGGGTGAAAATGAGACAGTCTGAGCAACAAAAATAACTGTAATAGACTGCAACATATTAAATACAAGTTCATGAGTTTCTGCTGGTAGTGAAAAACAACTTTCTCTAGCTCCCTCTGGGGATTGCTGGGTACCAATTACTTCTTATGGAAAGAATCCAGCTGTTACACCCTGCTTTTACTAACCACATAGCTGATGAAAATTCTGCTTTTATAGAAGAATTAAAGGTAATAAGAGTGACAAAAATAAAAGAAATTAAAAATAAAAATAATCTACTAAGTAGTAGGTTGGGAACTTGGGTGTGGTTGTGAGAGAAAGAATGCTTTGTCTGGCATGTAATGTTAATTATTATGACTATTACTTTTGAAGGACCATTGAGGGAGCTGAGAAAGAGAGCTGAACAGGGACATGGAACAGGAAAAAGGATTGCCAAGCAGTGTACAAGATGAGTCTTTGCTTCACAAAGATTTGATGGCACCAACCCACAGACCTGGGTGAGTTGTTCAGAAGGCATACTGACAGGGAGAAAGGGTTGATTAGCTCCACAGTTGGGGATAAGCTCACCTAACAGTTTGAAAACATGCAACTCTGCCCATTAAGTGGTGGAATCTATTTCCCACCACTGAACCTAGCTGGCCTATGACATGGTTTGACCAACAGCATGTGGTAGAAGTGAAGGTCTATGAGGCCTGGAGCTCAGGCCTCAGCAGGCCCTGAGAATTTTGCTCGTTTCAAAACACTGCCTAAGACTCGTATGTAAGAAGGCCAGTGCATTTGGCTGGAGGGTGAGGCCAGTGGGCAGAGAAATTCCACACCCAGTGGCTAACACTGTCCTATGAGGCAGGACATCAGACCCTGACAGCTTACATGGCACCAGCTCATCATCACTTCTTGCTTAGTAGGTTAAGTCATGTAGCTACCTTCGGCCTCAGTTTTCTAATATGAAAAATAATGTTAAAATTCATAGGGTTAGTGTGAGGAATAAATGATATATATAAGAATTCACAGAGGAGTTATTACACATGGATTGTTTTATATTATTTAAAATAAAAAGGTGATATATTTTACCGTGAACTATCTTCAGGATAACGTTGTCCTACTGCTTCCTGAAGCTGAACATTAAGAAAAGACACATTCTGCCAGGTTTCCTTTTCTCTTATTTTATCAAAAATTGATGTGTAGAAGTCATACATGGTATCTCCACCTTCCATTAAGAAAAAATTTCTCATGGCCTGTAAGTACTCAACCAATCTAAATGGAGAGAAAATAAGCTACAGAAAGATCTTACACTCATGAGACAGAATTTTAGATCAGTAGCAGATTTTGTACACTACTAATTTTGAAAGAGTTTTACATTCTACATTTACTAAAAACAGAAATACAACAAACAAACAAAAAAAAATCCCAAAATACTAATACCTCTTAGAGACTTTTTAAAATAATAAAAATAAAAAAAATTTCTTTAATAGAAAGAAATGTTACTTTTCTATAACACTGTAGAAAGATGGCCAAAGTAAAAAAAGTGTAACCATCTAGGGGCTCCTGTGTGGCTCAGTCAGTTAAGTGTCCAACACTTGGTTTCAGCTCAGGTCATGATCTCACGGTTCATGGGTTCGAGTCCCACATCAGGCTCTGTGCTGACAGTGCAGAGCCCGCTTGGGATTTTCTCTCCCTCTCTCTCTGCCCCTCCCCTGCTTACTTGCGCACATGCGCACTCTCAAAATAAATAAAATAAACTTAAAAAAAAAAGTGTAAAAAAAAAACAAAGTGTAACAAACTAGTCAGTCCAAATCCTGCTATTCATAGTGAATTTCTACTGTTAATATTTGGGATATTTCTTTCTAGTCTTTTTTTTCTATGCATTTGAAAAAATATAGTTCCCACTATATTATATATCCTTTTTAAGCTTTAAGAACATTTTACATTATTTAAAACTCTGGAGAAACATAAACTTTATAAATATAAAGTTCATACATGACAGATTTGCCAAAGCTTATATGGATATGCCATTTTTATGGATATGCCATAATTTAAAGAACTGGTCATCTATTACTAAGTAATTTCATGTTCTTCCCTCTGACAGCAAACTTTCAGATGGGCATTTTTGTGCAACAAGCTTTTTCTGTATTTCTTTTGGGGTAGAGTCTCAGAAATAAAGGATTAAATTTCACAACATAATGGTGTGAAACACAGATGGCTAGTTGATTCTCTCAAAATTATTCATTGCATACTCATTTCCTACTTTATTAAAAATTAACTTGAAACATAGGTTTTAAAATAATTTCAATTGTTCTTAAAGTGCAATAAACTACTGACTACTTCCAAAATTAAACTACTCCTTTATACCTGTAGTCTTTTTTCAGAGTTTGCATGAGGTTTCCACAGCACTCGAGATACTGCTTATCAATATGAGGATAGAGGCAAGATCTCAGTGTTAACTCAAAAGTCTGGCATGTCACAGATTCTGATGATCTATCCACACATATATCTTCACCAGCAAACTTCTCATGAAAGTCACTCTGTTCCAAATACAACCTTTAGGATAAAAATGTGAGTCTTTTTTTTTTTTTTTTTATGAGCTGCTATCAACAGAATTCCCTTAAAAGCAAAACTCCAGAGTCCAATTTTTACCTTTAGTCTTAAAATTACCAACTATTACAGAAAGAAACTCCCCCCGCCCACCCCAAATATCCTTTAAGTGAAACAGTTTTTCAACCACTTCTGCCTTAAGGGTTAAGTACTGAGTAGGTCTTTTTAGCCACTGCCTCTCAGGCAGTATATGAGGTGAATAAGGGCAATGCATTAGACAGTAAGGCATGGTGCGCCTAAAACCACCTAAGGGCCAAGATACATTTTAAGTAGAGTGTGTGTGTGTGTGTGTGTGTGTGTGTGTGTGTGTGTGTATGTGTGACATGCTTGTACAAGACCTAGACTTTCAGAAGTATCTTCTGTATGAGTAACAGCAACTCCCCATGGATGTAGGACACAAGGTAGTCTATGGACTTTCACAAACAAGGAGGCCAAATTGAACACAGTGCCCTCTTGCATTCCATTCATTAGAAAGGATAAGCTACAAAGGTTTTTATTTTTAAGGCTGGAAAGCCCTAACTAGCAGAAATTAACAGTTACTAAATACTGCACAGATTCTGCCATTTCAATTATCTAAAATCTTGCAGCTTTGTATCACCTTGCAAAGTTAATTGCCAGCAGGGGATCGTGAACATCATCCAGTTCAAGATGCCTTTCAGCAATGGACTGCATCTTAATTAGGTTCTCTTTGGTAGCCTGCTGCTCAGTGAGGACCTGTGCAGTGGAATCTTCTCCATGTCGAAGACGCGACTGTACAGATTCCAGAAACAGGGTATACAAGCTTTTTCTCTCTGCATCTGAAACAAATATGTTTGGTGAACTATATTCCTGTAAATAATATTAAGTTGCATTAGGTAGTTTTATCCTAATATAGTCTGGTATTTTTCCTTTGGCTTATGAGAGTTTATCCCTGTTTCTTTACTTCCACAGTACAGTACAACTAAATACTTTTATACCCTGTTAGATAATTGCAAAGTTCATAAACATTCAAAGTATGAGCTAATTTTTTCTGAACAGAGTAACACCCTAAGTAGGGTGCTTAAAAGTTAAGTTACCACCATACTGGACAGCACTATAATACTTATAGGAGTCATAATTTCATTGGGGAAAACACTTTTGACAGTGGTCCCGAAAGCTCATTACATTTTATTATTCAGTCAAAAAGGAAATATTCCACAAAATGAAAATATTATTTAAAGTAAATACAACAATTCAAAGTAATGTAACATTAAGGTGATTTAAAAACAATTAAGGCTATATATACACCTTTCAAATCTTTTTAGTCAGTTGTTAAAAGTTGAAGTATATTGCTTAAATTGTATCAAAAAAGGCCATAAATTATATCAAGATTTTCTTGAAATCTATGATCAAGTCTAAACTGCTAACCAACAAATTCATATCTGCCAGGGTTTACATTTATGTCCTCAACAGCTAAATGCTGCACTGCATTAAGAAATGCTAGAGATTTATTTTTTAAATGACCAGTTCTAAGGAATCCAGACTAAGGAAAAAGCATGTGGAACTTATCATCACTGCAATCACTGCCTTTGAAACAGTGCTAAAAGTTTCCACTGAGGATAATCTTTTCAATTAGGAGCAGTAACAAAGTGATAATTTCCATGAAAGTAAAAGGCTTTGATAATTTTCAAACTACAAAATAATTACATATTTCAGGATGACAAAAATGAAGACAGAGTAATTGCCCGAATGCTGAGGGATACATGGAAAAGGAACCTTCTACCTCTGGCTGTGTCCTGGCACGTGGTGCTCTTTGCACATTGCAGGTTCTTCAGCAGCTGCATTGACTTGCCAGCCATAATTATCTGCTTAAGGACAGGTTTGAGGAAGGACACCATGGTATGCTGCCTGCTGGAGGGCCCCTGGTCACTGCCAGAACTTGCACTAGCATTATCACTCATTTTTTCTTCATTTTCTGTCTTTTCCGATACGCTGTATAGTGTGTAAGTTGCATACCAAAAGTCTCTGTGATTTACTGGAACATTTTTGTTTCTATAGAGATTCAAAAGAATTTTAAACTTCAACTTTACTTCCTTAAAAACAACAGTGTATCTGTTTTAGCTTAGGCATGTTGTCCAGACATTCCAAAACACAATAATATCAATTATTAGTAATATGAAGCAATCTTCAGGCAAAATGGGGCAGAGGTTTTATCTGACTTCAGTTTAACAGAAAAGTGGATAAATACTCTGAATGACACAGGTAAAATTTAAGTAAAAAGTTGTGGGGAATAAGCTTAGAAATTTCCTGGACTTATACCAATGGATTAACAAGGCATAAAGAATTACAAAGCCATAGGATGCTCACACCTTGGTTTGGGTAAACAAGATTAGGTAAATAAGTATAGAGAAGGTGGGGCAGAAGCCCCAGTATAGAACATATGAAATAAACAAGATTAGATATTCAGGGTGGAAGCACCCCCCAGTTTAGTAGTATAGCAGAAAGCTGCTTTCACAGGAGGAAAGGAACAAGTTAGGTAAACAGATAAATTGGCCTACAGACTGTTGGGCTGCAGCTGAAGCAGCCCAGAGAGATGATTAACAAAAGAAAGGTGCCTCGTTAACTCTGAGGTTATTTCCCCTACCAGTCTCATCCCCTAGGCTAGCTAAGATAAACAAAGGTGGTGCTTCATGTCTGCTGTAAACAACCTCCTGCCTGACTGCCCTGGTGTCAGGATTTTGCTTTGTATTAACCCACACCCCTAACCCCAAATATCTTCAAGACTCCCTTTCCCTCACGTCTACAAGTTAATGTTCACAGATTCAGTCTCTCTTTGTGCATGTCCATCGCCATGTTTGTAAGCCTTCTGATCTTAATAAAAACGGGGCAAGGACCCTTATTTGGGGCTCCTGTCTTCCAGGATATTAGCCATCTCTTGCTTTTCATCCTGCGTCCTGCTCTTTTGCTGGCCAAGAGTCTATGACAAAAAGTTTCTTGAATTAGAATTAAACAAAATATGATTACTTTGATTCTCTTTAGAAGTAGAATAAAAGTTTACCGATTTTGCCATTTCCTATAAAAGTAATCTCTACACTTCTACATTTTTTCGTCCCATACAGATTCTTAACTGAAATGCTTTTAACAATCAAATGATGGTCACTCACCACCCTTTAATAACAGCCAGAATCCCATTTTCACAAAAATTACCATGTAAGATCGATGAAAAACGATATAATAACAGACATGAGATTCAGTTAAAGAAGGCTAGCTAATTTACATCTGCAGTGTATAAGCAGGGTTACCTTTTCAGAATTCTAAGGATTTAACAGTCTCCTTTCTGATGAGTTAAATGGATAGCTATCCATAAAAATCACACATCTAAACAGAGTGCATAACTTAAAAGTGAGTTAAGAGAGTTCTACATTTGCGGTTTGTATGATTCTGCTCAGAAACATCAATTAACTGAAGGGGAAATCATAAGTGAATTATGATTTTCCTTAATTGTTTTCCTAAATATTTTATTAAGAAGGTTAAAAAAGCCAGCTAATTTGGAAAAATAAATGTATTCGAGGCATATTCCGTAATACTTTCAAATCTTTTATCCTACTGATTAATTTATAACAGCAATTAGTTGAAGCCACTTATTATCACCTGAATTCCCTCTTTAGGAAGCAATATGCCTTTTACCATACCAGCCAACCATAAACACACTATCATTTAAAAAGCAGAATTTGCTAAGGAAAGCTGTGAACTGACATAAAACTTGGGAGACATATTTTTGGCTGATTCCTGACATCTTCTATAAAAATTCAATACAACTTGTTTATGGTAAAAACATAGTCTGTCACTGCACTGGTCTCCCTCAGTATCACCTGAACTACAAAAGTGCATTATTTTCCTGTGAGAGAAAAAAGGTATGAGCGGCACCCCAGGTCTCCCGAGCTGTGTGTAGGACCCAACCTCTGGATGATGAACTCCCTAGCGCAGTCACATAGGTGCCCATGCACGATCCACTCGTCCACAATCTGCAGGTAGGGTCTTACTGTTTCCACCCAGAGAGAGAACAGCAGGGAGACCTGAGGACAGAGTGTGCACAATCAACTATCAGAACCCCCTTGTCTCTGGATAAAATGAAGTTTAAACATTTCTGAAACACCTTTTCAAAAGTAATTGTTTTTTGACAAAAAGAAATTAAAAATCCAAAACATATTCTATAAAATCCTTAGGAAAACTCACCTAAATATGAGATGACCATATTGTCTGTAGTCCATACCAGGACTCTCTTGAGAGTGAAAGTTAAAGAGGAACAACAGTTCTAAGTAGGATAGTCCAAACTGAGGCACGCTTATCCTATCTAAAGCACACTATTAGCAAAATGTCCATTTGGAATGAGGAAATAATTTCATTCTACTATAGTTCCAAGTAGTAAAAAAAACTGCATAGCTGAAAGAAATCAACCTGTTTTATACTGAACTGCAGTATCAAAATGGTGAGAAAAGTTACATCACCAAACTAGGAAATATACCTAGTGCATGTGTATCCAAACATCCAAACAAAATGTGTATCTGACCAAACAAACCTGCAGTTTTCTAGATTATAAATCTCCAGTTAGATTTGTATTTTTAAAAATTGTGACAAAAAACAGGTAACACAAAAATATACTATCTTAAGCACTTTAAAGTGTATAATTCAGTAGTGTTAAGTATATTCATATTGTTGTGAAAACAGATCTCTGGCATGTTGCAAAATTGGAACTCTGTACCTATTAAATATCTTCTCTTTTCTCCTCTCCCCAGTCCCTGGCAGCCACCATTCTACTTTCTGTTTCTATGAATTTGACTACTCTAGATACCTTATATAATAGATTTGTATTTTTATTCAAGGAAGAGTTGCTGCAAATATCTATAATAAGTCAGCTAGGCATTTTTCACATCTTGCTTTTATGCTTTGCTTTGTTATTGCTTCATCCTTCTGGTGACCTTGGCGATTAAAGGTAAGAAGCTAGTTTCCTGTAGCCTTGAATTTAGAAGCCAATTTTAAAACTCTGAAAAAACCAAAACCAAAACCAAAACCAAAACAAAAGGATGCCTGAGGTGGCTCAGTCAGTTGAGTACCCAACTCTTGATTTCAGCTCCAGTCATGATCTCAGGGTCATGGGATTGAGGCCAGTGTCAGGCTTGTGCTGAGCGAGGAGCCTGCTTAAGATTCTCTCTCCCTCCCTCTGCCACTCTCCCCCACTCACACACTCTCTCTTTAAAAACAAAAACACCCTCTGAACAGCTGTCTGACACACGATTTAAGTAACATTTTTACAAAGAACTATATGACAGTCTATCCACCACTCCTTTGGCTGAACAGAATGGAGTCATACCACTTAGAAAGGACAAAAGCCTTACATACAGTTTGCTCAGAGGCTTCTCCAACAATGTCATATTCAAGAATGGCCTTGTACAGTGTGTTGAGCAGATGAGATGCCCGAACAACATTTCGAGTGTCAGGTGGAACTTCTGCTACTCCAGTACTAAATACTTTGTGGAGAACTTTGAGCTGAGCCAGTCGAGGTGACAACTTGTCCACCACTATTGCAAGAGTTATTGTAGTGTCTGCAAAATATCAAGGAATCAAACTCACTAGCAAGGAAGCATATCTGCATTCAAAATGTGATATAAAAGCTAAGTCATAGAAAGATATGGCGAACTGGAGGGTGGTGGGTTTTAATCTCATTTCATAAGGAGCTAATTTCCCCAAAGAAAAAACAACTCTGAAGAAAAATAATGTATAAAGTAACTGAATTTCAGGGAAAAGGAAATAAAAGTGATTCTTAAACTCGACTTCAATTCTTAACATAAAAATACAAATTAAAACTACACTGGGCAAATAAACAGATAACAGTTGACTACTGTTTTAGTGAGGGGATGGTTATTACAAAGGGGAGCAAGAGCCAGTTTTTTCATGGGATTGGCAGAGCTCCGTATCCTGAAGATGAAAGTGGATATACAAATATATACATGTGACAAAGTGTCACAAAACTATACACAAAGATATTACTCCTCTCCCCACAAAATATCAAGTACCTGCAAAACTGGTAAAACTCATGTCAGGTCTGCAGAGCAATTACATGTATTGTGCCAATGTCAATTTCCTAGTTTTGATAACATACTATATGCAAGGGTGGAAGTTATTGGGGAAGTTGGGTGATGAGAATACAGGTCTTCTGGGTACTATTTTTTGCAGTAGTTGAAAATAAAAGTGGTGGAGGGGAGCTGACACTGGTTACCATTTTGTAGCTGTCATACTGGTGATCAAAAGGTTTGACAGCACACTGTTGGTAAGAGTGTAAGGAAACAGGTATTCATATACATTGCTGGCAACTGTTCTCTGTGGAAAACCATGTGGTGATGTGTATCAAAATCACACATGCTATCACATACTCTTTAACTTTAGCAATTCCATTAACAATGTATGCTATAACTTGCAGCTCGTGTGTACAATTACATGTTAGTGGTTATCACTACAGCACTGTTGGCAATAGCAAAAGATCAGAAATAGCCTAAATGTTCATCAAAAGGGGATTGGTTGGGTGGTTGGGGGTGCCTGGGTAGCTCAGTCAATTGAGCATCCAACTCTTGATTTTGGCTGAGGTCATGATTCCAGGGTCATATTGATTGAGCCCCGCATCAGGCTCTACACTAAGCATGGAGCCTGCTTGGGATTCTCTCTCTCCCTCTCTGCCTCTCTCCCCACTGCTTGCGTTCTCTCTCTCTAAAATAAAATTAAAAAGTCCACAACAAACAAAAGGTGATAAGCCTATTATACATTCATACATCTTTGTAAAAGAGAATTTGTAGAAAAGAATGAGGAGGCTCTTTACATTTTTGTATGATATAATCCTCAAAATTTAAATTAGAAAATAATTTGAAGAGAGTAGTTAACAGACTACAAGGTATGTATATATGAATATGCATTGCTTGCATATGTTTAAATTATTTCTGGAAGGATGCACAAGAAACTTATGACTTGGTTGCCTCTGGGGAGGGGAACTGAGTACTTGACTGGAGAAATAGCACAGAAAGAATAATTTCACTGTAAACTTTCTATAGTATTTGGATTTTTAGGGAATGGAATGGCTTAAAATACAAATTTAAAATGATTTAAAAATTATCATGATTATTACTTACTTGCAATAGAATTTTCAAACCTTTTATCAGTTAATAACCTAGATGGCATTCAAAATATGACTTATGTCTTATGAGTAGAAGGGAAGGACATTTAAATACCATTATTGATGATGTACTTCTCAATGTCTGTAAGTTCCTTTTTGAAACTAATAAAGTATTTGTACAGGGCCCACATGAAAGCCTGGTATGTCCTAAAGGGAGCTTCAGTCAACTTCTTGGGAAGAGAACCATTTCCAGGTAACATGCTTTCGGAGCTGTGCCCCATGACTTCATCGATGAATTCCTGGAGCCGAAACACAACTTGGCCATATGCTGCTATTTGTTCTAGCACTGATCGTAAACAGCTCTACAATAGAAGCAAACCGCAAACATGTGGAGTCTTCTATAAACATTCAAATTCATATTCTTTCACTAAAATATTTATTTTGTGACTGTTTTAAACACTATGCTTAGTAGAGAACAAAATGAATATTTAGTTTTATACTCAAAGGAATACAAGCATTAATTTCTACAGAATATAGAATTGTGGCTTATACTTTCTAAAAACACCTATAAGGTAAATAAATATGCTACAAGCAAAAAAATATACAGCTTTCCAGTATAGAACTGACAAAAAGCAGAACATGTAAATTGAAACTAAATGTGAATATAACACACACTATTAAAGAATTCTCTAGCATTGTAAAGATGCATAACTTAATTTGGTCTTTGGGACGTTAAGTAGATTTGATAACTAATTTTAATATTGCAAAATGTTCTAAAGTTATATAACCAGGGTTTACATAAATCCTTTTATTTAATTTTAATTAGAAAAATTACAAATAACTTACATGTGTCAAATGAGTTACTATAATACTGTTTCTCACAGTTACCTTCCCATCTATCAACTGATATATAAAGAGCTTTTTTACCCCTGAAAGTAACCTGAAATGAAATAAAAAAGATGAATGTACTTTAAATCTATAAAAATGTTCATTACAGTAATGCCTAAGAAGTTTTAACAAAAGATTCAAAATTGGGTGTTGGGGGCAAACAGGTCAGAGAATTAGAAAATAAGAGACATCAATCTTTTTATCTGATTAACTTAAGACTCAAGGGTATTTCAATATCATCTTACAGAGAAGTTGAAATAGTGTTGTTAAAGTATTTCCTCCTCTTTGTGATGGCCCAAACAGATTTCCCATTTTTAAGAAAGTCAATATACTTTTTGGTAGAGAGGACCATAACCTAGAAATCTCAGTAATACCAGCACTACATGTTGCATTTCTCATTTTCATTTTTGTGTGAACACAATCTAAAATCTTAGATTCCTGGTTTCCAGGTATATGACACAGGCTCTCATTGATAAACTCTTGCCTATTAAGAGCAGTTAGCAAACCAGGAACCTTTCTTTGAACTCAGATATTAAAAAAGTAATGGTTTAATATAATTAAATCATATACTAAATTATTTAAAATGGGAAAGAAGCAAACATACCAAATTCTCATAATCTCCACAATCAATTCTGAAATATGGGTTTACTGAGGACCCCAGGCTACCTGTAGGGGAGCACTAGAAACAGTTTTGGGTTAAACCCAAGGGCCTATTTTTAGAAAGCATGTAAAGAAACTGTGAATACTTTTCCTTATAAACTAAAATTCTGGCTTCTCACTAATAAAATCTTCTACACTAATACTTAGGTTAATAGATCTTACCATAAGGTTTCCCGAATAACCTGTGTCTCAGTAACAAAAACTCTGTCATCAGGAACATATAATGGGTCACTGCTATACAAGTGTTGGTCCCTATTAGACAGTAAACAACAAATGTCAATGAAAAGGTTTCTCATGAAGTAAAATTACATGCCTTAAGGAATATATGCATTTAGGGGAGACTGAGTGGCTCAGCTGGTTAAGTGTCTGACTCTTGACATCTGTGCTGACAGTGTGGAGCCTGCTTCGGATTCTCTCTCCCTCTTTCTGACACCCACCCCCCCCCGCCCTTGTGTGCTCTCTTCCTCTCCCTCAAAATAAATAAACATTAAAAAAATATATATGCATTTAGTGGTAATTTAACAAGTAATTAATAAGGCAAATAAACATAATATGCTTTAAATGCCCTCCCATACTCATTTCTACATGTCAACTGTAATACTCTAAGAGAAGTACTTTGAGAATAATTCCAATTATTATATTATATATATATAATAATATATATATTATATTACATCTGAGTCAAATGCTTAAAACTGTGTATTGTTTGGGCAAATAGTAATTGTAATTTTGTAATAAGTGCATTAAAACAGAAATCAAATAAATGGCCTAATTTAAACCAATCCACTCACTTCGAAATAAGTCAAAAGACAGATTATAATTAAATAATTAATCTCATTTTAAAAATAATTAAATAATTTAAAACTATGTTCAATTAGAATTGTTTAAAAAAAACAAGTTTAAATTTCAGGGAAGTACTCGATTTAAACCACAAATTTAAAGCAAATATTAAAATATCAAAGTTTATTCTATTAACACATTAAATGAAAAACTTAGCTTCTTACCAGACAGAGGCTAAATTGGAGTGCAAATGTAAACTATGAGGAAACCTTGAGGATCTGGCTGTCCAGTACTGATGAACAACATGCTGCTCCAGCCAGCTTCGGCCATTTGGCTCATCTACTGGATATTTAGTAGGATATTTAGTAAGTTTAAGTTATGAGCATTAACAAAGAAACACCTGATCAACTATGCCACAATTCTGGACTTATGGCCTTGTTCAAACATTCAACTGAAAAAGGCTCTTTCGAATATACATACAGGAACATATATACAAAATTTAATTAAGTATCACTGGCTATAAAATAAAAAAGTACTCAATTTTAAATAACCCCATCAATAGTCATGAAAGAAATTGAAATGGTAACCAAAGATGCTCTCAAGAACCCTCAAACCCTGAGGGCTGGTGCTAAGCTTTAAAGAATTAGATATCTGGGGCACCTGGGTGGCTCAGTCGGTTAAGCATCCAACTCTTGGTTTCAGCTCAGGTCATGATCTCTCATGGTTCATGAGTTTGAACCCCTGGTCAGTGCTGCCACTGCGGAGCCTGCTTGGGACTGTCTTTCTCCCTGTTTATCCACCCCTCCACTCGTTCTCTCTCAGAATAAATAAATAAAACTTAAAAAAAAGAACTAGATATGTTATTTGGGTTATAAGCTAATATAACATTGCTTCTAAAACCAGATAAAGACATAAAAAAAGTTCATCAAAGAATAAAAATGAAAAATACTAAATTAAAAAATAGCTAACCCAGGCGTTGGCTCAGTTGGTGGGGCATGCAACTCTTCATCTCAGGGTCTTTAGTTTGAGCACCATGTTGGGTGTAGAGCTTATTTAAAAAAAAAAAAATAGTAGTAAAAAATAACAGAACCATCATGGAGTTCAGGAATTCAAGGATGATTCACTAACACAAAATCACACTTAATGAAGGAATTTCAGGTGCATCCCTCTTAGACTGAGACCCACTCCAGGAAACCTGCTCTCGCTGCTGATGCTTCCTCTGCAGACTAGAGGCCTGGCCAAAACAGACACCATTAATGTGTCACAAAGAAAATACAAGATATAAGAATGGACAGGAGACAAAATTGTCAATACTTGCAGATGATAATGGTCATCTATGTAAAAAACCAAATGGGAGGGGGGCCTAGATGGCTCAGTGGAGCATGCGACTCTTGATCTTGGAGTCAAGAGTTCAAGCCCCATGTTTGGTGTAGAGCTTACGTTAAAAAAAGAAAAAACCTAATGGGGAGGGAGGTCCAAGATGGTGGTGTAGTAAGACTCTGAATTCCCCTCCACCCATCAAAATACCAAATCTATACCTACATATGGAGCAATTTTGCCCAAAGAACTGAGGACTGACTGAACAGTTTCTGTATAAAACACAGAGGTACCACATAGAGAGGGGTAGGAGAGACAGAAACATGGTAATGACAGGAACATGACCCCCAATGCTGTGAAATGCAGTGGTGAGGGACAGTACTGAGGGACCAGAAGATTTGCCCACCCTAGGACACAGGAAAAAGCTGCGGATTAAAGGGAAACTAAACTAGAATTGAGGGAAACCCATTTACTACCCTAGAGTGTCCACCAAACAGTGAAGGAATAGCTAGAACTCTCTGAGTTGCCAGAGGTGCTGGTGAACACCACTGTTTATGTTTCTCCTCAACCTTGATAGTATAGAGGGAAGCAGGGTCTGGGCACTCTAGGTGGCCTGCTACCTTGGTGAGTCCTGGGCCCCTAGCCAACACCAGTTGCAGTTACATACCTAAGATGGCACCACTGCCTCCAAACATCCCAGCTCTAGCCCTCCCAACAAAGCTACCCCAGTGTAGCAGGTAGTGGGACACCCCTAGCCTGCACTGACTATAGCTTCAGCCCTCTTGCCAAAATGGCCCTGATGTGGAGTATCCTGGGGACACCCTGGCCTGTGCTTGCTCTAGCGCCAGCTGTTATGACAGGGCCCCCTGCATGGAGCAGCCAGATTTGTGGCTGTTCAACTGGACCATCGGGGTACCCCTGATACAGACTGCCCCCAGATCTTCATCCCGCACCTGCTATATCTCCAGCCAGCCAGCCTACGTTTCCAGACATACAGTCTATGCAGGGGATGTTCCTATACATGGCCATACCTTCAAGACCGGAAGACGTAGGTGTTCCACCTAATTCATAGAAACAAACACAGAAAGTGAAACAAAATGAGAAGGCCAGGGAATATATTCCAAATGAAATAATAAGACAAAACAACTTTTGAACTAAGTGAAACAGAGAAATGTAATCTAGCTGATAAAGAGTTGAAAGTAATAATCATAGAGATCCTCATGGGACTTGAGAAAAGAGTGGATGAACTTAGAACTTCAACAAAGGGATGGAAAATATAAAAAGAACCAATCAGAGCTTAAGAATACAATGACTGAAATAAAATAAACACTAGAAGGAATTAACAGCAGATTAGAGGATGTCTAGAAGCTATCTAGAAGCAGCTAGATAGCAGTAGCTAAGACAGAATAACGGAAAGCAAAATAATGGAACAGCAAAAAGAAAAAAAGAATTAAAAACAATAACAACAAGGTTAGGTTATACCTCTGAGACAGCAATAAGCATACTAACATTTACATTATAGTGATCCAAGAAGGAGAAGAGAGAGAGAAAGGGGCAAAAAAATTATCTGAAAATACGATAGCTGAAAACTTCTTTAACCTGGGGAAGGAAATGGACATCCAGGTTCAAGGATGTTGGATACCCAGGTCCAAGTACAGAAAGCCTGAAAAAAGATGAACCAAGGAGGTTCACATCAAGACACATAACATAGAATGTCAAAAATTAAAGATAAAGAGAGAGACTTAAAAGAAGAAAGAAAAAGCAACTAGTTTTGTACAAGGGAACTCCATAAGGCTATCAGCTAACTTTTCAGCAGAAACTTTGCAGGTAAGAAGGGAGTGGCAATGATATATACAAAGTGCTGAAAGAAAAAAACCTACAACCAAGAATACTCTACCCAGCAAGACTGTTATTCAGAATTTATGGAGAGATATTAAAAAAAAAAAAAAGCTAAAGGAGTTCATCATCACTAAACTGGCCTATAAGAAATGTTAAGGGGATTTCTTTTTTTTTTAATTTATTTTTTTAATTGGGATTTCTTTAAGCAGAAAAGAAAAGGCTATGAGTAGAAGAAAATTATGAAAGGGAAAAATTTTACTGGTAAACACATAATAAAGTTGGTAGATCAATCACTTATAAACCTAGTATAAAAGTTTAATGTGGGGAGGTAGAGTGAAAATGTGCCTTTCAAATGTGTTATATATCTGGGATGTTATATATGAACCTCATAACAACCAAAAACCAAAAAAATATAGAAGATACACAAAAAAGAGAAAAGAATACAAGGAGAACACTAAAAAAATTCATCAATCATTATGGAAGAGAGCAGAGAACAGGAAAGAACCACAAAAACAGAAAACAATTACCAAAAAACAATACTTACATACCTATCAATAATTACTTCAAATGTAAATGAACTCAATGCTCCAATGAAAAGACATAGAATGACTGAATGGATAAAAAAGGTAAGTCCATCTACATGCTGCCTACAAGAGATTCACTTCAGACCCAAGACACATACAGCCTACTGAAAAGTGAGAGAATGAAAAAAGATATTCCATGCAAATATCAGTTCCCCACTCCCCCATACCCCCCAAAACCTGGTGCAGCAATACTTACATCAGAGAAAACAGACTTCAGTGGCTTTGAACCACACAACAGATCAGATGAATTTAATAGATGCAGAATATTTCTTCCCAAATCAGCAGAATATATGTACTTTTTGAGGGCACATGGAACACTCTCCAGGACAGATCACATGTTAGGCCATAAAATAAGTCTCAATAGATTTAAGACGGAAATCACATCAAGTATCTTTTCTGAGCACAATGGTATGAAATTAGAAATTAATTAAGAAAGCTGGGGAAAAAAACCCAAAACACGTGCAAACTAAACAAAATGATATTAAACAACCAATGGGTCAATGAAGGAAACAAGGAGAAAATTAAAAAATATATGCAGACAAAGGAAAATGGTAACATAAAGTTGAAAATCTTTGGGAGTCATAAAAGCAGTTCTATGAGGGAAGTTTATAATGATACAGGCTTTTCTTAAGAATCAAGAAAGCGTCCGACTTTGGCCCAAGTCATGATCTCGCAGTCCGTGAGTTCAAGCCCCGTGTCGGGCTCTGTGCTGACAGCTCAGAGCCTGAAGCCTGTTTCAGATTCTGTGTCTCCCTCTCTCTGTGACCCTTCCCCGTTCATGCTCTGTCTCTCTCCGTCTCAAAAATAAAAATAAACGTTAAAAAAAAAATTTTTTTTTAAAAGAATCAAGAAAATTCTCAAATAAGCCATCCTATCTTATACCTAAAGGAACTAGAAAAACAAGAACAAACAAAACCCAAAGTTAGTAGAAGAAAGTAACTCAGACAAAATAGAACAGAAATAAATGAAATAGAGATAGAAAAGTAGAAAAGATCAATGAAATTAAGAGCTGGTTTTTGAAAAGATAAAAAAGAATTGATAAACCTTTAGACAGACTCATCAAAAGGATTCAAAATAACAAAATCAGAAATGAAAGAGAAGTTACAACCAATAGCATAGAAACAAAAAGAATTTTGTAAGAGACTACTATGAAAAATTATATGCCACCAATTGGACAACCTAGAAGAAATGGATAAATTTCTAGAAACATACAATTTTCTAACCTTGAATAAGGAAGAAATAGAAAATCCAAACAGACTAATTACTAGTAACAAAATTGAATCAGCAATCAAAAAACTCCCAATAAACAGAGGTCTAGGACCAGATGACTTCCTAGGTGAATTTCACCAAATTATTAAAAAAAGAGTTAATAACTATTCTTCTCAAACTATTTCAAAATAGAAAAAAAAAAAACTCAAATTCATTTCATTAGGCCAGCATTACTCTGATACCAAAACCAGATAAAGACATCACAAAAAATTTGATAGGCCAATATCCTTGATGAACACAGATGCAAAAATCATCAACAAATATTAGCAAACTGATTTCAACATACATTAAGAATATCACCAACCATGATGATCAACTACAATTTTCCCCAGAAATGTAAGGATGGATCAATATTTGCAAATCAATCAACATGATACAACCACATTAACAAAATGAAGGATAAAATATCACCTCAGTAGAAGCAGAAAAAGCATCTGACAAAATTCAACATCCGTTCATGACAAAAACTCTCGGCAAAGTGGATGTGGAGGAAATATAACTCAACATAATAAAGGCCACATATAAAAAACCCACAGGTAATATCATACTCAATGGTGAAAAGCTGAAAACTCTCAATAGAAACAAGTCTCTCACCACTTTTATTCAACATAATACTGGAAGTCCTAGCCATAGCAAACAGATAAAAGAAAGAACTAAAAAGCATCCAAATTGGGTAAGAAAGAAAACTGTCACTATTTGCAGATGATATGATACTATGTATTGAAAACCCTAAAGGCTCTACCAAAAAAGCCTATTAGAACTAATAAATGAATTCAGTTACATTATAGGATACAGAAATTAATATAAGGAAGAGTGTTGGGGCGCCTGGGTGGCTCACTTGGATAAGCGTCAAACTTCGGCTCTCAGGTCATGATCTCATGGTTTGTGGGTTTGAGCCCTGCATTGGGCTCTGTGCTGACAGCTCAGAGCCCGGATCCTGCTTCCAATCCTGTGTATCCCTCTCTCTCTCTGCCGCAAAAATAAATAAACATTAAAAAAAATTTTTTTTTAAATATAAGGAAAACTGTTGTGTTTCTATATACTAACAACAAAGTAGCAGAAAAAGAAATTAAGAAAAAAAAATCCCACTTATAATCACACCAAAAATAATAAAATACTTAGGAATAAAACTAACCAAAGAGCTGAAAGACCTGTACTCTGAAAACTATAAGACACTGATGAAAGAAACTGAAGACAACACAAATAAATGTAAACATATACCCTTATCACGGATTGGAAGAATACTGTTAAAATGTCCATAATGCCATCCAAAGCAGTCTATAAATTCAATGCTATCTCTTTCAAAATACCGAGAGCATTTTTCACAGAACCAGAACAAACAATCCTAAAATTTGTACGGAACCACAAAATTCGCCCCATAGCCAAAATAACCTTGAGAAAGAACAAAGCTGGAGGTATCACAATCCCAGTTTTCAAACTATACTACAAAGTTACAGTAATCAAAACAGTATGGTATGGACACAAAAACAAACACATAGATCAATGGAATAGAAATGAGAGACCAGAAATAAATCCATGTTTATATGCTCAATTAGTCTATGACAAAGGAGGCAAGAATATACAATGGGGAAAGGAGAGTTTCTTCTAAGAATGGTATTAAAAAACCTGGACAGCTACATGCAAAATAATGACACTAGATGACTATGTTATGCCATATACAAAGATAAACTCAAAATGGATTAAGTATCTAATGGAAGACCTGAAACTACAAAACTCCTAAAAACAAAAACAACAAAAAAACAGACAGTAATCTCTTGGACATCAATATTAGCAATATTTCTCTACATATGTCTCCCAAGGCAAAGAAAACAAAAGCAAAAATAAATTATTGGGACTACATCAAAATAAAAAGGTTTTGCACAGCAAAGGAAACCATCAACAAAATGAAAAGGCAATCTACTGAATGGAGAAGATCTGTGCAAATGATATATCCAACAAATGGTTAACATTCAAAATATATAAACAGCTTATACAACCCAACACCAAAACTCCCCAATACTCTGATTAAAAAATGGGCAGAGGTCCTGAATAGTTCTCCAAAGATGATGTACAGACGGCAAAGAGACACACATGAGAAGATGCTCAGCATTACTATCAAGGAAATGTAAATCAAAACCACAATGAGATATAATCTTACATTATCTAGGATGGCTAATCAAAAAGACAAGAAGTAACAATAAGAAGTTTTGAGAAGGATGTGGAATAAAGGGATCCTTTGTGCATTCCTGGTGGGAAAATAAATTGGTGTGACCACTGTAGAAAATGGTACGGAATTTCTTCAAAAAATTAAAATAGAAATACCACTGACCCAGTAATTACAATTCTGGGTACTTACCCAAAGAAAATGAAAACACTAATTTGAGACAATATATGGACTTGTATGTTTATTACAGCATTATTTACAATAGCCAACCTAAATCCATCAATAGATGAATGGATTAAAAAAAAAACGTGGTGTATATAGAGGTTGAACTACTATTCTGCAACAAAAAATAATGAAATCTTGCTATTCATGACAACGTGGATTGACCAAGAGGGTATTAAAATAAGTCAGAGAAAGACAAATACGATTTCACTTATATGTGGAATCTACAAAACAAAACAAAACAAATAGAAAAAGACTTGTAAACACAGAGAACTAGTGTTTGCCAGAGGGAAGAGGGATGGGGGGGATGGGTGGAACTAGAAAGAGATTTAGAGGTAAAAACTTTCAGTCATAAAATAAGTTACTGGGATGAAGAGTACAGCATAGGGAATACAGTCAATAATATTGTAATAACTTTGTATGGTGACAGATAATAGCTACATTTAAGGGTGGTGAGCATTTTATAACGTATACAATTTCAAGTCACTATGCTGTACACCTGAAACTAATATAAAATTGTGTCATTATACTTCAACTAAAAAAAAAAAATTCAAAAGAAAGAAAAAAAGACTGAATGAAGAACAAGGCAATCCACAATTGTGATTTGCCTGTTTCCAAAATCTTCCAACTCAAACTACATTTTTGTTTACATATATTTGCTTATGTTGATATACATGTTCAGAAACTTTTGTTAATGATTTTCATCAGCTCCTATAAGGCAAAAAATTATCTATCCAAACCCATTCTTTAATATATCATTTTGTATTTTGTTGGCTTTCTGTGAAACTGAATTTTGTTGCAAAAAAATTTAAATATTACCCAAAACCAGTGACTTTTAACAGATACTCCCACAAATAACAAAATTTCAATAAGTCAAAAATTTAATGTATAGTCATTAAATGCTATTAACGTATCAAAATGCCCTTTTGATAAGCACACTTCTTTCAAAAATATTTAAAATCATTTAGTTAAATGATATAACAGTTCTGGGATCTCAAGTAGGATTCCAATTCATAAATATTTATCTCAATGTTTTCCAAAGTGAGATCTATGACCCATTGCAGAATCACCTGAAATGCTAACCTACTAAAAATAAGACTACCCGAGTGAGGTGCCTATAATCAGTATTTTTTTTAACTTTATTTTTTATTATTTAAAATTTACATCCAAACTAGTTACTATATATTAAAGCAATGATTTCAGTAGATTCCTTAATGCCCCTACCCATTTAGCCCATCCCCCCTCCCACAACCCCTCCAGCAACCCTATTTGTTCTCCACATTTATGAGTCTGTTTTGTTTTGTCCCCCTCCCTGTTTGTATATTATTTTTGTTTTGCTTCCCTATGTTCATCTGTTTTGTCTCTTAAAGTCCTCATATGAGTGAAGTCATATGAGTTTTGTCTTTCTCTGACTAATTTCACTGAGCAAAATACCCTCCAGTTCCATCCATGTAGTTGCAAATGGCAAGATTTCATTCTTTTTCATTGCTGAATAATACTCCATTGTATATATATACCATTTCTTTATCCATTCATCCATCGATGGACATTTGGGTTCTTTCCATATTTTGGCTATTGTTGATAGTGCTGCTATAAACATGGGGGTTCATGTGTCCCTTCGAAACAGCACACCTGTATCCCTTGGATAAATGCCTAGTAGTGCAATTGCTGGGTCGTAGGGTAGTTTTATTTTTAGTTTTTTGAGGAACCTCTATACTGTTTCCAGAGTGGCTGCAACAGCTTGCATTCCCACCAACAATGCAAAAGAGATGCTCCTTACCTGCATCCTTGCCAACATCTGTTGTTGCCTGAGATGTTAATGTTAGCCATTCTGACAGATGTAAGGTGGTATCTCATTGTGGGTTTGATTTGTATTTCCATGATGATGAGTGATGTTGAGCATTTTTTCATGTGTCTGTTGGCCACCTGGATGTCTTCTTTGGAGAAGTGTCTATTCATGTCTTTTCCCATTTCTTCACTGGATTATTTCTTTTTTGGGCATTGTTTGACAAGTTCTTTGTAGATTTTGGATACTAACCCTTTATCTGATATGTCATTTGCAAGTATCTTCTCCCATTCCATCAGTTGCATGTTTTTTTTTTGTTTTATAAATCACCTTTTATTTTTCAATATATGAAATTTATTGTCAAATTGGTTTCCATACAACACCCAGTGCTCATCCCAAAAGGTGCCCTCCTCAATACCCATCACCCACCCTCCCCCCCCCACCCCCCATCAACCCTCAGTTTGTTCTCAGTTTTTAAGAGTCTCTTATGCTTTGGCTCTCTCCCACTCTAACCTCTTTTTCTCTTTCCTTCACCTCCCCCGTGGGTTTCTGTTAAGTTACTCAGGATCCACATAAGAGTGAAAACATATGGTATCTGTCTTTCTCTGTATGGCTTATTTCACTTAGCATCACACTCTCCAGTTCCATCCATGTTGCTACAAAGGGCCATATTTTGTTCTTTCCCATTGCCACGTAGTACTCCATTGTGTATATAAACCACAATTGCTTTACCCATTCATCAGTTGATGGACATTTAGGCTCTTTCCATAATTTGGCTATTGTTGAGAGTGCTGCTATAAACATTGGGGTACAAGTGCCCCGAGGCATCAGTACTCCTGTATCCCTTGGGTAAATTCCTAGCAGTGCTATTGCTGGGTCATAGGGTAGGTCTATTTTTAATTTTCTGAGGAACCTCCACACTGTTTTCCAGAGTGGCTGCACCAATTTGCATTCCCACCAACAGTGCAAGAGGGTTCCCGTTTCTCCGCATCCTCTCCAGCATCTATAGTCTCCTGATTTGTTCATTTTAGCCACTCTGACTGGCGTGAGGTGATATCTGAGTGTGGTTTTGATTTGTATTTCCCTGATAAGGAGCGACGTTGAGCATCTTTTCATGTGCCTGTTGGCCATCCGGATGTCTTCTTTAGAGAAGTGTCTATTCATGTTTTCTGCCCATTTCTTCACTGGTTATTTGTTTTTCGGGTGTGGAGTTTGGTGAGCTCTTTATAGATTTTGGATACTAGCCCTTTGTCCGATATGTCATTTGCAAATATCTTTTCCCATTCCTTTGGTTGCCTTTTAGTTTTGTTGGTTGTTTCCTTTGCTGTGCAGAAGCTTTTTATCTTCATAAGGTCCCAGTAGTTCATTTTTGCTTTTAATTCCCTTGCCTTTGGGGATGTGTCAAGTAAGAAATTGCTACGGCTGAGGTCAGAGAGGTCTTTTCCTGCTTTCTCCTCTAGGGTTTTGATGGTTTCCTGTCTCACATTCAGGTCCTTCATACATTTTGAGTTTATTTCTGTGAATGGTGTGAGAAAGTGGTCTAGTTTCATTCTTCTGCATGTTGCTGTCCAGTTCTCCCAGCACCATTTGTTAAAGAGACTGTCTTTTTTCCATTGGATGTTCTTTCCTGCTTTGTCAAAGATTAGTTGGCCATACGTTTGTGGGTCTAGTTCTGGGGTTTCTGTTCTATTCCATTGGCCTATGTGTCTGTTTTTGTGCCAATACCATGCTGTCTTGATGATTACAGCTTTGTAGTAGAGGCTAAAGTCTGGGATTGTGATGCCTCCTGCTTTGGTCTTCTTCAAAATTACTTTGGCTATTCGGGGCCTTTTGTGGTTCCATATGAATTTTAGGATTGCTTGTTTTAGTTTCGAGAAGAATGCTGGTGCAATTTTGATTGGGATTGCATTGAATGTGTAGATAGCTTTGGGTAGTATTGACATTTTAACAATATTTATTCTTCCAACCCATGAGCACGGAACGTTTTTCCATTTCTTTATATATTTTTCGATTTCCTTCATAAGCTTTCTATAGTTTTCAGCATACAGGTCTTTTACATCTTTGGTTAGATATATTCCTAGGTATTTTATGCTTCTTGGTGCAATTGTGAATGGGATCAGTTTCTTTATTTGTCTTTCTGTTGCTTCATTATTAGTGTATATGAATGCAACTGATTTCTGTACATTGATTTTGTATCCTGCAACTTTGCTGAATTCATGATTCAGTTCTAGCAGACTTTTGGTGGAGTCTATCGGATTTTCCATGTATAATAGCATGTCATCTGCAAAAAGTGAAAGCTTGACTTCATCTTTGCCAATTTTGATGCCTTTGATTGCCTTTTGTTGTCTGATTGCTGATGCTAGAACTTCCAACACTATGTTAAACAACAGCGGTGAGAGTGGACATCCCTGTCGTGTTCCTGATCTCAGGGAAAAAGCTCTCAGTTTTTCCTCATTGAGGATGATGATAGCTGTGTGCTTTTCATAAATGGCTTTTATAATCTTTAAGTATGTTCCTTCTATCCTGAATTTCTCGAGGGTTTTTATTAAGCAAGGATGCTGAATTTTGTCAAAGGCCTTTTCTGCATCAACTGACAAGATCATATGGTTCTTATCTTTTCTTTTATTAATGTGATGTATCACGTTGATTGATTTGCAAATGTTGAACCAGCGCTGCATCCCAGGAATGAATCCCACTTGATCATGGTGAATAATTCTTTTCATATGCTGTTGAATTTGATTTGCTAGTATCTTATTGAGAATTTTTGCATCCATATTCATCAGGGATATTGGCCTGTAGTTCTCTTTTTTTACTGGGTCTCTGTTTGGTTTAGGAATCAAAGTAATACTGGCTTCATAGAATGAGTCTGGAAGTTTTCCTTCCCTTTCTATTTTTTGGAATAGCTTGAGAAAGATAGGTATTATTTCTGCTTTAAACATCTGGTAGAACTCCCCTGGGAAGCCATCTGGTCCTGGACTCTTTATTTCTTGGGAGATTTTTGATAACCGATTCAATTTCTTCACTGGTTATGGGTCTGTTCAAAAGCTTTCTATTGCCTCCTGATTAAGTTTTAGAAGCGTGTGGGTGTTTAGGAATTTGTCCATTTCTTCCAGGTTGTCCAGTTTGTTGGCATAATTTCTCATAGTATTCCCTGATAATTGCTTGTATCTCTGAGGGATTGGTTGTAATAATTCCATTTTCATTCACGATTTTATCTATTTGGGTCATCTCCCTTTTCTTTTTGAGAAGCCTGACTAGAGGTTTATCAATTTTGTTTGTATTTTCAAAAAACCAACTCTTGGTTTCGTTAATCTGCTCTACAGTTTTTGTAGATTCTATATTGTTTATTTCTGCTCTGATCTTTATTATTTCTCTTCTTCTGCTGGGTTTGGGGTGTCTTTGCTGTTCTACTTCTATTTCCTTTAGGTGTGCTGTTAGATTTTGTACTTGGGATTTTTCTTGTTTCTTGAAATAGGCCTGGATTGCAATGTATTTTCCTCTCAGGACTGTCTTCGCTGCATCCCAAAGCGTTTGGATTGTTGTATTTTCATTTTCGTTTGTTTCCATATATATTTTAATTTCTTCTCTAAGTGCCTGGTTGACCCACTCATTCTTTAGTAGGGTGTTCTTTAACCTCCATGCTTTTGGAGGTTTTCCAGACTTTTTCCTGTGGTTGATTTCAAGCTTTATAGCATTGTGGTCTGAAAATATGCATGGTATGATTTCAATTCTTGCATACATATGAAGGGCTGTTTTGTGACCCAGTATGTGATCTATCTTGGAGAATGTTCCATGTGCACTCAAGAAGAAAGTATATTCTGTTGCTTTGGGATGCAGAGTTCTAAATACATCTGTCAAGTCCATCTGATCCAATGTATCATTCAGGGCCCTTTATTGATCCTGTGTCTAGATGATCTATCCTTTGTTGTAATTGGAGTATTAAAGTCCCCTGCAATTACCACATTCTTATCAATAAGGTTGCTTATGTTTATGAGTAATTGTTTTATATATTTGGGGGCTCCCATATTTGGCGCATAGACATTTATAATTGTTAGCTCTTCCTGATGGATAGACCCTGTAATTATTATATAATGCCCTTCTTCATCTCTTGTTACAGCCTTTAATTTAAAGTCTAGTTTGTCTGATATAAGTATGGCTACTGCAGCTTTCTTTTGACTTCCAGTAGCATGATAGATAGTTCTCCATCCCCACACTCTCAATCTGAAGGTGTCCTCAAGTCTAAAATGAGTCTCTTGTAGAGAGCAAATAGATGGGTCTTTTTTTTTTTTATCCATTCTGATACCCTATGTCTTTTGGTTGGCGCATTTAGTCCATTTACATTCGGTGTTATTATAGAAGATATGGGTTTAGAATCATTGTGATGTCTGTATGTTTTATGCTTGTAGCAATGTCTCACAGGATCCCCTTTAGGATCTCTTGTAGGGCTGGTCTAGTGGTAACAAATTCCTTCAGTTTTTGTTTGTTTGGGAAGACCTTTATCTCTCCTTCTATTCTAAATGACAGACTTGCTAGTAAAGGATTCTCGGCTGCATATTTTTGTTGTTCGTCACATTGAAGATCTCCTGCCATTCATTTCTGACCTGCCAAGTTTCAGAAGAGAGATCGGTCAGGAGTCTTACAGGTCTCCCTTTATATGTTAGAGCACGTTTATCCCTTGCTGCTTTCAGAATTTTCACCTTATCCTTGTATTTTGCCAGTTTCACTATGGTATGTCATGCAGAAGATCGATTCAAGTTACATCTGAAGGGAGTTCTCTGTGCCTCTTGGATTTCAATGCCTTTTTCCTTCCCCAAATCAGGGAAGTTCTCAGCTATTATTTCTTCAAGTACACCTTCAGCACCTTTCCCTCTCTTTTCCTCCTCTGGAATATCAATTATGCGTATATTATTTCTCTTTAGTGCATCACTTATTTCTCTAAATTTCCCCTCATACTCCTGGATTTTTTTTATCTCTCTTTTTCTCAGCTGCTTCTTTTTCCATAATTTTATCTTCTAGTTCACCTATTCTCTCCTCTGCCTCTTCAATCTGAGCCGTCATCGTTTCCATTTTATTTTGCATTTCGTTTAAAGCGTTTTTCAGCTCCTCCCGACTGTGCCTTAGTCACTTGATCTCTTTAGCAAGATTCTCTGCTGTCCTCTATACTGTTTTCAAGCCCAGAGATTAATTTTATGACTATTATTCTAAATTCACTTTCTGTTAAATTGTTCAAATCCTTTTTGATCAGTTCGTTAGCTGTTGTTATTTCTTGGGAGATTCTTTTGAGGAGAATTCTTCCGTTTGGTCATTTTGGATAGCTCCTGGAGTGGTGCGGAACTGCAGGGCAGTTCCCCTGTGCTGTCTGGCATAACTCACGTTGGTGGGCGGGGCCGCAGTCAGACCTGATGTCTGCCCCCAGCCCACTGCTGGGGCCACAGTCAGACTGGTGTGTGCCTTCTCTTTTCCTCTCCTAGGGGTGGGATTCACTGTGGGGTGGGGTGGCCCATCTGGGCTACTTGCACCCTTGCCAGGCTTATGGTGCTGGGGATCTGGCATATTAGCTGGGGTAGATAGGCAAGGTGCACAGGGGCGGGAGGGGCAGGCTTAGCGCGCTTCTCCTTCAGTGATCCACTTCAGGAGGGGCCCTGCAGAAGCGGGAGGGAGTCAGGCCTGCCGCCGGAGGTGTGGGTCTGCAGAAGCACAGCGTTGGGTGTTTGCGTGGTGCAAGCAAGTTCCCTGGCAGGAACTGGTTCCCTTTGGGATTTTGGCTGGAGAATGGATGAGGGAGATGGTGCTGGCGAGCACCTTTGTTCCCCACCAAACTGAGCTCTGTCCTCCCAGGACTCAGCAACTCTCCCTCCCGTTGTCCTCCAGCCTTCCCGCTCTCTGAGCAGAGCTGTTAACTTACAACCTTCCAGATGTTAAGTCCCGCTCGCTGTCTGAACACACTCCGTCTGGCCCCTCCGCTTTTGCAAGCCAGACTCGGGGTCTCTGCTTGGCCAGCGGGCCACCCCTCCGCCCCAGCTCCCTCCCGCCAGTCCGTGTAGCACGCACCGCCTTGCCACCCTTCCTACCCTCTTCCATGGGCCTCTCGTCTGCGCTTGGCTCCGGAGACTCCGCTCTGCTAGTCTTCTAGCGGTTTTCTGGGTTATTTAGGCAGGTGTAGGTGGAATCTAAGTGATCAGCCGGATGCGGTGAGCCCGCCCTCCTCCTACGCCGCCATCTTCCCCCTCCCCACCAGGAAAATCTCAGTTGCCTTTTAGTTTTGCTGATTGTTTCCTTAGCTGTGCAGAAGCTTTTTATTTTGATGAGGTCAAGAGTTCATTTTTGCTTTTGTTTCCCTTGCCTCCGGAGACGTGTTGAGTAAAACTCTGCTGTGGTCAAGATCAAAGAGATTTTTGCCTTCTTTCTCCTTGAGGATTTTGATGGCTTCCTGTCTTACATTGAGGTCTTTCATCCACTTTGAGTTTACTTTTGTGTATGGTGTAAGAAAGTGGTCCAGGTTCATTCTTCTGCATGGCTTTGTCCAGTTTTCCCAGCATCACTTGCTGAAGAGACTGTCTTTATTCCATTGGATATTCTTTCTTGCTTTGTCAAAGATTAGTTGCCCATGTTTGTGGGTCTATTTCTGGGTTCTCTATTCTATTCCATTGATCTGAGTGTCTGTTCTTGTGCCAGTACCATACTGTCTTGATGACTACAGCTTTGTAGTATAGCTTTAAGTCTGGGATTATGATGCCTCCTGCTTTGGTTTTCTTTTTCAAGATTGCTTTGGCTATTCAGGGTCTTTTCTGGTTCCATACAAATTTTAGGATTATCTGTTCTAGCTCTGTGAAGAATGCTGGTGTTACTTTGATAGGGATTCCATTGAATATGTAGATTGCTTTGGGTAGTATCGACATTTTAACAATATTTATTCTTTCCATCCAGGAGCATGGAATCTTTTTCCATTTTTTTTTTTTTTTTTTTTGTGTCTTCTTCAATTTCTTTCATAAGCTCTCTATAGTTCTCACTGTGTAGATTTTTCACCTCTTTGGTAAGATTTATTCTCAGGTATTGTATGGTTTTTGGTGTAACTGTAAATGGGATCGATTCCTTGATTTCTCTTTCTGTCGCTTCATTGTTGGTGTATAGGAATGCAACCGATTTCTGTGTATTGATTTTATATCCTGCAGCTTTGCTGAATTCATGAATCAGTTCTAGCAGGTTTTGGGTGGAATCTTTTGGGTTTTCCATATAGAGTATCATGTCATCTGCGAAAAGTGAAAGTTTGACCTCCTCCTAGCCTATCTGGATGCCTTTTATTTCTTTGTGTTGTCTGATTGCAGAGGCTAAGACTTCCAGTACTGTGTTCAATAACAGTGGTGAGAGTGGACATCCCTGTCTTGTTCCTGACCTTAGGGGGAAAGCTCTCAGTTTTTCCCCATTGAGGATGATATTAGCATTGGGTCGCTCATATATGGCTTTTATGATCTTGAGGTATGATCCTTCTATCCCTACTTTCTTGAGGGTTTTCATCAAGAAACGATGCTGTATTTTGTCAAATGCTTTCTCTGCATCTGTTGAGAAGATCATATGGTTCTTATCCTTTCTTTTATTGACGTGATGACTCATGTCTTTTACTGATGTGATGAATCACGTTAATTGTTTGGTGGATATTGAACCAGCCCTGCATCCCAGGTATAAATCCCACTTGGTCGTGGTGAATAATATTTTTAATGTATTGTTGGATCCGGTTGGCTAATATCTTGTGGAGGATTTTTACATCCATGTTCACCAGGGAAATTTGTCTATAGTTCTCCTTTTTAGTGGGGTCTCTGTCTGGTTTTGGAATCAGGGTAATGCTGGCTTCAGAGACAGAGTTTGGAAGTTTTCCTTCCATTTCTATTTTTTGGAGAAGTTTCAAGAGAATAGGTGTTAACTCTTCCTTAAATGTTTGGTAGAATTCCCCTGGAAAGCCATCTGGCCCTGGAGTCTTGTTTTTTGGCAGATTTTTTATTACTAATTCGATTTCCTTACTGGTTATGGGTCTTTTCAAATTTTCTATTTCTTTTTGTTTCAGCTTTGGTAGTGTATATGTTTCTACGAATTTGTCCATTTCTTCCAGATTGCCCATTTTGTTGGCATATAACTGCTCATAATATTCTCTCATTGTTTTTATTTCTGTTGTGTTGGTTGTGATTTCTCCTCTTTCATGCTTGATTTTACTTATTTGGGTCCTTTCCTTTTTCTAACTTGATCAAACTGGCTAGTGGTTTATCAATTTTGCTAATTCTTTCAAAGAACCAGCTTCTGGTTTCATTGATCTGTTCTACTGTTGTTTTTTTTTTGTTTGTTTCAATAGCATTAATTTCTGCTCTAATCTTTATTATTTCCTGTCTTCTGCTGATCTTGGGTTTTATTTGCTGTTCTTTTCCAGCTCTTTAAGGCATAAGGTTAGGTCATGTATCTGAGATCTTTCTTCCTTCTTTAGGAAAGCCTGGATTGCTATATACTTTCCTCTTATGACCGCTTTTGCTGCGTCCCAGAGGTTTTGGGTTATGGTGTTATCATTTTCATTGGCTTCCATGAACTTTTTAATTTCCTCTTTAACTTCTTGGTTTGCGCATTCATTCTTCACTAGGGTGTTCTTTAGTCTCCAAGTATTTGTTACCTTTCCAAATTTTTTCTTGTGGTTGATTTCGAGTTTCATAGCGTTGTGGTCTGAAAATATGCACGGTATAATCTTGAGTAATATTTTTAAGTCATGAAAAGAATGATAAAACTTCCAGTTACTAGAAAATTGAAACCATACAGAACTTTGTGTGTGTGTGTGTATATATACAAATATATATATTATACATAACATATATAATACATATATTTTAAGTTTACTTATTTATTTTGAGAGAGAGAGTGTGCAAGCAGGGAAGGGGCAGAGAGAGCGGGAGAGAGAGAATCCCAAGCAGGCTTTGTGCTATCAGTGCAGAGCCCAATGCGGGGCTTGATCCCTTGAACCATGAGTTCATGACCTAAGCCAAAACCAAGAGTCGGACACTTAACTGACTGAGCGACCCAGGCACCCCCAGAACTATATATATTAAAAGTGAAATTTCCTCAGTACTTCTGTGGTACTATATAGCCTTTTCTGTACATACGCATAGTTTTTGTTTTTTTGTGTGTGTTCTTTTGGTATCATAATGAGATTATATTGCATATATCACTGTACCTATCCATTTGATGATTTTGGCTCATTTAAAGATCTTGGAGATATTTATATGTTGGCATACACAGTGTATATACACAAATTTTCCTTCATTCCTTTTTAATATCTGTATAGTGTTCCATAACATGGACATATTATAATTTATATAATCAGCTTCTTATTAATTGACATTGTTGTTTCACATTTGTTACCACCATAGTCAATACTTTTGTTTCTATCTTTGTGCACATACTCAGGCTTATCATTCTGGAAGTGAGTTTGGGTTTAAATAATACCTTGAGTACCTATGCTCCAGCAATGTTCTAAGCCAGGGTTATTTTTCCTATAAAGGTCCAGAGAGTGAATATTTATCACAACTACCTCATTCCACTGTTGTAACATCAAAGCGGCATAGACAATATATAATGAGAGTGTGGCTGTGTTTCAATAAAAGTTTAATTACAGAAACACCAGTGTGGCTAACTCTAGTTCTGGGTACTTTACATACTACGTATCCTTGCAGCCCTCAAATGTAGGTGCAGTTATTAGGCCCACTTTATGGATGAGAAAATTGACAAAGAGAAATGAAGTATGTGTCCAAGGTTATGTGCCTGGTAAGTAGCAGAGCCAGCATCTGACTGCATACATCAAGTTGAAAATGAGAAAGAAGCTGCCCCAAATACCTTCCCCAAAATGTTAGATCCTAGGACCTGACCCTCACACACACTTACTGAATCACTCGTTTATGATTCTTTTAAGGCAATATGCTTACTCAGCACTCCAGGAGCACTTGCCTTCCCACTCCTCAGATGGGCCAGTGTTCCCTTTGTCCCTCTCACTGTGTGACTGTGTCCTGGCTTTTGATTTGTGTTTCACTAGCATCACCTTATAGAGAGGTCAGCTCAGTGTCTGGGACCACCCAGCTACCCAGTGGTAGGAAAGACAGACTTGAGCAGGTGAGATCAAGCTGGGTCCTGGCAAGTCTGCTGCTTTGAGTTGTTGATGTCTGCTCCAATATCATTACATGAGCCCAGGTGGGCACATTGGTTGGCCTGCCTTGACTCATTTTCCTTCTTTGGAGTCATGGGGAAAGTGCCTATTAGACTGTTACGAAGATCAAATGAGATAATACAGGAATAATTCTTGGCTGCATACTTTTCTGATTCAGCAGACTGAATGTATCCCACCACTCGTTTCTGGCCTGTCAGGTTTCTGTAGATAGTTCTGCTGCAAACGTGATCTGTCTTCCCTTGTAGGTTAGGGACTTTTTTCCCTTGCTGTTTTCATGATTCTCTCCTTATCTGAGGATTTTGTGGATTTGACTATGATATGCCTTGCTGATGGTCGGTTTTTGTTGAATCTAATGGGGGTTCTCTGTGCTTCCTGTATTTTGATGTCTGTGTCTTTCCCCAGGTTAGGAAAGTTTTCTGCTATGATTTGCTCACATAACCCTTTTACCCCTTTTTCTCTCCCTCCCTCCTCTGGGACCCCTATGATTCTGATGTTCCTTTTTAATATGTCACTGATTTCTCTAATTCCTAAATCGTGCTCTTTTGCCTTAATCTCCCTCTTTTTCTCTGCTTCGTTATTCTCTATAAGTTTATCTCTATATCGCTGATTCTCTGTTCCGCCTCGTCCATCCTCGCCGCTGCTGCATCCATCTGTGATTGCAGCTCAGTTACAACATTTTTTATTTCATTCTGGCTATTTTTTACTTCTTTTATCTCTGCAGATAGGGATTCTAATTTATTTTTGACTGCAGCTAGTATTCTTATTATCATGGTTCTAAATTCTGGTTCAGACATCTTGCTTTGTGTCTGTGTTAGTTAAATCTCTGGCTGTTGGTTCTTCACGCTCTTTCTTTTGGGATGAATTCCTTCATTTGGTCATTTTGAAGGGATAAAAGGAATTAATGAGGTAGAAAAATTGGAATTAAAAAAATTAAAGTTAAAAAAATATTAAAATTAAAAATCAAAAACACACCCACACAAAAATCTAATAGATGATGCTAGATTCTAGGTGTGTTTTGGTCTGGGTGTAGAAAGTGGTTTGACAGGTTAGAGAAACAAACAAAAAAAAAACAAAACAAATAAAAAAGGGGGGGAGGAAAGGAAAAAAAGGAAATCGTTTGGGAATTTGAAAAAATGAATACACTAAAGTAGACTAAAATACACAAAAGTAGAGAATAGTATAGAGAATAGTAGAAAATAGAGAATAGTAGAAAAAAGTATAGAAAAATATTTTTAATAAAAATTAAAAAGAAATACGAATTTTTTCATTTTATGTATTTAAGAAAAAAGAAATGAAAAGGAAAAAAGATAAAAAAGAAAAAAGGAAAAGGCAAAAAAAAGAAATCGTTTGAAAATTTGAAAAAGTGAATACACTATAGTACACTGAAATCAAATGATGGGAGTAAGATAGAATTTGAAAAAATTTACATAAAAGCAAAAAATATAGTAATAACCATTAAATAAAAATATTTTTACAAGAAAAAAAGAAATTAAAAAAAGGAAATTGTTTGAAAATTTGAAAAGGTGAGTACACTGAAGTAGACTAAAATAAAATGATGGAAGTATAATTTGAGAAAATTTACACAAAAGTAAAAAATACAGTAATAAAAATTAAACAGATATTTTTAATAAAAATTGAAAATAAAAATGAGTTTTTTCTCTTTCTGTATTCAAGAAAAAAGAATTGTAAAAGAGAAAAAGGAAAAAGAGAGAGAAAAAAAAATTGAGTAGATGAACCTGCTAACAGATTGAAGTAGGACTGAAATTGCTTTGTTTTCCTCTAGAGGTAGCTCAAAGTAGCTCTTTATAGTCCATAGATTAAGCAGGCAGTGAGGTTTGTGTTCCTGAAGAGCAAAATTGGCCCAGTTGGGTGGGGCTCAGTGCAACAGATCCGCTCTCCACTAGATGGTGCTGCTAGCCTACTGGGGTGGATTGTTGTAATGCTCATCAGTGCGCATGCGCAGGAGCGGTGAAAAATGGTGCCACCCAGTCTGTTCTCCCAGATCAGCATCACGCACCAGTTATCCGTCTTCAGCTCTCATCCACTCCCCACTTTTCCACTCTCTGTGACCAGGCCCCGGGGAGTACCTCTCTCCCAAGTTTTGTCTCAGATGTGGTTGTTTTCTCTGGGTCCCTTACTTCCAAAGGACTGTGGCTTTGACCCGCTCCGCCCCTCTGTGGGAGGGTCTCACCAAGCGATGGCCGAATGAGCTATGGCCTGCTGGATCCTGCTATTGACGGTGACCTGAGACTGCAGCCAGCTGCCATCCCGCCCCTCCAAAAAATGGCGAGACAGTGTAGCCTCAGTGTTTCAGGGACCATGGAAAATCACAACACACATCTGACACTAGGCTTCACCCTCAACAACCTTGTCCCAGCACCAGTGAATGTGTCTGCCTTCCGGAGTCTGCTGGGACCAGGTGGCTTCAACAGTCTCTACCAAATGTCCTTCCAGCAGTCAAACCGCTTTCCCCGTGTGGCCCAAGAACCTCCCGGACCCCACTCTGTTCCTGGGGATTCACCTTTCCCACCAGAGCACTGTCAGGTATCAAGCTGTGGAGTTGCAGCCTTTGCGCTCCCCTTGTTTACAGTCCTAATGGAATTTAAACTCTCTCCTTTCTTTCTCCCTTTTTAGTTTAGCCCTGCAGCCATTTCCAATTTTCCACTTTCTCTCCAGCTGCTTTTGGGGAGGGGTGATTTTCCTGTATGCTCCCCCTCTTCCCAGTCTCTGTCCTCTCTCCACCCGCAAAAGGGGTTCCCTACCTTTCAGGGCTTCTTGCTCCTCAAGTTCAGCTCTTCGTGTTACATACCTGCTGAATTCTGTGGTTCAGGTTGTGCAGATTGTTGTGTTAATCTTCCAATTGGTTTTCTAGGTGTGTAGGATGATTTAGCGTTGGTCTGGCTGTTATTTTATGGACGCGAGACACACAAAAAGCTTCCATGCTGTTCTGCCATCTTGGCTCCTCTCCTATAATCAGTATTTTTAAACAGTTTCCCCAGATGGCTCCTTTTGCATAATAGTTTTGGAAATAACTATTTTCAAGACCACAAATATAAATTCTAAATTGTTCTGACTGTATGAACCTTTCCTGCCTCTCTCAAAGTTGTTCCATCTTTTAGGTTCTCTAAGGCATTACACTTTATTTATAGCAGTTATCACACTGAATCACAGTTTATCTGTTAACAATATAGTTTCCCACACTATACTGTGAGTTCTTCATATGAAGGAATAATATTTCTTGTTTTTTTTGTATTTTTAGTCTGACAGTATATGATGAATAGCAAGAGCTCAATGAATTTAGTTAAATGCACATTTGAAACATCACAGTTCTAAAAAGAGCATGTGCCTTTCACTTGTGCCCATGATGAAAAACCTTATAATTCCCAATTCCAAATACTATAAAATTACCATCAATTAATCTGTCCAATATTCAGTTACAATTTGGGAGCTGGGGAAAACAGAATTTTTTAAAATTCTGGGAACACCTTTAAAACTTCAGCTTTCCTGGGGCGCCTCAGTGGCTCAGTCGGTTAAGCCTCTGACTTCAGCTCAGGTCATGATTTCCCCATCTGTGAGTTTGAGCCACAAGTTAGGCTCTGTGCTGACAGCTCGGAGCCTGGAGCCTGCTTCAGATTCTGTGTCTCCCTCTCCCACTCACGCTCTCTCTCTCTCTCTCTCTGAAGAACATTAAAAAAACCCAAAACTTCATCTTTCCTAAACACTTCAGTCTCAAAAAAAAAAAAAAAAAAAAAAGAAAAAAAGAAAGAAAAACCCAATGGAGTCAACAAACTATTACAACTAATACGTAAGTTCACCAAATGCTGGATATAAGAACAATTTACAAAAACCAACAGTGTTCCCATATACCAGTGATAAAACAAAAAAGACATCATTCACAGCAAAAATGATTAACACATGTAAAAATTAATACTGATAATCTTTATAAAGAGAATTCCCAAATCGTCGGACAAAAAATTAGAATTAATGTAGGTATTTTCAAAGTAAAGATATTAAATCTCTCCAAGCTAAAAATATAAATTCAATGCAATCCCAATAAAAATTCCAGCTGGATTTTTTTTTGTAATTTTTTAAAATGGTTGTTATTTATTTTTGAAGGAGAGAGAGAGAGAGAGAGAGAATGTGGAGGGGAGCAGAGAGAGAGGGAGACACAGAATTCAAAGTAGGCTCCAGCTCTGAGCTGTCAGCACAGAGCCCAACACAGGGCTCGAACTCATGAACTGTGAGATCATGATCTGAGCCAAAGTCGGACGCTTAACCGACTGAGCCACCCAGGTGCCCCTCCAGCTGGATTTTTAAAAAGAACTGCTACTGCTTCTAAAATGCTTATGGAAGGGGTGGCTGGGTGGCTTATAGTCTGATAAGCATCCGACTTCAGCTCAGGGTATGACCTCATGGCTTGTGGGTTTGAGCCCCACATCAGGTTGTGTGCTGATAGTTCAGAGCCTAGAGCCTGTTTTGGATTCTGTGTCTCCCTCTCTCTCTGCTCTTCCTCCGATCACACACTGCACCTCTCTTTCTCTCTCTCAAAAATAAATAAACATAAACAAAAAAAAAAAAGATAAAAAGCTCCTTCAGTCTTGCCCCCTCTGTGAAGTGGCCACTGATATCCCTCTTGTTTTCTTTCGGGTTTCATGTCTTTCCTTCCCAACCGCACCCTTCAGAGTCCTTTGTATGTCTAGATACTAATTCCTAGATTTAACATGGCAGTTGTTGTCTAGTTAATGTTTTTCATGGGATACTTCAAACAGAATCTGATTCTTTTTTTCTATTTTGTTGTACTCAGACCTATAAATTGTTCATAATGTGGTTAGCACTGGGCCCGACGTGGGGCTCATATCCATGAACTGTGAGATCATGATCTGAGCTGAAGTCAGATTCTTAACTGAGTCACCCAGGCGACCCAAGGATGTTTTTATCTTGATGAGGTCCCAATAGTTCATTTTTGCTTTTGTTTCCCTTGCCTCCAGAGACATGTCAAGTAAGAAGTTGCTGCGGCTGAAGTCAAAGACGTTGTTGCCTGTTTTCTCTAGCAGAATTTGATGGCTTCCTGACTTACATTTCGAGTTCATTTTTGTGTATGGTGCAAGAAAGTGGTCCAGGTTCATTCTTCTGCATGTCACTGTCCAGGCTTTCCAACCCCATTTGCTGAAGAGACTGTCTTTTTTTGCTACTGGATATTCTTTCCTGCTTTGTCAAACATTAGTTGGCCATACCTTTGTGAGTCCATTTCTGGGTTCTATATTCTGTTCCACTGGTCAGTGTGCCTGTTTTTGTGCCAGTAGCATACTGTCTTAATGATTACAGCTTTGTAATACAGCTTGTAGTCCAGAATTGTGATGCCTCCAGTTTTGTTTTTCTATTTCAACATTACTTTGGCTATTCAAGGTCTTTTCTGGTTCCATACAAATTTTAGAATTGTTCTAGCTTTTATCAAACTCAACACCCAAAAAAACAAATAATCCATTTAAGAAATGGGCAAAACATGAATAGACACTTTTCCAAAAAAGTCATCCCCAAAGCTAACAGACACATGAAAAGATGCTCTACGTCACTCGTCATCAGGGAAATACAAACCAAAACCACAATGACATATCACCTCACACCTGTCAGAATGGCTAAAATTAACAACTCAAGAAACAACAGATGTTGGCAAGGATGCACAGAAAGAGGATTTTTTTTTTTTTTTTTTTTTTGCATTGCTGTTGGGAATGTAAACTGGTGCAGTCACTCTGGAAAACAGTATGGAGTTTTCTCAAAAAATTAAAAATAGACCTACTCAGTAATTTGCACTACAAGGAATTTATCCAAAGGATACAAAAATGCTGATCTGAAGGGGCACATGTACCCCAATGTTTATAGCTGCACTACTGACAACAGCCAAATTAGGGAAAGAACCCAAATGTCCATTGACTGATGAATGGATACAGAAGATGTGTGTGTGTATGTGGGTGTGTGCACGCATGTGTGTGTGTACACACATGCGCACACACAATTACTCAGCAATCAAAAAGAATTAAATCTGCCATTTGCAACAACATGGATGGAACCAGAGTGTATTATGCTAAGCAAAAATAAGATAAAAACAGAGGGAGACAAACCATAAGACACTCTTAAAATACAAAGGACACACTGAGGGTTGCTGCAGGGGCAGCAGGTGGGGGGGGGATGGGCTAAATGGGTAATGCACATTAGGGAAGGCACTTGAGATGCACACTGGCTGTTGTATGTAATTGATGGAACACTAAATTCTACTCCTGAAATTATTACTACAGTATATGTTAACTAACATGGATAAAACAAACAAACAAAAAAACTGAAGGAGCTGAGGAGCCACAAGTACTTATCCCAAGCAGTCAAATGCAAATGGAAACAAAAGTACCCCAAACCAGAGAGGTGGATCTTATCAAGCAGGGAGGAGATTGTGGGGGCCAGGTCCATAATGCACATGGCACTAGGTAGAGGGGGCAAAGGCAGCTCAAGACAGTCCACAGGGAAGTGATAATAGAAATGTGGTATTGCAAACTGCAGAAATCTATGTAGCAGTTAGGAGCGACAGAAGAGAGGTTCAAGAGTGACATGGACAGGTTTAAATTAGAGATAAATGAAAAGAGGAATAGAACAAAGCTTTGCACATGGGATAATACCAGTACATAATTTCAAAACAATATACCAATCAACAGAATATGTTTTATAGGAACCCAACATATGTGATAACACAGGTATCAAATACATTAGAACAGTGCCTACAACTTGGCTAGCAGAAAAAGGGAAAGGGAAGTGAGAATCAGAAATAGCAGAAGAGATGATATAAACCCAACTAAAAGTTCCTCCATGGACTAGGGATGATGATGTGCTCTGATAAAGGTCTAATACACAAGTTAAAAAGAAAAAATAAGCCAGAAAATCATTAGGATGCCAAATCAGCTTTAACTTCTTTGTCCATGTGGCAAGGTTCAAGTACAGTGAACAGAGTCTGGTTACATATCCCAAGCTTCATGGTTAGTGAAGGAGTTAGTTTCACAGTTACATGACCACAAAAAAAACAATGTAACCAGGACTTTGTTTTCCTTACCTACAAAATGAGAACTAATGAGAAGAAGTAATACAACTAGAGAAGTAATACAACTCTGAGGTTGCTTCCACTTCTTTCTAGATTCTACCAATTCATAGTTCCTCACTAAAACTCAAAAAGCAGACATTCCAATTTAAAATTAAATTGTAGAGATCTTTTCTCCTTTTATTTAGTTACTAACTAGCAAAGTCAACCCTTCTCTAATAAAAAAACAAACATTTAGGACTATCTAAGTTCTCAGAACAATAAAAATGGTACAGAATTTCACTCTAAATCCCTTTTCAACATTAATTTTGTAGTGCCACTTCTTAGACACTATAGAAGAAAGATCTACTAATGGTTTAAAAACATTTATGAGGACGGCAGAGCTTACCAATATCTTAAATCACACAGAACTGATCCCCAAAGATTGCCTGTCCTTCCAGAGAATTCTTGTATGAGAAAATGATGCCAGCATCTGAGAACACATGGTACCTTTCCAGCTGACACGAGGCCCCAATTTTCTGTTTTGATCTTGTTCTTCTAATGGTGTCCTGTCCACTTGAATCCCAGAGTCTTCTCTACTTAAGGGCTGTTGATCATCTTCGTCTTCACTTTCTTCAGACCAGTTCTGATTAAAAAGGAAAATACACCTACCCTTAGAGTGTGTAGTGACTAGAGCTGTCTAGATGATAAGATTAAGAAAATTTCAGAAGAAAAGCAAAACTAAACCAAATGACACTTTTTTCTAAAAGTCTTGAAAGTTACTATTATAGCATGGAATTATTTTTGGTGGCAAAGCCCCCAAGAGTCACAGCTTCTTTTTTTTATTACATTTATTTATTTTTGAGAAACAGAGTGAGACAAAGTGTCAGCGGGGGAGGGGCAGAGAGAGAAGGAGACACAGAATCTGAAGCAGGCTCCAGGCTCTGAGCAAGCAGTCAGCACAGAGCCTGATGCGGGGCTCAAACCCAAGAACTGTGAGATAATGACTTGAGCCAAGTCGGACGCTCAACCAACTGAGCCACCCAGGCGCCCCTAGAGTCACAGCTCCTTAAGGGATACTTACATTCATTCCATTCAACTTTCTAGTACTATTAATTCAGTGCAAAATCTTAATAAATCTTTAATAATAAACTACTCTAATTTAATGAAGAGTATTCCTGTTTTAGTTAAGTTGCTCTAGGGTGGAAGGAACCATAAAAATAATATATCACTTGGCATATATTTGTATTTACAATAGCTAAACTATTGCTACTTACTGGTGTGTCTACATTCGGACCAAGGGCAATTTCTTCACCTTCCATCAAGTATTTTCCCCAGTCAAAATCATCTTTCTTTTCTATAATGTAACAGAAGAAACTCATTAGTTTTATAAAAAATATGTGGGGGGAAAAAACTCCCAAAGCTATAGGAAAAAAGTCTAAGAAAACTCAAATAAAATACACTCAGAAAACAAAAGTTCAAAAATATCAAAACACTCAATAAATTGATATTCTAATACATTTTAAATTTTAACTTCATCTTCAAAAGTGATTTTTCTCTTTATATAATTGAAAGTAGTTTAACTGACAAAGTCAAAATTTATATTTTATTTATTTATTTATTTTTTAAATTTATATTTTAAATGAGGATTTGCAATTGCAATTGTATCCAAAATAACAGAATATTTTAGTTTCATAGATTTTTACAACTTTTTATAAAATCTCAATGCCTGACAATAAAACCAATTTCACTTTTGTTATATATTAAAGCATTTGGTAACATACCCACTTCTTTATCTCTTGGTGTTTCCACATAATTGCTGTTTGAAGGAGAATCAGACAGACACAGAAGAAGTGACAGTATTGAATAATGCACATCTGTCTTTAAAACAAAAAATGAAGAATATAAATCACTGAGGTTGTAAAGAGCTTTCAAAACTAGTTTAAGAAAAGTTAACCCCATGTCAGTTGTGTCCCCAGTATTGTTCCTATTTGGAGAAAACATGAATTATATCTAAATAAATCCTAATCTCTATTATCTTTTTTATAGTTCAAATGTGTACATAAAAAGAATCTGTCAAAAATGCATTACCTGAATGCTAACAAGGAATTGTCAGAAAAACCTAAACTGAGGGAAATGCTACTAAATAACTGGCCTGTGTTCTTCAAAAATGTCAGGGTCAAGATAAAGAAAGGCTGAGGAACTATTCTAGATCAAAGGATACTGATTAGTGAACCTGAGCAAGGGGTACACTGGATCTCCTTTACTTTCTTCAAATTTTAAGTTTTTTTAAAACAAATTATTTTTAAAAAAGTATTTAAAAAGTTACAAAAAAATAAAAATACCCCCAAATATGTTTAAAAGTCATAAACTGTGCTGGAAAGGAGAGAAAAGATGGGTTGAACTCAAGGAAGGTAAGTCTCTGATGTCTAAAGACCAGGTGAGCTCTTTCTATTGTATATTCTACATAAATCTTCCACAACTTAATGGGGTTACATCCAAATAAAGCCATTTTAAGTTGAAAAGACTGTAAGTTGAAAATGCATTTAATACATTCACCTAACCTACTGAACATCATAGATTGGCTATACCCCCCCCTTTTTTTTAAGTAATCTCTACACCCAACATGAAGCTTGAACTCAGGACCCCAAGATCAAGATCCCATGCTCTACTGACTGAGCCAGTTACACACCCCATGCCTACCCTATCTTAAACATGCTCAGAACACTTAATCATTTTACACAAAGCCTACTTAATAATAAAGTGCTGGGGTGCCTGGGTGGCTCAGTCGGTTGGGTGTCTGACTCTTGATCTTGGCTCAGGTCTTGATTTCGGAGTCGTGAGTTCAGGCCCCTGCAGTGGGCTCCATGCTGGATGTGAAGCCTACTTAACATAATAAAGTGCTGAATATCTCATGTAATTTATTGAATACTGAACTGAAGGCAAAAACCAGAATGGTTGTATGGATACAACCCAACAAGTAAGTGTATGTAAGTGTACTGGTTGTTTACCCTCATGAGCACCTATGTGACTGGGAGCTGTGGCTCAATGCCATTGCCCAGCATCACCAATATCCTACTGCACATCACTAACCTGGGAAAACAAAAAGTTCAAAATCTGAATCTTTAAAATTTTTAAAGTTTATTTATTTATTTTGAGAGAGAGAGAGAGAGAGAGAGAGAGAGGAAGAGAGAGGCAGGGAAGGGCAGAGAGAGGGGGAGAGAGAGAGAGAATCCCAAGCAGCTTCCACACTGTCAGTGTAGAGCCTGATGTGGGGCCTGAACTCACAAACTGCAAGATCATGACCAGAGCTGAAACCAAGAGTTGGATGCTTAACCGACTGAGCCACCCAGGTGCCCCTCAAAATATGAATCTCCACTGAATGCCAATTGCTTTTTTGTAAGTCAGGGACCATTTGTAGTACCTTATATATGTCTTCAGAGTGTTTATTATAATTATAATTAAATAACTTAAACTATCTGGGCAGTGATGATCATGTCTTGTTTATTCTGTGTTCCTACCACCTAGTATGATGCCAGGGACACAGTAAACATTTGCTGAACTTTCCTAGGAATGCTTAGGCAATACATCACTAATAAGACTGCAAAGAGCTGCCCTTTTTCTGATAATTTTTCACCTGCCTGGAAAGGCCTGAATTCCTTTACTGAGGAAAAGAATTTTTATTCCACAGAGAAAAGTGGTCTAAAATATAAATACTTGAAAAAGAAATACCTCTCACTATATAAATCTGTTACTTAGTAATAATTGTTAACATCAGTTTTTTTTTTTTTTTTTTTTTTTTGTGCACCTGAATAAGGTGAAAGTTACCAGTGGCAGAGGAAAGAAGTGTATGCAGTAAAATGGTACACATCAAACCCCTGTGGATCTCCCTACTTTGCTAAGGATCGGAGCATTGACCTGTTGTGGTGTAAGGATGCACAAAAGCAGCTCTTGGTCATGGGAAGAGGACCTGAATGATGCCATTTCCCTACTCCTTGTTCATTTTCTGAGTAACATCTATAAAGGAACTTTCCCTGAGAGAACTCAATTAATTGAGTTTATCACTGAACAATAAATTAGCAATTAGCACTAATGGCCAAAACATAGCCTATCAACCAGCTGTATACCATGCTTTGACCACAATTACTAATTGTAATAAAGAAAAAGAAGACTGCTAAGAGTGGGGACTCTGGCACTTACATTTAGAAGATATTGAACTATTTTACTTAAAAAAAGTTTTTTTTTAATGTTTACTTATTTTTGGGACAGAGAGAGACACAGCGTGAACAGGGGAGGGTCAAAGAGACAGGAAGACACAGAATCTGAAACAGGCTCCAGGCTCTGAGCTGTCAGCACAGAGCCTGGTGCAGGGCTTGAACTCATGGACCATGAGATCATGATCTGAGCCAAAGTCAGATGTTTAACTGACTGAGCCACCCAGGTGCCCCAATTTTACTGAAGTTTAAAAATATAAGTTAACTTGTTCTTTTATGCCATCTCTTTACATAAGAGATGAAGATAAAGAGTTGGAACTCTATCTACACATCAGCCACATGCCCCTAGTCTCTGTTTTCTGAAGACATGCCCGGTCCCCTCTACTCTGTAGAAAGTCAATGAACACATTTACATATATGATGAAAGAAGCAATCCAATGTGTTGTACATTATATCAGAGGTGGTCCTGAATCTCAAATTTAGGAATAACATATACTCTACTTTCACATTCTTTGAAACTCAAAGCTACGAAGAATTAAGAATTTATAGTTCCAGTGGGGTTTTAAAAGTAGGTCAAAGTCTTTGCTTATTTTTCCAACAATAACTAACTCCAAATTCTCTTTTGCCAAATATCATTAAGAGCCTGGAGGATGGTAAACTGCCATTTACTGAGTAACTCCCATGAATACTATATATCTCTATTTATAATAGATAGTGAAGTTAGAGATTCACTTCTGGCATGATTGGAGGCACATGGTCTTCAAATCCTCTCCTCTAAAAGTAACTAAAAGCTAGACAAAATTGCCAGACAACCATTTCAGTGCTCTCAATGGACTATGGGCATACAAATGCTGAGAGGAATTAATTAATCCATGAAAATGATCTCAGGGAAGAACTATGTGAGTTTGTGGCATATTTGCTATTTCACTCCTTCTAGTTCTATCACAGTTGTAGTTTAACCAGGATAGACAGGAAGTGAAAAACAGCAGCTTTGCTGTTGTTGATGGAAAAGTCTAACTGGAATTAAAGAGCTGTCAGCTAAAGTGCTAAATGCAGTAGCAAGTGAAGTGGGGAGTCAGTGGTTGTAGGCCTCTGTGGGGCGAGTAGCCAACTAACAGAACAGTTGAGGGTTTATTAGGGAAATCCTGAGGCAAGACAAACAAAGGGGCATGTTAAGCTCTTCATGTCTTGGGTTGACTACAGGTTGTGCTGTACATAGCAGAGACTGGAGTGGACCCAAACCACCTATACATTCTTGGCTGATGGAGCACGAATTCATGCAACGAGATGAGAGACAACTAACACAAAATATAAGCCAGGCTTTAAGTATGAGTGTACTTCTCAGACCACACACAAATAAATCAGACTAACACCCAAAGATCATTTAATATAACACATCATATGTTATGAACTAAAAGTTTGTCCCCCTCAAATTCGTATGTTGAAACTCTAACCCCTGGTGTGATGATATTTGCAGATGGGGCTTTCGGGAGGTAATTAGTTCATAAGAAGACCTGGTCTAATGGGATAAGAAGAGATGTCAGAGAGCTCTCTCTGCCATGTGAAGACACAGGGAGAAGGTGGCCATCTATGAGCCAGGAAGAGAGTCATAACGAGCAAATCAGTCAGCACCTTATTCTTAGTCCTCCCAGACTCCAGAACCATGAGAAAATAATTTTTTTTGTTTTTTAAGCCACCCAGTCTGTGGCATTTTGTTATGGCAGGCTGAGCTAAGACCTCATGTTAATATAACACAAAGCCAAAAACATAAGATTATCTGAAAGGTGCAGAAAGAAATTTGACAATATCCAAAGCTTAATCATAATAAAAACTCTCAACAGACTAAGAATAAAAAAGAACATCTCTGAAATGATAAAGGGTATCTGTGAAAAACCTACAATTAACATCATAATTAAGGGTTAAAACTGAAGCTTTTCCTCTAAGACTGGGAACAAGGCAAAGATATCCATTCTATTTATCACTGTATTGGAGCTTCCAGCCAGTGCAAAAAGCCAAAAAACACTTCAAATTGGAAAGGAAGAAGTTAAACTGTTTTTGGAGACGACATGACCCTAACATAGAAAATACTAAGGAATCCAGACGACAATTACTGGAATAAATTTAGCAAGTCTAAATACACAAAAAAATATAAAAGTGAATTAACATTTTAATATGCTAGCAATAAGCAAACTGCAAATGAAATTAAGAAGACAATTCCATTCATAACACCATCAAATAGAAGAAAATATTTAGAATAAATGTGAAAGAAATGAAGGATTTGTACATGGAAAAAAATTGCTGAGAAAAATGAAAGATGATATGAATAAATGGAGAGTTCATGTTCATGGATTAGAAGACTTAGTATTGATAAGACCATGTAGTAGTTTCTAAAGGCTGCCATAACAAAATACCACAAACTGCATGGCTTGAAACAAACGGAATTTATTTTCTCTCAGTTCTGGGAGCCAGAAGTCTAAAATAAAGCTGTCAGCAAAGCCACGCTCAATCTGAATGCTTGAGGGAAGAATTTTTCCCTGGATAGAACTTGGACTATCTTTTCTGGGGATGTAATTCCACCAATGATGGCACTACTTCCCAAAATGATCTACTGATTCAATGCAATCCCTGCCAAAATCCTAGAAGGTTTTCTGTAGAAATTTAGCTGGTCCTGAAATGTGCATGGAAATTCAAAGGGTCTAGAATATACAAAACAGTTTTGAAAAAGAAAAAAGTTGTAGTACTTATATTACCTGATTCTGAAACTCCTATAAAGCTACGGTAATAAACACATTATGGTATTTGTGTAAGGATAGGCATATAAATTAATGAAACAATTCAGAGTCTAGAAATAAATCCTTACATTTATGTTCAATTTGTTTTTGACAAAGTTGCCAAGACAATTCAATAGGTAAAGAATAGTCTTTTCAACAAATGGTGAAGGGACAATTGAACATCTGAAGGTAAAAAAAACAAAAAACAAAAAACAAAAACCTTTAACTTAGATCCTTTCCTCACAATATATACAACAATTAACTCATAAGGGATTATAAATCGAAATACAAGTGCTTAAACTGCTAGAAGAAAACAGAGGAGAAAAGCCTTTAGCTTTGGGTTAGGCAAAGAGTTCTTAGACATGACACCAAAAGCACAAGTTATAAAAGAAAGAAATAGATAAAATGAACTTCATTAAAACGAAAAACTTTTTAAACTTCAAAAAAACACCACTAAAAAAATGACAAGACAAGCTAGGAACTAGAATATTTGTAAACCATTTTTCTGATGAAGAACTTGTGTAGGAAAGAAACAATGATGACTCAGTAAGAAGACAATCATTTAAAAACGGAAAAAAACTTTAACAGACATTACAGAAGACATAAAAATGCTCAACCTTTAGTCATTAGGGAAATGTAAATCAAAACCATAACAATGTATTACTACATATTTTGTATGATGTCTATACTATAAAAGATAGATAAAAACAAGTGTTGGCAAGAATGTGGAGAAACTGGAACCCTTATACATTGCTTGGGGGAATATAAATGATATAGCCACTTTGGGAAATAATTTGGTTAAACCTAAGCTTACCATATAACCCAGCAATTCCACTCCTAGAAATGTGTCCAAAAAGAGTGAAGACTTATGTTCACACACAGCTTCTATAAGAATGTTCATAGCAGTTCACTATTCATGCTAACCAAAAACTGGCAACAATCCAAATGTCATCCACTGGTGCATAAGTAAAATGTGGCTTATCCATACAATGAATACTATTTAGCAATTAAAATAGAAGATGAACACATGCTACAACATGGATGAAACTTCAAAACATCATGAAAGAAGCACACAAAAATTATATACTTTGTGAACTCATTTATATGAAATACCCAAGAAAGGCAATTTTATAAATAGAGCAAACAGATTAGCAGCTGCCTGGAGTTGGGGTGGGAGCAGGCACTGACTGCAAATGGGCTTGAGGGAAACTTTTGGGGTAATGGAAATGTTCTAAAACTGGATTGTAGTTACACAACTACATATTTACTAAAACTGGTGAAATGTATATCACAGTAGATAGATTTTATGGTATGTTGTTATATATTGAGAAAACTAAAAAAAAAAAGTATGAAGTTCGGAAATTAAGATGGTGGAGAAGTAAATCGACCCTGGGCTTTCCTAGTCCCTCAAACACAGCTGTACTGAGATCAGATCACTTTCTGAAACACCTAGGAAATTAATCTGTGGAGTGGCAAAACGATCTCCATTGTTGGAGGGAGACAGCGAGGCAGGTGCAAGGTACATGAAGTGAACTGGGTGAGACAAAAACAGTGGTGCCATGGAGGGGAGGGAACCCTTTCTGTGGAGAGACAAAAGGGCAAGAAAAAGAGAGGGGATGAGAGAGTGTGGCACTCATTTGCACAGGAGAAAAGCCTCTCTGGACCATGGGCCGGGGAATAAGAAGTACTGAGTGTAGCAGGTTTTTTTGCAAATGGTGTTTGGAGCTTAAACTCTGAGGTTTTGGAAGTGTGCAACTTACTCCAGAGTGGAGCTGTGGCATGAGCTACTGGGGAGAAGGAGGACACTGGTGCTGGAGTGCACAGCGTAGTGTAGGGATCTCAGGGGCATACTGATAGAGAACATTCTCCTTCCTAGAGTACTTTTGGAAGAGGGTACATTGCCTCCCCAAGGACAAAAGACCCTGCAGGTGCCAGCAAAAGGTCTTTAATCAGCAGGGGACAGAGATGCACCCAGAGAGAATAACCTTTGCTGCTTTTAGTGGTGCTACACTATAGATTCCACACACTCTGCAGGCCTGGGACTATTTTTCAGAGACAAAAGAGTTTAGACAGAGTAGAGGGGCACTACTCCAGGGAGGGCATGGGTCAGCATGGTTGCATGTCCTTTAAGACTTCAAGTTTTGAATCCCAGCTGCATAAGTTTGGACTCCCAAAGAAAAGATGCAGGAGAGTTGTGGTACAGGGCAAGCTGACTGCCCTCACTCACTGTTCTGTGAGGGTTGCCTGACCAGTGTGGGGTGTGCAATTCTCTGTCCAGTGATGAAGGATTGGGGTAGTGCCATTTTCCCCACATACCAACACAGTATGACTTTGGAGAGCAACACAGCAGCCTCCAGTGGAGGCGGGCCATACCTACAACAAACCTCGCACCCCCCCCCCCCCCCCCCACCCCGTGCCTGGCAACTGCTTATTTACTCAGGCAAGACTAACTCTGAACCAAGGCAGTGGCTCAGGCTCTCCTCTAGAAGAACAGCACAGCCAGGACCCTGCATGCACCAAGTATACTGAAAACTGAATGCTTCAAAATGACAACTGCAGTTCCGGTGGAAACAGGACCAGGCTTAATATTTTTCTTTCTTCTTTTTTTGTTTTGGAATCAAGGTCATAGTTTCTTATTTATTTTTTTCATTTCCTTTTCTCTCTCTTTTTTCTTTTTCAACATTACTTTGGCCATTTGGGGTCTTTTGTGGTTCCATACAAATTTTAGAATTGTTTTTCTAGCTCTGTGAAGAATGCTGGTATTGTTTTGACAGGAATTGCATTGAATGGTGTTGGGCAGTATAGACATTTTAACAATACAGTATGTGTTCTTCCAATACATGGGCATTAAATGTTTTTTCATTTCTTTGAGTCTTCTTCAGTTTCTTTCAGAAGTGTTCTACAGATTTCATATAGATCTTTCACCTCTTCGGTTAGGTTTATTCCTAGGTATCTTATGGGTTTTGGTGCAATTGTAAATGGGTAACTTATAAATGGGATACATAAAAAATAAATGCAAAATGGATTAAAGACCTAAATGTAAGACAGGAAACCATCAAAATCCTACAGGAGAAAACAGGCAGCAAACTCTGTGCCCTCAGCTATGGCAACTTACTAGACAGGTCTCTGTAGGCAAGGGAAACAAGCAAAAATGAACTATTGGAATCTTACGAAGATAAAAAGCTTCTGCACAGTGAAGCTATCAACAAAGCTGAAAGGCAACTGACGGAAAGGGAAAAGATATTTGCAAATGACATACTGGATAAAGGGTTAATATCCAAAATCTATAAGGAACTTATCAAACTCAGTATCCAAAAAACAATCCTGTGAAGAAATGGGCAGAAGACATGAATAAACACTTCCAAAGAAGACATCCAGATGGCTAACAGACACATGAAAAGATGCCTAGCATCACTCATCATAGGGAAATACAAATCAAAACCACAATGAAAAGCCACATATCAAAAAAAATCACAAATCAAAACCTCACACCTGTCAGAATGGCTAAAATTAACAACACACACAACAGATGTTGGTGAGGATGTGGAGAAAGGGGAACGCTTTTGCACTGCTGGTAGGAATGCAAACTGGTGCAGCCACTCTGGAAAACAGTATGGAAGTGCCTCAAACAATTAAACATAGAACTTCCATACAGCCCAGCAATTGCACTACTAGGTATTTATTAAAAGGATACAAAAATGCTGACTCAAAGGGGCACATGCACCCCAATGTTTATAGCATTGCTATCTACAATAGCCAAATTATGGAAAAAGCCCAAATATCCATCAACAGATAATACAGATGATGTGGTGTATATATATACAATGGAATTATTACTCAGCGATCAAAAAGAATGAAATCTTGTCAACTGCAACAACATGGATGGAACTAGAAGAGGGTATTATGCTAAGTGAAATAAGTCAGAGAAAGACAGATAAATGATTTCACTCATATGTGGAATTTAAAAAACAAAACAGATGAGCACAGGGGAAGGGAAGCATAAATAAGATAAAAACAGAAAGGGAGGCAAACCATAAGAGACTCTTAATTACAGACTCAAGAGTCTACAACATTGCTACACTATAACAGGTGTGTGGAAGATGCCACAGCAAGGGGGAAAATGGCAACCAATTCTGGATGTAGGTGGCACAAGAGTCGAGGACAGACAGGGAGAGGATAGGATTGTACAGATTTCTTTCTTCCACACATATTTATTGTCTACACTGTTCCAGGTGACTGAGAATAAATCAGATACAGAACCCTAAACTTGTAAAACTCACATGTGAAGGGGGGGAAATATGAAAGAAACAATAACGAACGTAATAACATACTGCAATACACAGTATCAATAGAGACAACACTTGGATTTAATATTAAAGGATGAGATTTCTCAGGCAGGAGAGAAGGGGAAGGGCAGTTCAAGTACAGGACATAGGACGTGCCACAGCAAAGCAAAGGGAATGTGGTCCCCCTGTGCTCAAGGAATGTACAGAAAAATCACAGGATATGACAATGAAAAGGTCAAAGCAGGAATCAGAAGTGACACTCACTGTTTTATTTAATTATTTTGTACAACACAAGTTTTCACTGGTTCAAATGAGACTGAGATTAAGGCATTTGTCTTGCCAAAATGAGTATAGTAATAGTACCTACTGAACATGGTCTTTATGGAACTAACAGGCCCTGGCACGCAGTAAGTGCTGTAATAATGCTTGCCATTATTTTTTTTATTAGTACTATGCTGTCATAAGGTCTAAATTATTAAATTCTATAGTCTAACCAGAAAGTTGTATAAATAAATCAAGAAAAGATTTGCCGCATCCTCTTTCAAAATGGTCCTTGCAGAAATAATACACTCGAGTGTATTCCACACAATACCCACAAGTGTTCCTTTTTTTGTTTTGTTTTTGTTTTTTGGAATTGTTCCTTTTTTATTTTCAGAGGATTTAATTCATTGACATCTATTTGGAAAATTATGCCAATTATTTAAAAGATATTTTCTTTTTTTTTAATTTTATTTTTTAAAATTTACATCCAAATTAGTTAGCATATAGTGCAACAATGATTTCAGGAGTAGATTCCTTAGTGCCCCTTACCCATTTAGCCCATCCCTCCTCCCACAACCCCTCCAGTAACCCTCAGTTTGTTCTCCATACTTATGAGCCTTTTCTGTTTTGTCCCCCTCCCTGTTTTTATATTATTTTTGTTTCCCTTCCCTTATGTTCATCTGTTTTGTCTCTTAAAGTCCTCATATGAGTGAAGTCGTATGATTTTTGTCTTTCTCTGGCTGGCTAATTTCAATGAGCATAATACCCTCCAGTTCCATCCATGTAGTTGCAAATGGCAAGATTTCATTCTTTTTGATTGCTGAGTAATACTCCATTGTATATATATACCACATCTTTATCCATTCATCCATTGATGGGCATTTGGGCTCTTTCCATACTTTGGCTATTGTTGATAGTGCTGCTATAAACATGGGGGTGCATGTGTCCCTTCAAAACAGCACACCTGTATCCCATGGATAAATGCCTAGTAGTGCAACTGCTGGGTTGCAGGGTAGTTATATGTTTAGTTTTTTGAGGAACCTCCATACTGTTTTCCAGAGTGGCTGCAACTGCTTGCATTCCCACCAACAACGCAAAAGAGATCCTCTTTTCTGCATCCTTGCCATCATCTGTTGCCTGAGTTGTTAATGTTAGCCATTCTGACAGGTGTAAGGTGGTATCTCATTGTGGTTTTGATTTGTATTTCCCTACACACAAGTGTTCCTAACTCTCAGGGCATGGATTCAGAGCACTGCAGCAATTTTTTCCAGAAATACTTTTATAGCCTTTCCTTAAACCGATAGTTTCAAAAATTTTTTAAAGCTCTCTTCCTTACAATGAAGAAAGCTCTCTTCCTTACCACTTCCCACAGTGTAGACAAAGGTAAAACCTAACAATTACAGAATATCTCACAGAAATTATTGTGAAGATGAGTTAATGTATGTGCATAATAAAGGGTTTACTCAGGAAGCCTGAGTTGCCCAAACTCTGAATATCTCAAAGGTCTCAGGACAACTCGCCCTTGACTAGCTCCTGAGAGCATGAGTGGGACAGAAAGAGAGGGAGACACAGAATCTGAAACAGGCTCCAGGGTCTGAGCTGTCAGCACAGAGCCTGATGTGGGGCTCGAACTCATGAGCTGTGAGATCATGACCTGAGCCAAAGATGGATGCTCAACTGTCTGAGCCACCCGGGGCGCCCCTGTGAATGTATTTTCTTATGCTTGAGGTCCTTGGTTTGAAGTCTGGGGGAGGCTGGAGACTGAGGAACTAAGGTCAGCCACATGTGCATTGCACATCCACGTGACTGACCCCCAACAAAAATGCTAGACACCAAGGCTCAGATGGGCTTCCTTCGTTTGCAACACTTTGCATGTGCTGTCATACATTATCACTGGGAGAATTAAGTGCATCCTCATACAACTCTTACGGGAAGGCATACCTAGAAGCTTATTCTTGGTTTCTTCTGGACTTTATCCTATGTATCTTTTTTCTTTGCTCAGTTTAAATCTGTATTCTCTTACTGTAATAAACTGTTACCAGTGAGGATAACAGCGTTTTTAAAGTTTTGTGAATCCTTCCAGTGAATCACCAAGTCTAAGGGTGATCTTAGGAACCCACAATTGAATGTGAATGTGCTGAGGACAGCACCTGGCATCTAGTAGGCATTACATAGGTAGTTATTATTACCAAGTGCTGAAAAGCCATTTAAAATTTTAAGACAGCCAGACAGTGTTATTATTTGTGCCAATCTCTGATCTCAATCTCCACAGCAGGTTGGGCTAAGAAGATGATTACACAAGAACATGCTTTTTCCTGGATCACAAGCCTGAGGCACACTGGGTTTGATGACAATGCTTAAGTCAATTTCCAGAAGACTCTGCTCCAATCATAATTGTAAAATAAATGTTTAAATAGTAACAGAAACAAGTTGATGATAACAGATTAGAAATGGTAAAATATAAAAGAGATCTCACAATATAATGCATACCTTTATTTCCTTTATGCTCAGAAGAGATGCATTTAGAAATTCCTCAGTTAATCTCTTCCAACTAGCAGCTTTGCTGAGATCAGAATGAATGATGAATTTTTCATAAATTCTAAAATATATTTAAAAGTAAACTGATAGTTATAAACTTACATTAATAGAAAGATTTATAAGAAAATGCATATATTTTTTAATATGTACATATATATGAAACTAACTTACCCTTCTATTGTTTTTTCTACTTTGTGGCTGTTAACACCCAAGAAATGATGAAATCTAAAAGAGAAAATGTAATTTTTAGGTGAACCTTGTCATATAGCTAAGTAGACCAGTCTCAAGAGCCCTCTATATCCCCATAGTCACCCTATATTCGGCAATATATTTCCAGGAGTGCACCTCTCTCCCTGTATCACCTCTACCATCCAGGCAAACAGCCACTGCATCTCAGAAACTCCTCAAGCACAGGTCATCCTTAGCCTCCTTTGTCCTCTGATTCCTTCATCTTCCCATAATGCCTTGTATCTAAGTCAGTATAGCACATTCTATAGCAGGGGTTCCTAATCTTTTTATGCCATAGTGAAGCCCAGTGAAGCTTAGGCTTTATGAATTTATGAAACATTACTTCTCAAAGTAATGTTTAAAAAAATTTTTTTAATGTTTGTTTATTCTTGAGAGAGAGAGAGAGAGAGAGAGAGAGAGGGAGACAGCACAAGAGGGGGAGGGGCGGGGAGTGGGGAGAGAGACAGAATTTGAAGCAGGCTCCAGGCCCTGAGCTGTCAGCACAGAGCCTGACACGGGGCTTTAACTCACAAACTGCAAGATCATGGCCTGAGCCAAAGTCAGATGCTTAACCAACTCAGCCACCCAGGTGCCAGTGAGATGAAATACAAAAAAACCCAAGCCTACTGAAATATGGTTGTGAAGTACCTTTTAAAGTTTGTGATATAATAAGAGACATTTATTAAAGCATTAAATAACGAGATCTAGCAATGGATCCACAATTATCAGTAAAGCAACAGCAAAAAATATTTGAAAATATCTGCCACAACTTTATGATGTGAACTATGTGATTTCTACCTGTGACACAGTCCTAGGTAAATTATTATTGCTTATTGCTTTTATTTGTAATTTGAGGAAATGCCAGTTTTTAGTTAGAGGTTAGTGTAATTTTTTCTTGTCCAAGTTCTTAACACCTGAATTCTACAGGCTCTCAGATTAAAAATTCCAATTCTATATCATATGTAGACCTGTCTTCCTTTATGATAGAGGGTATATTTCACTCATCTCTGAATTTCTAGGGCCTAGAACATGGCCACAATTTAAAAAGAAAAAAAAAAAAAAGCAAACATGGGACACCTGGGTGGCTCAGTCAGTCAAGTATCTGACTTCCATCTCACGGTTCATGAGTTTGAGCCCTGCATGGGGCTCTCTGCTGTCAGTCCAGAAGCCACTTCAGATCCTCTGTTACCACCCCCCCCATCCCCTCGCTGCCCCTCCCCCACTCATTCTTTTTCTCTTTCTCAAAAATAAACAAACTTTTAAAAAAGCAAACATGTATTGTTCATTTTTCTCATGGATTAAAGCATCATATAGCTCATTCAACTCACTTTCTAATTTTTAGTATCAAAGACAACAATCTGTATTTAAAAGAAATAATTTACACCACTAAAAATATATATCTAATTCTATTCCAGTAAATGGCTGAATAGAGAACATCCCTTTATCACTTAGTTTCTCAATGTGAGACAGTAACTTCTAATGTCTCTCTGAAGTCTAAAATGATGTCCAGCTACCTACTGCCATTGACATATTAACTAATAGAGAAATTATTTGGGGTACAGCACTTAAATTTCTGTCTTATATGACCTATTCAGACATTGTTATATTTATAGGTTACACTTAAGAACTGAACTCATTATCTCAGAAACTTGGCAGGCTTTTAGACTCATTGTTCTCATTATAAACCAAGTAGGCACTGTATGTATGATTAAGGTTGATGATCAAGAATACAGAAACTGAAAAACCATTTCTATTGAAATTAAATAGGCAAATATTAACATGGATGGATATTCTTTTAGTAATAATTCTATTATAGGTAATGATCATAACAGTACTGTCTAATTTACCTCTTCCATAAATAAAAATAGGAGCTCTGACTTCATAAATCTCAAGAAATTACATGAGACACTGTATTAGAAATTATATTATATGGTGGCTTAGTGTACTTTGTGCCAGGAACTATTCCAAGTGTTGGGATAAGAAATGAACAAAACAAACCATTATCCCTACCCTCATGGAACTTACATTTTAGCTGGAAGGAGGGGTGGAGGAGACAAACAGTAAACATACAAGTTATCCAGTGTACTATGCTGTGCGTTTCGAAAAGAGAAAAAAAAAACACAAGACCAAGGTAAGAGAGATCTGGAGAGGCTCAATAAGGGGTAGGGAGTAAGAATACAGTGTTAAGTAGGGTTTGACCATTATTTTGCTCTAAAACTTCATTTACCTACTCATTCAAAAAATGTTTGCTGCGCAGTGCACCGCGCTAAGCGCAGTGAGTGGAAGAAGGAACATGAGAGACACAAACCCCTTCCCCAAAAGTACGCTTCTAAGGGTAAGGCCGACCCTTAACAACCCAAAACCCACTGTTTCATTATGCGTTTGTCACACGCGACAGGGATCCAAAGGACACTAGAGCACCAAGCTGCTGGAGAGGCAGCGCGCACGACGGTCGGAAACCCGGCCGCGCGCCCGGATACCCCTAGACCCATTCCTGTTCCCAGCCTCGGCCCCGGAGCCGCACCCCCACACCTGAAGTTGGACCAGGCAAAGTGCAGGGCGAGCTGGAAGTTGGGGTCCGCCTCATCCTGAAGGCCAGCCACATGGCGAATGAGCTCGCGAACGTCGCGCTCCTGCTGTGGGTCCAGTTGGCTCCAAGACGGCGCGGGCCGGAACATACTGCTCTAACTTCCACAAAGACGCCCTTCCGTGAGGTTGTTCCTGCTCTCGCGAGAGTTCACGCTCCCACCGCTTTGCTCCTCGGAGAGGTTCCGGCCGCTGTCGCGAGAGTTCGAATTCTAGCTCCTGCCCGGTTGTGTCCGTGCTGATTCTTGTAGGACGTTCTTGCGTGCGTTTTCCAGTTTAACCTTGAGTACATTTAGGAGCGTCCTCAAAGAAATAGCCGTTACTGTTAGTCAGATTAATAATAATCTCTGGCTAACCTTGGTTGGTGGTTTAATTTACGATGTTTGGAGAACAGCCATTAGTTCTCATTCGCACCTACCTTTTCAGGTACCGTGACCAGTTAATTGTCCATTCTTATCCAAGCTTCAGTTTCTCCTTCTAGAGGTGATCTCTAATGATCTCTCAGTTTCCCTCTGTCTACACAGGACACACTACATGGTCCTCACTACAGCAAGTGTCAGCAAAGTGGATTGTCTGGCAGAGGCAGACAGGCTGAGCGCTGCTCCTTCTGCTCTCACTGGCTTGTGATTGGGAGCTGCCAAAGGACTTTATAATTCCTGTTGATTAAAGATGGAGTATGTCTTTGTTGTTCAGTACTTAAAATTCAGTAATTAAATTACTGAAATACAGTTCACTAATTAAATTACTAAAATACAGTTCAGTAGTTAAAACTGTACCTGTGAACTGTTTCTGTTCATTAAAAAAAAAAGTTTTTATTTATTTTTGAGGGGGGAGGAGGGGCAGAGAGAGAGGGAGTCAGAATCTGAAGCAGGCTCCAGGCTCTGAGTTGTCAGCACAGAGCCTGATGTGTCGCTGGAACCCAGGAACTGTGAGATCATGACCTGAGCCAGAGTCCGAAGCTCAACTGACCCACCCAGGTGCCCCTGAACTGTTTCTGTTCAATATTGCATCTAACTATTCCAAAACCTGTTGCGTGGACTTCTTTATGTTTTCTTTTAGGGATCTGGTACGGTTTCGTGTGATCTATTACATTGTTTTACTGTAGTAATAGATAGTTGATATACCACTGTCAGTCCATTTGGGCTGTTGTTACAAAATACTATAGACTGGGTAGCTTATAAACAACAGAATTTATTTCTCACAATTCTGGAGGCTGAAATTCAAAATGAGGGTGACAGCATGGGGTTGGGTGAAGGTGTCCTCACATGGTGAAAGGGGCAAGGGAGTTCATTAGGGTCTCTTTTATAAGGGCACTAATCCCATTCATAACGGCTTTGTCCTTATGACCTGATTACCTCTCAAAGGCCCAACTTCCTAATACCATCATCACTGGATAGATTAATAGATTTAATAGATTAATAGATTTCAACTTAATAGATTTCAACATATAAATTTTGGGCAGACCATTCAGACACCATAGCAACTACCTAAAACATAGACTGCACATGATTACACAAATCTTACAAGAAGGAGAAAATCATAGTATTAGATGGTTCTATGAAAGGGAATTTTTACTCTGTTCTTGAGCAGTCTTTTCTACTCCAGTTTCACCTGTCATCTGTACATTTATCACTCTCAAATCTGTGTAAGTAGTTCACGTTTTTCTCAGGACCCCAAACCTATAATCTAATTGCTTTCTGTACATCTCTAAAAATCAAAGTATATGCATATGCTTACATGTGTCTCTATTTCTTTGTCCAGCCAGTTGGTCTTGACCTTTGGAGGGAGACTTAGAAAACTTTCCAGAGGTCACTCCCAGTGACTTGGACTTCTTAAAGATTGAGCCACTCTTCCTGGGCTTCTCTGGTTGGCCTGGGTTAGCGTCTCTTTTCTGAAAGGGGAGTTGAAATAACTTTCCCAAGGTGCCTTAGTTGACTGAGTCCCATTCAAAACACCATAAGCCTCCAGACATCTTCTGTAGACCTCTAAGTCTGGCCCTAGCTGGTCACCCCTTTGGCAATGGACATGGAAACAGTTTTTGGGAAGTACATATGAAAGATAGGACAGCAAACAGGCCAGGAATACTGCCATCTGTCCCTTGCTGACCTGGATCAGTGCTGCCCTCCAGTATGGTGCTTAGATAAATTTTCTGGAAGTGCATGTAAAGACTGGGCTCCATGCATGACTACAGTCTGGCCAAAGGCACCATCCTTATCCCACTTGTCCATCTTGTCCCATGACCCCCTCCCGCCACTTGGAGGGACTTAGAAATATTTAAGGATTATCTCTGTCAAATGTTCCACACATGGGACTATGCCAATCCGGGGATGCCTATTGCAGACCTGCATGCCCACCCAAGTCTGTAGTGGCTTCTGGAGGGAACTTACAAAAATTTGGAGGAGTTGCAATGCCCTTCTCTTCATCCATGGCCAACCTGAGGCAATGCTCACCTCTGGAGGAGAAACTGGAAATGTTCTTGGGAGATACAGTCAATGACCAGGACTCATGTGGGACTTGTGGCCAGCCCAGAGTGCACTCTCCAGACCTGTCTGTACTAAGTGGACTGGTCCTGGTCTGTGAAGGGGGAATTAGAAACTTTTCAGGTGGGGTTCCTAATACCATGACCCATCAGAGCTCCTTCTTGAGGACTTGCTGGTCTTCTCAAGCCTTTCCATGCTAGAGACTTAGAAATGTTTTGGGGGTGCCTCCAAAGTTCCCAGGAAAGGCCACAGCCAGGCCCATGGTGCCCTTCTATACCAGGACTTCTCTGGTGGTTTCCCCTTTGGAGGGAGGCATAAACATTTTCAGAATGTGCATTCAGCTTCTAGTCTCCCAAGTGGGATCATACTAGAACTGGGGTGACCTGTTGTGCCTTCCTGTTGACCTGAGCTGATACTTGATTCCTAAGTAAAGAGGTGCCTCCCCAAAATGTTTCTCAACCCACCTCCAGTGGCTGAGATAGACACATCCTGCCACAGAGGCCTGTGAGGGCACTAAGGATCAGGCCCTGGTCTTGTGTGGATCTGGTCATTGGATGGCCTCTGGATATGCCCTCTGGAGAATGTGGGTACTGGTGGCCAGTAAGGGCTGCCCAGGGAGGGTGCTTCATGAGGTCTAGGTTTTGATGTGCCCCCAGAAACTTTTTCTATGTTCCTCTCTGGAGGTGGACATCAGCCTGTGACTGACATGGGGAACTCAGCAGGGCACCTTGGTCTTGGCCATGGTTGTCAGATGCCTCTGGCAAACGGGGACTGGTCCAAGCTGGCCAGAGAGGTCTTAGGTGGGTGTCTATAACCCAGCTGTGGCCCTGCATGGGACCCAGTCACATAAGGCACTCCCCAAACATTCCCAAGGCCCACTCCAATGATGGGGGCCAGTAAGAACCAAAAAGGGGTTGCCCATGCCTGGTGGTTTCCTATGTGGGCCTGCTTGTCTCAGCCCTCTGAATATTTTCATATCCCTCACCAGAGAAAGGAACACTGCAGGCAGGTCAGCTACACTCTGAGATTGCACTCCATGCTCATTGAGGTCTTGTGTAGGGCCAGTCATTGAAAGCACCACCCAACAAATTTCCTAAGCTCTCTTTGGTGACAAGCACAGCTTGGGTGTCTAGGAAGCTCTGTGGAGGTATCCTGACCATGGTCAAGTGTGGGCCCTCATCACTTGATGTGCCTGTGGAAAACGTTTCTAAGTCCTGTCTATGGCACTGGGTCTATGGCATGGGATGGTGCTGGGGCCCAAACATAGTCCTATGAGAGGCCTGGCTACCAGATAGGCCTCTTGAAATTTTTTCTTAGTCCCACTTGAAGGCAGTGAAAAGCTTGGGATGGAAAGGGAGGCCCAGTGATAACATGGTTTTGGCCACAGTCCTGGGTGTGGTTAGGTGGTCAGATGTGCCTTTTAAATATTTTTCATGTCTCTGGAGTGTCCAGTCAGAGACATCTGTGGAGGAGTCAGTGGTCTGACCATAGTCCCACATGGGCCCTTGTCATCACATGACCCTCTAGAAAATGTTTCCAGGTCCATTTGGACCATGTAGGGAGGCCTGGAAAGGGTTCCTGGGACTGGCTTCTTACTCCTGGGGTTGGCAGCACCTCAAAAAATGTTTCCTAGAGGACTGGAACGATCTGGCTGGAGAGGGATGACCATGGGATTTGTTCAAGCCCACCTGTACCCCTGCGTGGGACCCACCCACCCCTGTGCTGGTGGAAACAGGGCATCCGGGGAGGCCCTGGGGGTGAGGATTGTAGAAATCTTGGCATATAACAACTCCATCTAAACCACTGCACTAAGAGATTTGACCAAATGCTAGCATGGCTTCTAGCAGCCTTACGGCTGTGTCCCTAGGATGATCCCAGTCCCATCCACCCCCCAAAAACCACCTGCCTGAGCTCCCTCTGTAGAATTCATCTGGCATAACCAGGCTGTTTTCTCCATTTCTGTACTTTGCATACACACTGTGCCATTTAACTATAACTTATAGAGAAATAACAACTTCTTGCTTACCCATTCTACATCATTCTAACTTGACTCCTTATACATTTAGATGTTCTATGCACCTAACAATTTGCAAACCAATTGTGTTGTCCAGTCTATATGCCTCATACCCATTGCAAGTCATCACATTTTCAACCCGGGTTGTGCCATTGATTTCAAATTCCTGCTCATCAGCAATTTCCCAACCAAATACCGTACCCCTCAAACTTGTTTGTGATTCAACCACTCTATGCCAAACCACTCTGTATCATTTGACTATCACTCCTGGTGTGCACGACATGTGCTATTCAATTTGACCCTTGCACATCCAGTGGGTTTCATTCATTTTCCAATGCTGTTCAGCTTATATGTATTGCACAGCAAAACTATACTATAAAATTATGCCAATAGTATATACAGTTGACCCTTGAACAATATGGAGGTTCAGGGTGCCTGGCCCCATACAGTTGAAAATCCCAGTAAAACTTTTGACTGCTCAACAGCTTCTAATAGCTACTATTGACCAGAAGCCTTACCAAATAACACGAATAGTTGATTAATGCATACTTTGTATCTTATATATATTATATAATGTATTATTTTTAAAATTTAAATTTCAGGTAGTTAACATATAATGCAATATTGGTTTCAGGACTAGAATTCACTTATTCATCACTTATATACAACACCCAGTGCTCATCACAACAAGTGCCCTCCTTAATACCCATCACCTATCTAGCCAATCTCCCACCAGCTCCCTCCATTAACCCTCAGTTTGTTCTCTATTGTTAAGAGTCTCTTGTGGTTTGTCTCCCTCTATTCTCAATTCCCACCCCCTTCCCATGTGTTTACCTGTTTTTTTCTTAAATTCTACATATAAGTGAAATCATATATTAGTCTTTCTCTGATTGACTTATTTTGCTTAGCATAATACATTCTAGCTCCATCCACACCATTACTAATGTCAAGATTTCATTCTTTTTGATGGCTGAGTAGTATTCCATTGTGAATATATACCACATCTTCTGTATCCATTCATCAGTCAATGGACATTGGAGTTCTTTCCATAGTCTGGCTATGGCTGAAAATTTGTATCTCTTCAAATCTGTATTTTTGTACCCTTTAGGTAAATACCTAATAGTGCAATTGCTGGATAGTAGGGTAATTCTAATTTTAGTTTTTTGAGGAACCTCCATACTGTTTTCCAAAGTGGCTGCACCAGTTTGCATTTCCACCAGCAGGGTAAGAAGGTTCCCTTTTCTCCACATCTTCACCAACATCTGCTGTTTCTTTTGTTGCTAATTGTAGCCATTCTGACAGGTGTGAGGTAATATCTCATCATGGTTTTGATGTGTATTTCCTTGATGATGAGTGATGTTGACATCTTTTCATGTGTCTCTTAGCCATTTGGATGTCTTCTTTGGGAAAGTGTCTATTCATGTCTTCTGCTCATGTCTTAACTGGGTTGTTTGTTTTTTGGGTTTTGAGTTTGAGAAGTTCCTTATATTTTTGGATACTAACCCTTGCAAATATCTTCTCTCATTCTGTAGGCTGCCTTTTAGTTTTGTTGATTTTTTTCTTTGCTGTTCAGAAGCTTTTTATCATGATGAAGTCCCAATAGTTCATGTTTGCTTTGTTTTCCTTGCCTCCAACAACATGTCTAGTAAGAGGTTGCTATGGCTGAGGTCGAAGAGATTGCTGCCTGTATTCTCCTCTAGGCTTTTGATGGTTTCCTGTCTCACATTTAGGTCTTTCATCCATTTTGAGTTTAAGTTTGTGTATGGTGTAAGAAAGGGGTCTAGTTTCATTCTTCTGCATGTTGCCATCCAGTTTTCCCAACACATTTGTTGAAGAGACTATCTTTTTTCCATCGGATATTTTTTCCTGATTTTGTCAAAGATGAGTTGACCATTTAGTTGTGGGTCCATTTCTGGGTTTTCTATTCTGTTCCATTGATCTAGGTGTCTGTTTTTGTGCCATTACCATATTTCATGGTGACTACAGCTTTGTAATTCAGCTTGAAAATTGGAATAGTGATGCCTCCAGTTTTGTTTTTCTTTTTCAGGATTGCTTGGGTAGTATAGACATTTTAACAATGTTTGTTCTTCCAATCCATGAGTATAGAATGCTTTTCCATTTCTTTGTGTCCTCGTCAATATCTTCATAAATCTTGTATAATTTTAAGAGTACAGTTTTTTTTACCTTTGTAGTTAGGTTTATTCCTAGGTATCCTACCATTTTTGGTGCCATTGAAAATGGGATAGATTCCTTGATTTCTTTTTCTGCAACTTCATTATGAGTGTATAGAAATTCAACAGATTTCTGCATGTTGATTTTGTATCCTGTGACTTTGCTGAATTCCTGTATTTGTTCTAATAATTTTTTGGTGGACTCTTTTGGCTTTTGTACGTAGAATATTATGTCATCTACACATAGTGAACATTTGACTTCTTCTTTGCCAATTTTTATGTTCTTTACTTCTTTTTATTGTCTGATTGCTGAGGTTAAGACTTCCAGTACTATGTTACATAGCAATGGTGAGAGTGGTTATCCATGTCTTGTTCCTGACCATAGAGGAAAGGCTCTCAGTTTTTCCCCATTGAGAATACAGTAACTGTGAGTCTTACGTATATGGCCTCTATGACGTTGAGGTATATTCCATTATCCCTACTTTGTTGAGGGTGTTTATCAAGAATGGATGCTGTATTTTGTCAAATATTTTTCTGCATCTATTGAGAGGATCATATGGATCTTATACTTTCTTTAAATAGTGTGGCATATCCCCTTAACTGATTTGTGAATATTGAACCAGTCCTGCAGTTCAGTAATAAATCTCACGTGAGAATGAATCTCACAATTCATTTTGTTAGTATCTTGTTGAGAATTTTTGCATCCATATGGGATATTGGCCTGTAATTCTCTTATTTAGTGGGGTCTTTGTCTGGTTTTGGAATCCAGTAATGCCAGACTCATAGGCTAAGTCTGACAGTTTTCCTTCGATTTATCTCTCTCTCTCTCTCTCTCTCTATATATATATATATATTTTTTTTTTTTTTTTTGGCGGGGGGGGAGAACAGTTTAAGAGGAAGAAGCATTAATGCTTCTTTAAATGTTTGGTGGAATTCCCCTAGGAAGCCATCTGGTGTTGGACTTTTGTTTTTTGGGGGGGAATTTTTTTTTTAATTTTTTTTTCAACATTTTTTATTTATTTTTTGGGACAGAGAGAGACAGAGCATGAACGGGGGAGGGGCAGAGAGAGAGGGAGACACAGAATCGGAAACAGGCTCCAGGCTCCGAGCCATCAGCCCAGAGCCTGACGCGGGGCTCGAACTCACGGACTGGGAGATCGTGACCTGGCTGAAGTCGGACGCTTAACCGACTGCGCCACCCAGGCGCCCCCGGGGGGGAATTTTTTGATAACAGTTTCAATTTCTTTTCTTGTTGTGGGTGTGTTCAAATTTTCTATTTCCTTCTGCTTCAGGTTTGGTAGTTTGTATGTTTCTAAGAATGTATCCATTTATTTTAGATTGTCCTGTTTGTTGGCATATAATTTTCCATAATATTCTCTTATAATTATTTATATTTCTGTGATGTTGGTTGTAATGTCACCCCTTTCATTCGTGGTTTATTTATTGGATCCTTTCTCTTCTCTTTTTGAGATGTATGACTAGAGGTTTATCAATTTTATTAATTCTTTTGAAGAACCAGCTATTAGTTCATTGATCTGTGCTACTCTTTTTTGTTTGTTTCTACACTACTTATTTTTGCCCTAGTCTTTATTATTTCCCACTTTGTGCTGGATTTAGGCTTTATTTGCTGTTCCTTTTCTAGATGCTTTAGGTATTCGTTTATGTTATGTATTTTCTACCTTTCTTGCTTCTTGGCTTCTTGACGTAGGCCTATATTGCAGTATACTTCCTCCTTAAGACTGACTTGCTGCATAGTATAGGTTTTGGACTGTTGTGTTTTCATTTTCATTGACTTCCATGTACTTCTTTATTTCTTCTTTTATACTGGTTAACCAATTCTTTCTTTAACCTCCATGTATATTTGGTATTTCCAATCTTTTTCTTGTGGTGGTCCTCAAGTTTCATAGCATTGTGGTCTGAAAATATGCACGATATAATCAATAATTTTGTGCTGGTTGATGCCTGATAGTTACCCAGTATGTATTCTATTCTGGAGAATGTTCTGTGTGCACTCAAGAAGAATGTGTGTTATGTTGCTTTAGGGTGGAATGTTCTGAATTTATCTGTTAAGTCCATCCAATGTGTCATTCAAAGCCATTGTTTTCTTTGATTTTCTGCTTAGATGATCTGTCCCTTGCTAAGTGAAGTGTTAAAGTCCCCTACTGTTATTGTATTATTACCAGTGAGTTTCTTTTCTTTTTTTAATTTTTTTAATGTTTGTTTGTTTGTTTGTTTAATGTTTATTTATTTAATGTTTATTTATTTATTTATTTTTGACAGAGAGACAGAGCATGAGCGGGGGAGGGGCAGAGAGAAAGGGAGACCCAGAATCGGAAGCAGGCTCCAGGCTCTGAGCTGACAGCCTAGAGCCCAACCTGGGGCTGGAACCCACAGACCGCGAGATCGTGATCTGAACTGAAGTTGGACACTCAACCGATTGAGCCACCCAGGTGCCCCCCAATGAGTTTTTTTATGTTTGCTATTAATTGACTTATTTGGGTGTTCCAAGTTGGGGCATAAATATTTATAATTGTTACATCTTCTTGGTGGATACACCCCTTAATTATGATATAATGCCCTTCATCTCTTGTTACAGTCTTTGTTTTAAAATTTAGTTTGTCTTATATAAGTATGGCCTCTCCAGCTTCTCTTTGGCATCTATTTTCATGATAGATGGTTCGCCATCCCCTCACTTTCAATCTGCAGGTATCCTCAAGTCTAAAATGTGTTTTTTTTGCAGGCAAAATATAGATAAGTCTTATTTTTTTAAAAATCCATTCTGATACCCTATTTCCTTTCATTGGAGCATTTAGTCCATTTACATTCAGAGTGATTATTGAAAGATATGGATTTAGTGCCATTGTGTTACCTGTAAAGTTGGTGTTTCTGGTGATGTTCTCAGTTCCTTTCTGGTTTTTGTTGCTTTTGGTCTTTTTTTCCCACTCAAAGAGTTCCTTTTAATATTTCCTGCAGGGCTGGTTTAGTGGTCATGAACTCCTTCAGTTTTTGTTGTCTGGGAAATTCTTTATCTCTCCTTTTATTTTGAATGAATTCCTTGCTGGATAAAGTTTTCTCAGCTACATATTTTTCCATTCAGCACGTGAATATATCATGCCTCTTCATTTTGGCCTGTCAAGTTTCTGTGGAAAGATCTGCTCTGAACATGATCTGTCTTCCCTTGTAGGTTAAGGTCTTTTTTCCCCATACTGCTTTCAGTATCCTTTCCTTGCCTGCATATTTTGTGAAGTTGACTATGATATGTTTTCATGATGTCCAGCTTTTGTTGAATTTAATCGGGGTTCTCTGTGCCCCTTGGATTTGGATAGCCATAGTTTTCAGCTATAATTTGCTTATATAAACTTTCTGTTCCTTTTTCTCTCTTTTCTTCTTCTGGGACTCCTATGACACAAATGTTATTATGCTATAAGGAGTCGCTGAGTTCCCTAAGTCTACATTCATCATCCAATATCTTTCTTTCCTTGTTTTAATCTGATTCATTATGGTCCATAATTTTATCTTCTTATTGATTAATTCCTCTGCATCACTCCTTCCTCATTTTCATTACATCCATTTGGTTTTGCATCTTGGTTATAGTATTTTTTTAATTTAATCCTGACTACTTTTTAGTTCTTTTATGTCTGCAGTAAGGAATTCTCTAGTGTCTCCTGCACTTTTCTCAAGCTCAGCTCATACCCTTATGATTATTTTTAAAAATTCTATTTTCAGACATCTTACCTATATCTGTGTTAATTAAATCATTGGCTGTGACTTCTAGTTTGTGGGTAATAAGCTTAGGAATTCCCTGAGCCTGCACTGATGGGTTAACAAGGCATAAAGAATTACAAAGCCATAGGATGCTCACACCCAAGTTTGGGTAAGCAAGATTAGCTAAATAGGTATGGGGGGATCCCCCAGGATAGAGTAGGGGGGGCAAAGGCCCCCAGGATAGAGAGGGCAGGGCAAAGGCCCCAATACAAAGGTATATGAGGTAAATAAGATTAAATATTCAGTGCAGATACATCCCCCAATTTAGCACTATAGCAGAAAGCTGCTTTCACAGGAAGAAAGGACCAAATTAGGTAAACAGGTAAATAGGGCTATAGACCTCTGCCTGTGAAGCTGCCCGGAGGGGAGCTAATTAGCAAAAGAAAGGTTTCTTGTTAACCTTGAGGTTGTACAGTCTATCTGTCTTATCCCCTAGGCTGACTAAGATAAACACAGTGCCTCTTGTCTGCCATTAACACCAATCTGCCTGTAGCCAGGAATTTGGTTTATATTGACCCAAACCCCTAACACCATATATCTTCAAAACCTCCTTTCCCTCATGCCCATGAGTTAATGTTCCAGATTCATTGTCTGTGCATGCCTATCACATTTGTGGGCTTTCTGATCTTAATAAATACAGAGCAAGGACCCTTATTTGGGGCTCTTGTCTTTTTCTGGACATTAGCCGTCTCTTACATTTTAGTCCGCTTTCTTGCTGGACAAGAAAGAACTTTAGACCCAGAGTCTATGACACTAGTTCTTTGGGGGGTGAATTCCTCCATTTTGTCATTTTGTCTGGATCACTGTTTTTGTGTCTGTGTGTGATTAAGAAAGCCTGTTATATTCCTGACACTGAGATTAATGGCTATTTTAAGAACAAATACAAAAAGGAAAAATAATTTTTTTGTTTTTATTTTATTTATTTTTTTGTTTAAATTCAAGTGAGTTAACATACACTGTAGTATTGGTTTCAGGAGTAGAACTCAGTGATTCAACACATCCATATAATACACAGTGCTCATCCCAGTAAGTGCCCTACTTAATGCCCATCACCCATTAGTTTTTGGCCTCATTTAACTCCTCTACAGGCACCCTCAGTTTATTTTTATATTTTAGAATCTCTTATGGTTTGGCTCCTTCTCTGTTTGTATCTTATTTTTCCTTTCCTTCCTATGTTAATCTGTTGTGTTTCTTAAATTCCACAAATGAGTGAAATCATGGGATATTTATCTTTCTTTGACTTATTTTGGTTAGCAAAAGAAGTTCCATCCACATTGTTACAAATGGCAAGATTTCATTCTTTTTGAATGTTGAGTAATATTCCATTGTATATATATGCCACATCATCTTCATTCATCAGTCAATGGTCATTTGGGGTCTTTCCATAATTTGCCTATTGCTGATAATGGTGCTATAAACATTGGGGTGCCTGTGCCCCTTTGAATCAGCATTTTTGTATCCTTTGGATAAATACCTAGTAGTGTAATTTCTGGGTCATAAGGTAGTTCAATTTTTAATTTCTTGGGGAACCTTCATACCATTTTCCAGAGTGGCTGCACCAGTTTACATTCCCACCAACAGTGCTAAAGTGTTCCCCTTTCTGCACATACTTGCCAACATCTTTTGCTTCCTGAGTTGTTAATTTTAGCCATTCTGATGGGTGTGAGGTGATATTTCATTGTGGTTTTGATTTGTATTTCTCTATGATGAGTGATGTTGAGCATCTCTTCATTTAGCTGTTAGCCATCTGGATGTCTATATTGGAAAAGTGTCTATATATCTTCTTCCCATTTCTTCACTGGATTATTTGTTTTTTTGGGTGTTGAGTGTGATAAGTTAATTATAGATTTTTAGGTAATACTCCTTTACTTGAAAGTCATTTGAAAATATCTTCTTCCATTCTGTCAGTTGCCTTTTAGTTTTGCTGATTGTTTCCTTTGCTTGAGGAAGATTTTTATCTTGATGGGGTCCCAATAGTTCATTTTTGCTTTTGTTTCCCTTGCCTCCTGAGATTTGTCTAGTAAGAAGTTGTTCTGGCTGAGGTCAGAGAGGTTGCTGCCTGTTTTCTCCTGTAGGATTTTGATGGTTTCCTGTCTCGCATTTAGGTCTTTCATCCATTTTGAATTTATTTTTGTCTATGGTGTAAGAAGTGGTCCAGGTTCATTTTTGTGCATGTCACTGTCCAGTTTTCCAGCATCATTTGCTGAAGAGATTATCCTTTTCCAATTGAATATTCTTTTCTGCTTTGTCAAAAACTAGTTGTCTATACAGTTGTGGGTCCATTTCTGGGTTCTCTATTCTGTTCCACTGATCTATGTGTTTTTGTGTCAGTACCGTATTGTCTTGATGACTATAGCTTTGTAATACAGTGTGAAGTCTGATATTGTGATACCTCCAGATTTTCTTTTCTTTTTTAAAGGTTGCTTTGGCTATTCAGGGTCTTTTCTGATTTCATACACATTTTAGGATTCTTTGTTCTTATTCTGTGAAGAATGCTGGTGTTATTTTGATAGGGATTGCATTGAATGTGTAGATTACTTTGGGTAGTATCGACATTTTAACGGTATTTGTTCTTCACATTCATGAGCATGAAATGTTTTTCCATTTCTTTGTGTCTCCTTCAATTTCTTCCATAAGCTTTCTATAGTTTTCAAAATACAGGTATTTTACCTTTTTGGTTAGATTTATTCCTAGGTATTATATGGTTTGGGGTGCTATTGTACATGGGATTGATTCCTTGATTTCTCTTTCTCCTGCTTCATTATTGGTGAATAGAATTGCAACCGATTTCTGCACATTGATTTTATATCCTGCGACTTAGCTGAATTCATGTATTAGTTCTATCAGTATTTTGGTGGAGTCTTTTGGGATTTCCTCGTGGAGTATCATGCCATCTGTGAAGACTAAAAGTTTGACTTCTTCCTTGCTGATTTGGATGCTTTTTATTTCTTTTTGTTGTCTGACTGCCGAGGCTAGGACTTCCAGTACTATGTTGAACAACGGTGGTGAGAGTGAACATCCCTGATGTGCTCTTCACCTTAGAGTTAAAGCTCTCAGTTTTTCCCCGTTGAGGATATTAGTTGTGGGCCTTCCATATATGGCCATTATGATGTTCAGCTATGTTTCTTCTGTCCCTTCTTTCTTGAGAGTTTCTATCAAGACAGGATGCTGTATTTTTTCAAATGCTTTTTCTGTATCTACAAGACAATCATATAGTTCTTATCTCTTTTTTATTAATGTGGTGTATCATGTTGATTGATTTGCAAATACTGAACCACCCCTGCATCCCAGGAATAAATTCCACATGATCACGGTGAATAATTCTTTTAATGTATTGTTGAATTTGATTTACTAGTATCTTGTTAAGAATTTTTGCATTGATGTTCATCAAGGTTATTGCTCTGTAATACTCCTTTCTAGTGGGGTTTTTGTCTGGTTTTAGAATCAAGGTATTGCTGGCCTTATAGAATGAGTTGGAAGTTTTTCTTCCATTTCTATTTTTTGCAACAGTTGAAAAGAATAAGTATTAGCTCTTCTTTAAATATTTGGTAGAAATCCACTGGGAAGCCATCCAGCCCTGATTCTTATTTATTTGAAGATCTTTGATTACTGATTCTATTTCTTTACTGATTATGGGTCTGTTTAAAATTTGCATTTCTTCTTGTTTTGGCAGTTTATGTGTTTCTAGGAAGTTATCCATTTTTTCCCATATTGCTCAATTTGTTGGCATATAATTGCTCATAATATTTTCTGATAATTGTTTGTATTTCTGTAGTGCTTGTTGTGATATCTCCTCTTTCACTTATGATTCTATTTATTTGAGTCTTTTCTCCTTTCTTTTTGTATGTCTAGCTAGGGGTATATCAATTTTGTTTATTTGTTCAAAGAACGAGCCCTTAGTTTCATTGATCTGTTCTACTGTGGTTTACTTTTGTTTGTTTCTCTATCATTTATTTCTGCTCCAATATGTATCATTTTCCTTCTTGTGCTGGTTTTTTACCTTTATTTGCTGTTCTTTTCCCAGCTCCTTTAGGTGTAACATTAGGTTGTGTATTTCAGACTTTTATTCCTTTTGAGGAAGGCCTGCATTCCTATATACTTCCTTCTTGTGACTGTCTTTGCTACATGCTAAAAGTTTTGCACTGCCGTGGTTTCATTTTCGTTGTCTACCATGTATTTTTAAAATTTCTTCTTTAATCTCCTGCTTAACCCATTTATTCTTTTTTTTTCAGCGAGAGATAGAGAGATAGAAAGAGTGTGTGTGTGGAAGAGATGTAGAGGGAGAGGAAGAGAGAGAGAATCTTAAGTGGCCCTATGCCCAGGATGGAGCTTGATATGGGACTCAATCTCATGACTCTGAGTTCATGATCTGAACCAAAATCAAGAGTCAGATGCTTAACTGCCTGAGCCACCTAGGTTCTCCTAAACCATTTGTTCTTTAGTAGGATGTTCTTTTACCATCCATGTGTTGGTGGTATTCCCAATTTTTTTTCTTGTGGTTGACTTCAAGTTTCATAGGGTTTGAGTCTGAAATTATGCATGGTATGATCTGGATTTTTTTGTACTCATTGAGGGCTGATTTGTGAACCAGTATGTGCCTTATTCTGGAGAATGTTCCATGTGCACTTGAAAAGAACATGTATTCTTCTGCTTTAGGGTTAAATGCTCTGAGTACATTTGTTAAGTCCATCTGGTCTGATGTGTCATTCAAAGCCATTGTTTCCTTCTTGATTTTCTGCTTAGATGATCTGTCCATTGCTATACGTGGGGTGTTAAAGTCCTCTATTATTATTGTATTATTATCAACAAGTTTCTTTATGTTTGTTATTAATTGATTTATATATTTGGGTATTCCAAGTTGGGGGCATAAATATTTATAATTGTTAGATCTTCTTGATGGATAAACCCCTTTATTATGACATAGTGCCCTTCTTCATCTCTTATTACAGTTTTTTGTTTAAAATCTAGTTTGCGTGATATAAGTATGTGTACTCCAGCTTTCTTTTGATGTCCTTTAGCATGAGAAATTGTTCTCTATCCCCTCATTTTCAATCTGGAGTGTTTTTTGAATCTAAAGTGAGTGTCCTATAAGCAGCATATTGATGAGTCTTGGTTTTTTTTTAAATCCATTCTGATTTCCTACATTTTTCTTTTTTCTTTTAATATGAAATTTATTGTCAAATTGTTTTCCTTACAACACCCAGTGCTCATCCCAACAGGTGCCCTCCTCAATGCCCATCACCCACTTTCTCCTCCCTCTCACCCCCCATCAACCTTCAGTTTATTCTCAGTTTTTAAGAGTCTCTTACGGTTTGGCTCCCTCCCTCTCTAACTTTTTTTTCCCTTCCCCTCCTCCTTCTGTTAAGTTTCTCAGGATCCACATAAGAGTGAAAACATATGGTATCTGTCTTTCTCTATATTTTTGATTGGAGCATTTAGTTCATTTACATTCTGAGTAATTATCAATAGGTATGAATTTACTATCATTGTATTACCTTTAAATTTGCTGTTCCTGTAGATCGTCTCTGTTACTTTCTAGTCTTTGTTTCTTTTGGTCTCTCTTTGCCACTCAAAGTGTCCCCTTTAATAATTCCTGCAGAACTGGGTTAGTGTTAATGAACTTTAGTTTTTATTTGTTTTGGAAATTCTTTTTCTCTCCTTCTATTCTGAATGACAGACTTGATGGATAAAGTATTCTTGGTTGTGTATTTTTCAGTTTAGCACATTGAATACATCATGAAACTCCCTTCTGACCTACCAAGTTTCTGTGGAGAGGTCTTCTGCTAACATTATGTGTCTACTCCTGTAGATTAAGGGCCTTTTGTCCCTATCCACTTTCAGAATTCTCTCTTTATCTTTATATTTTGCAAATTTTACTATAATATGTCTTGGTGCAGACCTGTTTGTGAATTTGGAAGGGGAGTTTTCTGTGCCTGTTGCACTTGAATGCCTATTTCCTTCCCCAGATTTGAGAAGTTCTCAGCTATAATTTGTTTGAATAAACCTTCTGTCCCTTTTATCCCATTCTTCTTCTCTGAGACTCCTATGACACAGATATTATTGTGCTTTAAGAATTGCTGATTTCAAAAAGTCTATACTTGTGATCTAATAGTTTTATTTCCCTCTACTTTTCAGCTTCATTATTTTCCATAATTTTATCTTCTATATCACTTATTTGATCCTCTGATTCTTCCATCCTGGTTGCAATGACATTCAGATGATTTTACATCTCCATGATAACATTTTTTTATTTGGCTTGACTAGTTTTTAGTTCTTTTATATCTGCAGCAAGGTCTTCCCTTGAGTCTTTTATGCTTTGATTTTTTTTGAGCCAGCTAGTACTCTCATGACTCTTGTTTTAAACTATTGTTCAGATATATTACTTATACCTGTTTTGAGCATATCTCGACTCTGGTTTCTTCTTGATCTTTCTTTGGGGGAGAATTCCTCCGTGTTTTCATTTTGTCTAAGTTTCTGTTTTTTGCATGTTAGGAAAGCATGTTATAGTTCCTGATTCTGAGTGTAATGTTATATTAAGAAGGGGTTTATACTGTCCAGGGCTTGGCAGTTCAGGAAATGTTTTTAGTGTATGCTGTTGCACTCTGCTATTGTGATTTGGCTGGTCTTTTCCCCAGGTTAGTCCTCTTCAGAGTTACTCCTTGTTTGCAGTGGGGAGTGTTTGGGCCTTTCACTAGGTGTTCTTTGATTGTTTGTTAAAATAGTCCTGATTAAATAAAAGTCCCGAGAGAGGAGTTAAGATGGTGGAAAGTATGAGGACCCTGATCTTGTATTGTCCTTGAAATGCAGCTAGACCAGCACCAAACCATTTTGAACACCTACAAAATTGATCTGAGGATTAACCCAACAATATGCATAAATTGAGCCACAGAACTTGGCAGGTACACAGTGTGGAGAGGTGAATTGGGGGAGAGAAAAGCTGCAGAGTGTAGGGAGCCATTTTCACAGAAAGAGGACAGAGCAAGAAAGAGAATGGGGGAGAGTGTGGTGCATTGGGATGGCACAAGAAAAGCCTTCCCCCTGAAAGTAGCTGGAGAGAAAGATTGAGAGAAAGAGTGAAAACACTTGCAGGGGACTGAAAAAGAAATCTGTTCCCCAAAACCATTGATGGGGAGAAAGGAGAGGGTTTCAATACCACCTGGATTCTATAAACAGTGGAGTTCAGAGTCTGAAGATTCAGAGCTCACTGCCTGGCAGTGCTCTGGTGAAGAAGTAGGGTGAATCCCCAGGAGCAGGCAGTGTGGTCTGAGGGGTCCATGTGCCACACAGGGAATATCAGTACCTCTGCTTGGAGTTCATTTGGTAGAGGCCATATGGCTTCTGTGTGGGCAAAGGTCCTGGTAGATCCCGTAGAGCAGCCACATTTGCTGGTAATGGGAGAAAGACACCAGAATGTGGTGAAACCTTGTGCTGGCTGTGTGTTGTGATTTGCCAAAATCTCTGAACCTCTGCCCCTGTGTGATCACATGAATGTTTGCTGGGGAAAGCTGGTGTCTGGCCATTGCTCAGTGAGACCCTCCCCCAGAGAGTCAGCATGGGTCCAAGGCACAGGGATCTCTGAAGTGTGGGGTTTTGAAACACAACCCCATCTAAGATAAAACTCTGACAGGAGGTACTGTCTGGTAGGCAGACAGCTTGGACACAAACAGGGTAGAGGTGGGGAGCTGACAGAGGCCTGAGACAAAAAAGGTATGCTTGATCACAAGTTGGTGAGAGCATGAAGTTCCTGCATCATAGACTAAGTAGTTGGGTGAAACCATTTTCACCTCTACCATGCATGGGCATGTGTATACTCACACGGATCCACTCTAGTATGCTAATAAGTGCCACCTAGTGGAGAAGGGAGCCGTTATACCAAACCCCACCCAACTGCACCTTCCAGGCACATCCCCCAGAACACCAGCACAAATTCCTCCACCAGCTTAGCTAACCGGACTATAATGTGCTTCAAAGTGTCAGTTCTAGGGGAAACTTGATGTAACTTCATTCAGGTTTCATTACGTTTGCTGGCTCATTTATCAGTTTGTTTTCTTCACTCCTGTTTTTGCTTTAACTGTGTTTTTCTTTCTTTTTTTTCCTCTTTCTTGAATACAGAAAGGGAAAATTATTTTTTAATTTTTAATTTTCTAATTAAAAATTTCATATTCCATTTTATTTCTTTATTTTATTCTATTTTATCATTTACATGTTTTAATTTAAAACTTTTTCTTCACTTTTTTTCACTTCCCTTTCCCTTTTTTCTCTATTCTATAAAGCTTCTTTCAACAAGAAGACCAAAACACACCTAAGATCTAGCTTCCTTTATTTGATTTGTTTTGTTTTTAATTTTTTTATTTTAATTTTGTTAATTTTTTTCTTCCTCCAAAATGAAAGATGAGAGAATTCACCACAAAAAAAAGAACAGGAAGAAACGCAGGCCAGGGATTTAATTAACAGGAAGAAATGCAGGCCAGGAATTTAATTAACAAGAAGAAATGCAGGCCAGGGATTTAATTAACACATATAAGTAAGATGTCTGAACTAAAACTTAAAGCATGAGTATAAGAATAGGGTTGAAAAAAGCATAAAAGACATTCCCTTTTTACAGAGATAAAATATTCCCTTTTTACCAAGATAAAAGAACTAAAATCTATTCAAGCCAAAGTTAAAAATCCTGTAACCAAGATGCAAATCTCGAATGGATGTTGCAATGGCAAGGATTGACTAAGCAGAACAGTGAATCAGTAATATAGAAGATAAAATTATGGAGAACAATGAAGTAGAAAAAAAGAAGGAAACCAAGGCAAAAGATCATGGCAAAAACTTAGAGAACTCAGTGACTTATTAAAAAGGAATATCATATGAATCATAGGAATCCCAAAGATGAAGAGAGAGAAAAAGGGGCAGATGATTTATGTGAGCAAATTGTAGCGGAAAACTTTCTGAATCCGGGAAAGGACCCAGACATCAAAATCCAAGAAGCACAGAGAACTCCCATTAGATTAAACAAAAAATGACCATCACCAACGTATATCATAGTCAGATTCACAAAATACACAGACAAGGAAAGAATTGTGAAAGCAGCAAGGGGAAAAAAAGTCCTTAATATACAAGGGAAGACAAACCAGGTTTGTAGCAGATCTGTCCATAGACACTTGACAGTCCAGAAATGAGTGGCAGGATATATTCAATGTGCTGAATTGGAAAAATATGCAGCCAATAATTCTCTATCCAGCAAGGCTGTCATTCAAAATAGAAAGAGACATGAAGAGTTTCCCAAACAGAAACTAAAGGAGTTTGTGACCACTAAACCAGCCCTTCAAGAAATTTTAAGGTGGAATATTTCAGTGGAGAAAAGAAAACAAAACAAAAAACCTGAAAAGAAACAGAGAATAGGAAGAACTAGTGAACATCACCAGGAACACCAATTCTACAGGCAATACAATGGCACTAAATTAGTATCTTCCAATAATGACTCTAAATGTAAATGGACTAAATGCTCTAATCAAAAGACATAGGGTATCATAATGGATGAGAAAACAAGACTCATATATATGCTGCCTGCAAGAGACTCATTTTAGACCTAAAGATACCTGCAGATCGAAAGGGAAGGGATGCAGAACCACCTATCATGCTAATGGATCTAAAAAAAAAATCTGGAGTAGCCATACTTATATAAGACACACTAGATTTTAAAACAAAGACTGTAACAACAAAAATATCTAACAATTGTAACTCTTTATGCCCCAACTTAAAGCATCAAATATATAAATTAATTAATGATAAACATAAAGAAACTCATCAATAGTAATACCATAGTAGTAGGTAGGAATTTAACAGCCAGCTTACAGCAATGCACAGATCATCTAAGCAGAAAGTCAACAAGGAAACAATGGCTTTGAATGACACACTGGACTAGATGGACTTAACAGATGTATTCAGAAATTCAACCTAAAGAAGCAGAATGCATATTCTCCTTGAGTGCACACGGAACATTTTCCAGAATAGATCACATACTGGGTCACAAATCAGCCCTCAACAGGTACACAAAGATTCAGATCATACCATGATATTTTCAGACTACAATGCTGTGAAACCTGAAACTAACCACAAGAAAAAGTTGAAAAGACCATGAATACTTGGAGATAAAAGAACATCCTACTAAAGAATGAATGGGTTAACCAGTAAATTAAAGAAGAAATTAAAAAGTACATGGAAGCCCATGAAAATGAAAACACGACAGCCCAAAACCTATGGGATACAGCAAAGGCCAATATAAGTGTGAAGTTTATAGCAATCCAGGCCTTCCTAAAGAAGGAAGAAAGATCTCAAATACACAACCTAACCCTATCCCTAAAGGAGCTGAAAGAACAACAAATAAAGCCAAAAAATAGCAGAAGAAGGGAAATAATAAAGATTAGAGCAAAAATCAATGATATCAGAATGAAAAAAAAAAACAGTAGAACAGATCAACAAAACCAGGAGCTTGTTCTTGGTTAACAAATTTGATAACCCCCTAGCCAGTTTGATCAAAAAGAAAAAGGGAAGGATCCAAATAAATAAAATCAAGAATGAAAGAGGAGAGATCACAATCAACACAGCAGAAATACACACAATAATAAGAATATTATGAGCAATTATACACCAATGGCTTCCCTGGGGAATTCTACCAAACATTTAAAGGAGAATTAATACCTTTTCTTTTGAAGCTGTTCCAAAAAATAGAAATGGAAGGAAAGCTTCCAAACTCACTCTGGAAGGCCAGTATTACAGTGATTCCAAAATCAAAGACCCCACTAAAAATGAGAACTACAGACCAATTTCCACCATGAACATGGATGCAAAAATTCTCAAGATACTAGCAAACCAAATCTAACAAAGTATTAAAAGAATTATTCACCAGGATCAAGTGGGATCTATTCCTGCAATGCAGGGCTGGTTTAATAATGCAAATCAATCGATGTGATACATCACATTAATAAAAGAAAGGATAAGAACCACATGATCCTCTCAATAGATGCAGAAAAAGCATTTGACAAAATACAGCTTCCTTTCCTGATAAAAACCCTCAAGAAAGTAGGGAGTAAAGGAACATACCTCAAGATCATAAAAGCTGTATACAAAAGAACAGCTAATATCATCCTCAATGGGGAAAAACTTAGAACTTTCCCCTTAAGATCAGGGACATGACAGGAATATCTACTCAAACCACTGTTATTCAACATAGTGTTCCTAGCCTCAGCAATCAGACAACACAAAGAAGTAAAACACATCCAAATCAGTAAGGAGGAAGTCAAACTTTCACTTTTGGCAGATGACTTGATACTCTACATGAAAACCCAGCAGACTCCACCAAAAAAGTACTAGAACTAATACATGAATTCAACAGTCACAGGATATAAAATCAATGTACAGAAATCAGTTGCATTTCTATATACCAATAATGAAGCAGTAAAAAGAGAAATCAAGGAATCAATCCCATTAAAATTGCTCTGAAGATGATAAGATACCTAGGAATAAACCTAACCAAAGATGTAAAGATCTATACGCTGAAAACCATAAAAAGCTTATGACAGAAATTGAAGAAGACACAAAGATTGATTGGAAGAATAAATATTGTTAAGAGGTCAATACTACCTAAAGCAATCTACATATTCAGTGCAATCCCTATCAAAATATCACCAGCATTCTTCACAGAGCAAGAACAAACAATCCTCAAAATTGTATGGAACCAGAAAAGATCCTGAATAACCAAAGTAATGTTGAAAGAGAAAAACAAAGCTGGAGGCATCACAATTCCAAATTTCAAGCTTAATTACAAAACTGTAATCCTCAAGACAGTATGGTACTGGCACATAAACAGATACATAGATCAATGGAACAGAATAGGGAATCCAGAAATGGACCCACAACTATATGATCAACTCATCTTTGACAAAGCAGGAAAGAATATCCAATGGAAAAGACTCTCTTCACCAAATGGTGTTGGGAAATCTGGATAGTGACATGCAGAAAAATGCACCTGGACCATACACAAAAATAAACTCAAAATGTATGAAAGACCTAAATGTAAGACAGGAAACCATCAAAATTCTAGAGGAGAAAATAGGCAGCAACCTTTTTGACCTCAGCCAGAGCATCTTCTTACTAGATGTGTCCCTGGAGGCAAGGGAGACAAAAGCAAAAATGAACTATTGGGACCTCATCAAGTTGAAGCATCTGCACAGCAAAGAAAGCAATCAGGAAAACTAAAGGCAAACAGCAGAATGGGAGAAGATATTTGCAAATGACGTATCAGATAAAGGATTAGTATTCAAAATCTATGAGGAACTTATCAAACTCAACCCCCCAAAACAAATAATCCAGTGAAGAAATGGGCAGAAGACATGAATAGACACTTTTCTAATATAGACATCAAAATGGTAACAAACACACGAAAGGATGCTAAATATCAGTCATCATCAGGGAAATAATCAAAACCGCTTTGAGATACCACCTCACACCTGTCAGAATGGCTAACATTAACAACTCAGGAATCAACAGATTTAGTGAGGATGCAGAGAAAGGAGAACTCTTTTGCACTACTGGTGGGAATGTGAACTGGTGCAGCCACTCTGTAAAATAGTATGCAGGTTCCTCAAAAAATTAAAAATAGAACTACCCTACAACACAGTATTTCCACTACTAGGTATTTGTCCAAAGGATACAGGAGTGTTGTTTCAACAGAACACATGCACCCCAATGTCTATAGCAGCTCTATTGACAATAGCTAAATTAAGGAGAGAGCCCAAATATCCATCGACTGACTAGTGGATAAAGAAGATGTGGTACAATGGAATATTACCTGACATTCAAATGAATGAAATCATGGCATTTGCAACTATGTGGATGGAACTAGTGTATATTGTGCTAAGGAAAATAAGTCAGAGAAAGACAAAAATCATATGATTTCACTTATATGTGGAATTTAAGAACCACAACAGATAAACATAGGGGAAGGGAAGCAAAAAATAAGATAAAAACAGAGAGGGAGGCAAACCATAAGAGACTCTTAAATACAGAGAACAAACTGACGGTTGCTGGAGGGATACTGGGTAGATGGATTGGCTAAATGGGTGATGGGCATTAGGGAGGGCACTTGGGATGAGCACTGGGTGTTGTATGTAGGTGATGGATTACTAAATTCTACTCCTGAAATCATTATCACACTATGTGTTAACTAACTTGGATTTAAATTAAAAAAGAAAAAAAGAAAAGGCCTGATCCAAAAAAATAAAAAAAGGAAAAGGAACAAAAAACCCTAAAAAACAGACAAACAAAACTATAAGCCTAATTCCAAAAAAAAAAAAAAAAAAAAAAAGAAAGCGAAAGAGAATAAGAAGAAAAGGGCAAGAAAAAGGAGCCTGATCCAAAAAATGAGAAAAGGCAAGAAGAACAAATGAACAAAACAGTATAAGCCTGATTCCAAAAAATAAAAATAAAAAAGCCTGGTTGTATTTCCACCAGAACCGAAACTGCTGTTTTGGAGTGCTCTATGATCAGTAGATTTGGTGCATGTGGGGAAGCCTGTGTTGGTCTTGTTGGGGATAGGCCTGCTGTGCTGCCACACAATTAGACCTACCTTTATAAAGTTGTTGCTGTAGGGCCCAGGGGTGGGGGGTTGGTGTAGGTGGCTGCAGCCTTGCCTGGGGTACTATATTGTTTGCTGAAGTCCAGCATTTCTGGTGGGTAGGGTAAGATGGGGTCACCCCACTCTCTCTTCTGGTGTAGGGGAGCTGGTGCTCACCTCTGTTCAGGTCATTCTCACAGATAAGTGATCTCCTTTCCAACCGTGTCCTATGCTTCCTGTGTCAGATCCCTGCCCTTAACCCTGTGTGCCTGGGCCATCGACCCACAGAGTGCCACAGCTCTCCTGTGCTCTGGTGTGTGATTGGGATTCAAAACTCCAAATCTTGAAGAACTTGGCAAGGCATGGACCCATTCTCCTCTTGCAGAGGAAAGCCTCGCCATTGCTGCACCATTCTGACTCAGAAAAGCAGTCCCAGGGCTGTGCAGGTTCCTGGCGTTTATAGTGAAGCACAGTGAAAAGCTGCAACCACTTTTTCTGCCCTCTGCACATGCTTCTGTCTTCTGCTGTTGAAGAGCTACTCAAAGGTGCCAGCCAGATCTTTTGTCCTTGGAGAAGCAGTGTACTGTCTTCCAAATGCACTTGGAAAAGGGGAACTTTCTGTGCCAGTGCGACCCATGGGATCCTTGTACCATGCAGTCTGCTGTTCGCTCCCAGCTTCCCTTCCCTCTCCCCTGGAGCACCGCCACCCACCTGAATATACTCAAATGAATGTCACAGACTTCCAAAAACTCAGAATTTCAGCTCTACTGTTTGCAAAAACTTGTGATAGTCCTCACAATTTACCCATCAAAGGTTTTAGGGGAGTAGTTTCTTGCACGAGCCTGATGCACTGCTATCTCTCTCCCCTTCTCTCCTCCTTTCCATGAAAAGGGCTCCCACTCCACTGCAGCACTGTGGCTTTTCTCTCCCCGTTTCCCTCTCTGCACCATGTATATGCCACATTCTCACCCTCAAATTATGCAGAATGTTCTCTTAATCCTTAAATCGAGGGGTGCCTGGGTGGCTCAGTTGGTTAAGCGTCGGACTTCGGTTCAGGTCATGATCTCTCTCGGTTTGTGAGTTCAAGCCCCGTGTAGAGCTCTGTGCTGACAGCTCAGAGCCTGGAGCCTGCTTCAGATTCTGTGTCTCCTTCTCTCTCTCTGCCCCTCCTCTGCTTGCACTCTGTCTCTCTCACTCTCTCAAAAATAAATAAAAAATTTTAATCCTCAACTCGATTTCCTAGGTGTTCAAAAATGATTTGGTGTTGATCTAGCCATGTTCAGGCAATGAGACTAGCCAAGGGGCCCTCTACCACACTGCCATCTTAACTCTTCCTCCCTAATGGAATTGAAATCTTGAAACTGCCACACATATATATGTATATATAACAATAAAATAATCACATTAACATGAATCTCTAACTCAAGTTTAAATGGATGAAAGACTGGAGTTAAAAGACCTGGAAAATCTACATTTTTAAAAATATGTAGAAAGCAGTATCCAAAGTTACAATTTCACCCTTTATATAATCATAAAGGTATTCATATGTGCAAAAAATTGTATAGATGATCTTTAGTTGAATGACAAAGAATGTGTTCCACAAGATGGAAGATAATGATTGTTTCTTTAAAAAATAGGTCTAATTACAAAATGTAAAAAGGTAACAATTAGGAAAAACAGATGTATAATACAGGGACAATACACATAAAAATGGTGCAAAACTTCCTATGTTTAGAAAGGAATGAAGAAGGGGGGAGAAAAAAAAGAATGTGGGAATGCAATGTGATTGACTAATATATTTGACCAAATAAATTATAACGTCTCATACCACCTCACAAATACATGTAATATATACTCAAGAATTAAATGGCAGAGTACTTGGTGAAAATGTAATTTTTGTTTGAAAGAATTCAATCTAAAACAAGTATAAGAACATTCAGTTCCCAGTGCATAAAAGCAAAGAACTTGAAGAAAAAATTTGCAATAGAAAAAGTAAATGGCTAACCTAAAAATATATATTCAGCCTCCCAGGTAAAAAAATAAATGCAAAAAAGCTTGTTAGCATAACATTTTTGCATATTAAATACAGTGTTTTTCATATGAATAGTGAATATGAAAAAAGATGTAAAATATGTTTCAAGAGCTGCTTGTTGGATTGTCCCATTTATTATTATTGTATATTATATTATATTTTATTATATTATATTAAATTATATATAGGACAATAAGAGTCCCCCTTATTATATATAATTATACATTGTTATATATTTATTTTATTGTATATTATATATGTCCCATATTTATATATTTATTACGATTAATATTTATATTATACATTATTATATAGTCCTTCTTTCTCTCTAATTATGACTTTTGTTTTAAGGTCTATTTTGTGAGGGACTCCTGTGTTGCTCAGTTGGTTAAGTGTCTGACTCTTGGTATTGGTTCAGGTTGATCTTGCAATTTCTGAGTTTGAGTCCCATGTCAGCCTCCAGTTGGCAGTGCAGAGCGTGCTTGGGATTCTCTCTCTCTCCCCCTCTCTCTGCCCCTCCCCAACTCACACTGTTTCTGTCTCTCAAAATAAATGAACAACAAAAAAATAAAGTCTATTTTGTGAGATGTAAGTATTGCCACCCTGGCTTTCTTTTGACATTCATTTGCATGATAAATGTTTCTCTATCCCCTCATTTTCAAGCTTCAGGTGTCTTTAAGTCTGAAATGAGTCTCTTGTAGGCAGCATATAGATGAATCTCATGTTTTTATTGGCTTCGTTACTCTATGTCTTTTGATTGGAGGGTTTAAGTCCATTTACATTCAAAGCAATTATTGATAGCTAAGTATTTATTGCCCTTGTGTTGTTTTGCATTATTTTTGTAGGTTTTCCTGATCCTTTTTTCTTTCTTGCTCTCTTTCATGGTTTGTTAGATTTCTTTGTTCTTTGAATATTTATTAGTGGTTTTTCATTTGTGGTTACCATTAGGTTTGTTTATAACATCTTCTGCATACAGTAGTCTATAATACATTGATGGTCCCTTAAGTTTGAACCCATTCCTTACTCTTCTCCCCACTTTTTTTACTGTCATATTTTATATCCATATTTTATTTTATTTTGTGTTCCTATGCCTGATTGATTGATTGATTTTATGTTTTAAATTTACATCCAAATTAGTTAGTGTATAGTGCAACAATGATTTCAGAAGTAGATTCCTTAATGCCCCTTACCCATTTAGCCCATCTGCTCTCCCATCCCCCTTCCAGTAACCCTCTGTTTGTTCTCCATATTTATGAGTCTCTTATGCTTTATCCCCCTCCCTGTTTTTATATTATTTTTGTTTCCCTTCCCTTATGTTCATCTGTTTTGTTTCTTAAAGTCCTCATATGAGTAAAGTCATATGATATTTGTCTTTCTCTGACTGGCTAATTTCACTTAGCATAATAGCCTCCAGTTCCATCCACATAGTTGAAAATGGCAAGATTTCATTCTTTTTGATTGCCAAGTCATACTCCATTGTATATATATATACCACATCTTCTTTATCCATTCATCCATTGATGGACATTTGGGCTCTTTCCATACTTTGGCTATTGTTGATAGTGCTGCTATAAACATGGGGGTGCATGTGTCCCTTCAAAACAGCACACCTGTATCCCATGGATAAATGCCTAGTAGTGCAAATGCTGGGTTGTAGGGTAGTTATATGTTTAGTTTTTTGAGGAACCTCCATACTGTTTTCCAGAGTGGCTGCACCAGCTTGCATTCCCATCCTATGCCTGATTTTTGAAGATATACATATTTATACTGCTTTTATGTTTTCTACTTTATATACTCTCACTTATGGTCTTTCCTTTCCACTAAGAGAGTCCCCTTTAATATTTCTTGAAGGGCCAATTTAATGGTCCTTTGGTTTTTGTTTTCTGAGAAGCTTTTTATCTCTCCTACTCTGAATGATAGCCTTGCTGTGTATACAATATTCTTGGCTACAGATTTTTCCCTTACAACAGTTTGAATGTCTTATACCACTCCCTTCTGGACAGCAAAATTTCTGCTGAAAAATCTGCTGATCACCTTCTGGGGTTCCCCTTGTGTGAAACTGTTCTTTTGCTGCTTTTAAAATTGTTTATTGCTACTTAGCCATTTTTATTACTATGTGTCTTAGCGTGGAAATTTTGGGGTTGATTTTGTTGAGGGATCCTTGTGTCTCCTATTTCTGAATATCTGTTGCCTTCCCCAGATTAGAGATGTTTTCAGCTATTATTTCTTCAAAAAAGTTTTCTGCCCTATTTTCTCTCTCTTCTTCTACTGACATCACTATAATATGAATGTTATTATGCTTGATGAAGTGACTGAGCTTCCTATGTCTATTCTAATTTGGTCTATTTTTTTTCTTTTTTGCTTATTTGCTCAGCTTGATTACTTTCTTTTTAAAAATATTCATTTCACTTCAACTTAGTTAACATAGAGTGTAGTATTGGTTTCAGGAATAGAACCCAGTGATTCACCACTTTCATATAAAATCCAGCGATCATCCCAAGTGCCCTCCTTAATGCTCATAACTCATTTCATTCATCTGCTGACCTACCTCCCCTCCAGCAACCCTTAGTTTATCTCTGATTTTAAGAATCTATTATGGTTTGCCTTCCTCTGTGTTTTATCTTATTTTTTCATTCCCTTCCCCTATGTTCACCTGTTGTGTTTCTTAAATTCCACATATGACTGAAATCATAGGATATTTGTCTTTTTCTGATCAACTTATTTCGTGTAGCATAATACACTCTAGGGGCGCCTGGGTGGCTCAGTCGGTTAAGCGTCCGACTTCGGCTCAGGTCACGATCTCACGGTCCGTGGGTTCGAGCCCCGCGTCGGGCTCTGGGCTGATGGCTCAGAGCCTGGAGCCTGCTTCCGATTCTGTGCCTCCTTCTCTCTCTGCCCCTCCCCCGTTCATGCTCTGTCTCTCTCTGTCTCAAAAATAAATAAACGTTAAAAAAAAATACACTATAGTTCCATCCATGTTGTTGCAAGTGGCAAGATTTCATTCTTTTTGAAAGCAGAGCAGTATTCCAATGTGTATATATACCACTTCATCTTTATCCATTTGCCAGTCAATGGGCATTTGGGCTCTTTCCATACTTTGGCTACTGTCAATACTGCTGCTATAAATTTTGGGGGTGCAGGTGCCTCTTCAAATCACCACTGGTGTATCTTTTGAAGAATTACCTAGTAATCTCTGGGTTGTAGGGTAGTTCTATTTTAAATTTTTTGAGGAACCTCCTTACAACTGGTATGGGGTGGTATCTCATTGTGATTTCGCTCTGTATTTCTCTGATGATGAGTGATATTGAGCATCTTTTCATGTGCCTGTTAGCCATTTGGATGTCTTCTTTGGAAAAGTGTCTATTCATGCCTTCTGCCCATTTCTTCACTGGACTATTTGTTTTTTGGGTGTTGAGTTTGATAAGTTCTTTATAGATTTTGGATACTAATCCTTTATCTGATATGTCATTTGCAAATATCTTCTTCCTTTTTAGTTTTGTTGATTGTTTCCTTGGCTATGCAGAAGTTTTTATCTTGATCAGGTCCCAATAGTTCATTTTTGCTTTTATTTCCCTTGATTCCAGAGACGTGCCTAGTAAGAAGTTGCTCTGGCTGAGGTCAAAGAAATTGCTGCCTCTTTTCTCCTCTAGTATTTTGATGCTTTTCTGTCTTGCATTTAGGTCTTTCATCCATTTTGAATTTATTTTTGTGTACGGTGTAAGAAAGTGGTCCAGGTTCATTATTCTTCTTGCTGTCCAGTTTTCCAGCACCATTTGCATCAGATTGCTTTCTATTGGATACTCTTTCCTGGTTTGTCGAAGATTAGTTGGCCAGACATTTGTATGTCCATTTCTGGGTACTCTATTCTGTTCCATTGATCTATGTGTCTGTTGGGCAAGGGCCATACTGTCTCAATGATTACAACTTTGTAATACAACATAACGTCTGGAATTGTGATGCCTCCAAGCTGGGTTTTCTTTTTTCAGCATTACTTTGACTATTTAGTGTTTTTCTGGTTCCAAACAAATTTTAAGATTTTTGTTCTAGCTATGTGAGAATTTTGGTGTTATTTTGATACGGATTGCACTGAATATGTAGATTCCTTTGGGTAGTAACGACATTAAAAAAAAAGTTCTTCCAATACATGAGCATGGAATATTCCATATTTTTGTGTCTCCCTTAATTACTTTCATTTTTTAAAAAACTACAATTCATTGTCAAATTGGTTACCATACAACACTCAGTGCTCATCCCAAGAGCCCTCCTCAATCAATGTCCATCACCCGCTTTCCCCTCTCCCTCATCCCCCATCAACCCTCATTTGGTCTCAGTATTTAAGAGTCTCTTATGGTTTGCCTCCCTCCCTCTCTGTAACTTTTTCCCCCTTCCCTCCCCCATGGTCCTCAATAAGTCTCTCAAGATTCACATATATGGTATCTGTCTTTCTCTGACTTATTTCACTTAGCATAACACTCTCCAGTTTCATCCATGTTGCTGCAAATGGCCAGATTTCATTCTTTCTCATTGCCAAGTAGTATTCTCTTGTATATATGAACCACATCTTCGTTATCCATTCATCAGTTGATGTATATTTAGGCTTTTTCCATAATTTGGCTATTGTTGAAAGTGCTGCTATAAGCATTGGGGTACAAGTGCCCCTATGCATCAGCACTCCTGTATCCCTTGGGTAAATTCCTGGCAGTGCTATTGCTGGGTCATAGGGTAGTTCTATTTTTAATTTTTTGACTACGCTCCCCACTGTTTTCTAGAGCGGCTGCACCAGTTTGCATTCCCACCAACAGTGCAAGAGGGTTCCCATTTCTCCACATTCTCGCCAGCATCTGTAGTCTCCTGATTTGTTCATTTTAGCGACTCTGACCAGCGTGAGGTGGTATCTGAGTGTGGTTTTGATTTGCATTTCCCTGATAAGGAGTGACGTTGAGCATCTTTTCATGTGTGTGTTGGCTATCTGAATGTCTTCTTTGGAAAAGTGTCTATTCATGTGTTCTGCCCATTTCTTCACTGGATTGTTTTTCGGGTGTGGAGTTTGGTGAGTTCTTTATAGATTTTGGATACTAGCCCTTTGTCTGATAGGTCATTTGCAAATATCTTTTCCCATTCCATCGGTTGCCTTTCAGTTTGGTTGTTTCCTTCACCATGAGAAGCTTTTTATTTTGATGAGGTCCCAGTAGTTCATTTCTGCTTTTGTTTCCCTTGCCTCCAGAGACGTGTTGAGTAAGAAATTGCTGCGGCTGAGGTCAGAGAGGTTTTTTCCTGCTTTCTCCTCTAGGGTTTTGATGGTTTCCTGTTTCACATTCAGATCCTTCATCCATTTTGAATTTATTTTTGTGTATGGTGTAAAAAAGTGGTCTAATTTCATTCTTCTGCATGTTGCTGTCTAGTTCTCCCAGCACCATTTGTAGACAAACTGTTTCATTGGATACTCTTTCCTGCTGGCCATACATTTGTGGGTCCAATTTTGGGTTCTCTATTCTATTCATTGGTCTATGTGTCTGTTTTTGTGCCAATACCATACTGTCTTGATGAATACAACTTTGTAGTAGAGGCTAACATCTGGGATTGTGATGCCTCCTGCTTTGGTCTTCTTCAATATCACTTTGGCTATTCGGGGTCTTTTGTGGTTCCACACAAATTTTAGGATTGCTTGTTCTAGCTTCGAGAAGAATGCTGGTGTAATTCTGATTGGGATTGCATTGAATGTGTAGATAGCTTTGGGTAGTATTGACATTTTAACAATATTTATTCTTCCAACCCATGAGCACGGAACGTTTTTCCATTTCTTTATATCTTCTTCGATTTCCTTCATAAGCTTTCTGTAGTTTTCAGCATACAGGTCTTTTACATCTTTGGTTAGATATATTCCTAGGTATTTTATGCTTCTTGGTGCAATTGTGAATGGGATCAGTTTCTTTATTTGTCTTTCTGTTGCTTCATTATTAGTGTATATGAATGCAACTGATTTCTGTACATTGATTTTGTATCCTGCAACTTTGCTGAATTCATGATTCAGTTCTAGCAGACTTTTGGTGGAGTCTGTCGGATTTTCCATGTATAATAGCATGTCATCTGCAAAAAGCGAAAGCTTGACTTCATCTTTGCCAATTTTGATGCCTTTGATTCCCTTTTGTTGTATGATTGCTGATGCTAGAACTTCCAACACTATGTTAAACAACAGTGGTGAGAGTGGACATCCCTGTCGTGTTCCTGATCTCAGGGAAAAAGCTCTCAGTTTTTCCCCATTGAGGATGATGTTAGCTGTGTGCTTTTCATAAATGGCTTTTATGATCTTTAAGTATGTTCCTTCTATCCTGAATTTCTCGAGGGTTTTTATTAAGCAAGGATGCTGAATTTTGTCAAAGGCCTTTTCTGCATCGACTGACAGGATCATATGGTTCTTATCTTTTCTTTTATTAATGTGATGTATCACGTTGATTGATTTGCAAATGTTGAACCAGCCCTGCATCCCATGAATGAATCCCACTTGATCATGGTGAATAATTCTTTTTATATGCTGTTGAATTTGATTTGCTAGTATCTTATTGAGAATTTTTGCATCCATATTCATCAGGGATATTGGCCTGTAGTTCTCTTTTTTTACTGGGTCTCTGTCTGGTTTAGGAATCAAAGAAATGTGGCTTCATAGAATGGGTCTGGAAGTTTTCCTTCCATTTCTATTTTTGGAATAGTTTGAGGATAGGTATTAACTCTGCTTTCAATGTCTGGTAGAATTCCCCAGGGAAGCCATCTGGTCCTGGACTGTTATTTGTTGGGAGATTTTGATAACTGACTCAATTTCTTCGCTGGTTATGGGTCTGTTCAAGCTTCCTATTTCTTCCTGTTTGACTTTTGAAAGTGTGTGGGTGTTTAGGAATTTGTCCATTTCTTCCAGGTTGTCCAGTTTGTCGGCATATAATTTCTCATAGTATTCCCTGATAATTGCTTGTCTTTCTGAGGGATTGGTTGTAATAATTCCATTTTCATTCATGATTTTACCTATTTGGGTCCTCTCTCTTTTCTTTTTGAGAAGCTTGGCTGGCTAGAGGTTTATCAATTTTGTTTATTTTTTCAAAAAACCAACTCTTGGTTTCATTGATCTGCTCTACAGTTTCTTAAATTCTATATTGTTTATTTCTGCTCTGATCTTTATTATTTCTCTTCTTCTGCAGGGTTTGGGGTGTCTTCGTTCTGCTTCTATTTCCTTTAGGTGTGCTGTTAGATTTTGTATTTGGGATTTTTCTTGGAGAAACCACTTTTAAATTAACGTCTTTTTTCAGTGATTTAGAAGGGTTTGGAGAGGTCAGGAAGTATAAGAAAAGTGCTATACACTCAAATCTGTGAAAGAAACTGGAGATAACATCTTTCAACTAACATTTTGTTTCATTAATTGGAAGTGTTTGGATATCCAGGACTAGAAGTATAAGTAAAGTGCCATATACTCAATATTGTAAAAACAACATTGTGGAGAAATTATCTTTTACCTAACACCCGGTTTCATTAAGTTAGAATGGTTTGGAAACACAGGCCTAGAAGTATAAAAAAATGACATATTCTCAACACTCTGAAACAACACTGTGAAGAAACCATCTCTCAACTAACATCTTGTCTCACTAAGTTGAAAGTGTTTGCAAATCTAGGCATGCAATTATAAGGAAAGTGCCATATACTCACCTCTGTGAAGCAACACTGCGGTGATATCATCTTGACATGAACAATTTATATCACTAAGTTTGAAGTGTTTAAAAACTAGCCCTACAAGTATAAGGAAAGTGCCATATACTCAATGCTGAAACAACACTGTGGAAAAATCATCTTTCAAGTAACATCTCTTTTTACTAAGTTAGAAATGTTTTGAAAGTAGCCCTAGATATATAAAGAAAGTTCCATACACTCAATTCTGTGAGACAGCACTTTGAAGAAACCATCTGTGAACTAACATCTTGTTTCATTAAGTTAGAAGTGTTGTAAAATCTAGGCTGGAAGTATAAGAAAAGTGTCATATTCTCAATTCTGTGAAACAACACGGTGGAGACAACATCTCTCAATAACATCCGGTTTCACTAAGTTGGGATTGGTGTAAACCTAAGCTTAGAAGTATAAGGAACGTGCCATATAGTCAACTCTGTGATACAACACTGTAGACAAACCATCGTTCAACTAATATCTGGTCACTAAAAATTTAAGGAAAGTGCCATATACTCAATCTGTTATACAACACTGTGGAGAAATAATCTTTCAACCAACATCTTGTTTCACTAAGTTAGAAATGTTTAGAAAGGTAGGTCTAGATGTATAAGGAAAGTGCCATATTCTATATAGTGTGAAACAAACCTGGAAAAGCCATCTGAGAGGTAACATTTTTTTTCACTCAGAATTGTTTGGAAACCTAGGCCGAGAGTATAAGGAAAGTGCCATATACTCAACTCTGTGAAACAACACTGTGTACAACCCATCTTTCCACTAACACCTTGTTTCACTAATTGAGAAGTGTTTGGAAATCTGGACTAGAAACATAAGAAATGTGTCATATTCTCAACTGTGTGAAACAACACTGTGAGCAATCTTTCAACTAACATCTACTTTCAAGAAGTCAGCAATGGACAGATCATCTAAAAAGAAAATAAACAAGGAAACATGGCTTTGAATGACACACTGGCCCTGATGGACTCAACAGATATATTGAGATCATTCCATCCTAAAACAGCATAATACACATTCTTTACAAGTGAACATGGGACATTCTCAGAACATACCACATGTTAGGTCACAAAATAGATCCGCACAAATACAAAAAGACTGAAGTCATTCCATGCAACTATTCTGACCACAGTGCTATGAAACTAGAAGTCAACTACAAGAAAAAGTCTGGAAAGACAACAAATACATGATAGTTAAATAACATTCTGCTAAATAGTGAATGCACAGTAGAAGAAGAAGAAGAAGAAGATGAAGAAGAAGAAAAATAAAAGAAGAAGGAGAGGAAGGAGGAGGAAGAAGAATGAGAAGGAGGAGGAAGAGAAATAGATGGAGGAGGATGAGGTGGAGGAGGCGGAGAAGAAGGAGGAGGAAGAGGAGAATGAGAAGAAGAGGGAAGAGGAGGAGAAGAAGGAGCAGGAGGAGAAGGGGAAGAAGGAGAGGAGAAAGGGAAGGGGAGGTGAAGGATAAGAGGTAGAGAAAGAGGAAGAAGGAGAAGGAAAGGGAGAAGGAGAAAGGGAAGAAGAAAGGAAAGCATAACAGGAAGAGGAAGAGAGAGGAGGAGGAGAAGGAGAAATTTTAAAAGTGCATGGAAAAATCCAAAATCTATAAAGAACTTATCAAACTCAGCATCCCCAAAACAAATAATCCAGTGAATAAATGGGCAAAGGACATGAATAGGCACTTTTCCAAAAAATTCTTCCACAAAGCTAACAGACACATGAAAAGATGCTCCACATCACTCATCTTCAGGGAAATACACACCAAAACCATAATGACATATCACCTCACACCAGTCAGAATGGTTAAAATTAACAACTCAGGCAACAACAGATGTTGGTGAGGATGCAGAGTAAGAGAAACCCTTTTGCACTGCTGTTCAGAATGCAAACTGGTGCACCCACTGTGGAAAACAATATGGCAGTTCCTTAAAAAATTAAAAATGGAATTACCCTATGACTCAGAAATTGCAGTACTAGGTATTTCTCCAAAGGATACAGGAGGGGTGATTTGAAGGGGCACATGCATCCCAACGTTTTTAGCTTCATTATCAACAGTAGCCAAAGTATGGAATGAACCCAAATGTCCAACTGATGAATGGATAAAGAAGATGTGTTATATATGTACAAGGGAATATTACTCAGTGATGAAAAAGAATGAAACATGGCCATTTGCAACAACGTGGATGGAACTGAAGTATATTATGCTAAGCAAAATAAGTCAGTCTGAGAAGGACAAATATATTATTTTACTCATATGTGGAATAAAGAAACAACAGATGAACCTATGGAAAGGGAAGAAAAAATAAGATAAAATCAGAGAAGGAGGCAAACCATAGGAAATCTTTTAAAAAAAGAACAAACTGAAGTTGTTTGGAGGGGAGGTGGGTGGGGTATGTGTTAAATGGATGATTAAGGGGGACACTAGTTGGGGTGAGCCCTGGGAGTTATATATAAATGATGTCACTAAATTCTATTCCTGAAATCATTACTATACTATATGTTAAGTAAATTGGATTTAAATTTTTAAATAGTGCATGGAAAAAAATGAGAGTGGAAACAATGGTGGAAGACTTCTGAATGCAGCAAAACCAAATCAAAGAGGGAATTTATAGCAATACAGGCCTACCACAAGATGCAAGAGAAATCTCAAGTAAACCACCTAGTCTTCCATCTAAAGAAGCTAGAAAAAGAACAAGAAACAAACTTAGAACCAGCAGAAGGAAGGAATAATGAAGATTGGAGCAGATACAAATTACATAGAAAGAAAGAAAGAAGAAAGAGAGAGAAAGAGAAAGACACAGGGGCGCCTGGGTGGCGCAGTCGGTTAAGCGTCCGATTTCAGCCAGGTCACCATCACGCGGTCCGTGAGTTCGAGCCCTGCGTCGGGCTCTGGGCTGATGGCTCGGAGCCTGGAGCCTGTTTCCGATTCTGTGTCTCCCTCTCTCTCTGCCCCTCCCCCGTTCATGCTCTGTCTCTCTCTGTCCCAAAAATAAATAAACGTTGAAAAAAAATTTTTTTTAAAAAAAAGAAAGAGAAAGACACAGAGAGAAAGAGAGAGGAAGCAAGGAAGGAAGGAAGGAAGAAAACAAAAACAATAGAAGGGATCAATGAAAGCCAAAACTGGTTCTTTGAAAAAAATCAATAAAATTGATAAACCTCTAGCCAGATTTATCATGGAAAAAAAGAATGGACAAAAATACATCAAATCACCAATGAGAAAGGAGAAATAACAACTAATACCATAGAAATACAATCATAAGGGCATACTATATAAAAATACATGCCAGCAAAATGCAAACCTAGAAGAAATGCTTAAATTCCTAGAAACATATAAACGACCAAAATGGAAAAAAAAAATAGAAAGAGGAAATTTGAACAGACTGATACCCTGTAAGAAAATCAAGTCAGTCATTAAAAACTCACACTATCCAGGACGGATGGCTTCACAGGCAAATTCTACCAAACCATTAAAGAAGATTTAATATCTATTCTTCTTAAAGTATTCCCAAAAATAGAAATGGAAGGAAAACTCTGGATTCATTCTATAAGGCCAGCATTACCCTGATACCAAAACCAGGTAAAGACACCACTACAAAAGAGAAGTACAGGCCAATATCTCTGATGGACATACATGCAAAAACTCTCAGTACAAGAGTAGCCAACATAATTCAATATCCGTAAAAAAAATCAGTCACCATGATAAACTGGGATTTATTCCTGGATCACAACTGTTCTTCAATATTCACATGCCAATTATTGTGATATATCACATCAATAAGAGAAAGGTTACAAGCCATAAGATCATTTTCAACAGATGCAGAAAAGCATTTGGTAACATAAAACACCCACTCATGATAAAAAAGAAAAAACTTCAACAGAGTAGGATTTGAGGGAACATACCTCATAATAAAGGCCATCTATGAAAAACACAGCTAACATCATCCTTAATAAGAAAATACTGTGGTCTTTTCCCCTTAGGTACAACACAGGGATGTCCACTCTTACCATGTTCACTCAAAATAGTACTGAAAGACATAGCCAAACCAATCAGACAAAAAGAAATAAAAGAAGTCCATATCAGTGTGGAACAAGTAAATCTCTCACTATTGGCAGATGACAGGATACTATGTATAGAAAAGCCTAAAAACGCCACAATAAAAATGGCTAGAACTGATAAATGAATTCAGTGAAGTCTCAGGATCCATAAATCAATATACAGAAATTTGTTGCATTTCCATAGACTAATAATGAAGCCACCAAAAGAGAAATTAAGAAAACAATCCCATTTACAGTTGCACTCAAAATAATAACATATCAAGAATATACCTAACCAAACAGAAGAAAGACCTTACCCTGAAAATGATAAAACACTGATGAAAGAAATTTAAGATGACACAAAGAAATAGACATTCTGAGCTCATGGATCAAAACAAACATGTTTGAAATGTCTATTGTACCCAGAGCAATCTACTCATTTAATGCAATCCCTATCATTTTTCACAGAACTAGAACAGACAATCCTAAAATTTCTGTGGAACCCCAAGAGACTCCAAAGGGCCAAAACACTCCTTAAAGAGAAAAGCAAAGCTAGGTGCGTGACAAAAATAGGTGGCACAAAAATAGACACACAGATCAATAGAACAGAAGACATCCAATGGCTAACAGACACATGAAAAGATGTCCCACATCACTCATGCTCAGGGAAATGCAAATCAAACAACAATGTCAGACCTCCTCACACCTGTCAGAAAGGCTAAAATGAACAACTCAGGCAGTAACAGATGTTGGCACAGATGTGTTGAAAGGGGATCCTTGCATATGGGTGGCTCAGTTGGTTGAATGTCTGACTTCAGCTCAGGTCATGATCACGGGTTTTGGGTTTGAGCCCCATGTTGGGCTCTATGCTGACAGCTCAGAGCCTGGAGCCTGCTTCGGATTCTGTGTCTCCCTCTCTCTCTGCCCCTTCTTTCAATTTTTGTCTCTCTCTGTCTCAAATATAAAAATAAAATGTTCAAAAAAAGGAGGAGGAGTGCTTTCTAACACTCTCCTTAAAAAAATCATAACAGAGTGGCTGCACCAGTTTGCATTCCAACCAGCAGTGCTAGAGTGTTTCCCTTTCTCCATATCATCACCAGCAGATGTTGTTTCTTGTGTTGTTAATTTTAGCCATTCTAACAGATGTGAAGTGGTATATCATCATGGTTTTGTTTTGCATTCCCTTATGATGATTGATGTTGAGCATCTTTCCATGACTCTGTTAGCCATCTGGAAGTCTTCTTTGGAAAAGTGTCTATTCAGGTCCAATTCATAACTGGGCTGTTTGTTTTTTGGGTGTTGAGTTTGATAAATTGTGTCTCAATTTTGCATCCTAACCCTTTATCAGATATGTCCCGTGCAAGTGTCTTCTTCCATTCTTTAGGCTGTTTTTAGTTTTGTTGATTGTTTCCTTTACTGTGTAGGCCTTTTGATTTTGATGAGAATATTACCCCACCATCAAAAAGCATGGGGTCTTGCCATTTGCAACTATGTGGTTGGAACTAGAATGTATTATGTGAAGCAAAATGAGTCCATTTGGAAATGACAAATATCATAGAATTTCACTGCCATGTGGAGTTTAACATATGAGATGGTGGGGAAGAGAAGAAAAGGGGGTGTTTAACAACAGAGAAGAAACTGAGGGTTGATGGAGGGAGGTGGGTGAGGGATGGGCTAGATGAATGATGGGTATTGTGATGAGCACTGGGTGTTATATGTAAGTGATGAATCACTGAATTCTACTGTCTGATGATAAGGTTTCCCTTTCGGGGCCCTTAGTGTCAAAGCAGAGATGACACATGCCTACATGAATTATTTGTGCAAATCTCTAATCACTGTCTTTGGTTTCTAGAAGCAGACCCACCAGAATCAAAGGTGATGGTAGCTAAAATCATGGCAACAATCACCCTCCAGTAAAGGAGTTGAGGCTGCTTTCACTAGTGAAGAATGAGTGCCCTTATCTCTAATGCACAACAAGGGGTCTAGTTTCAGGAGTTTGGTGAAATATTTTTGCTGGTTTGGTGGATGAGAAATTGCACCAAATTCATTGTCCTATTTTCACTTTTCTGATGAGTGAGGCTAGACATTCATCACTTACAGCCATTTCCAGAATGTAGCCACTGTTCTCTGTTCTGGTAAGCCTGAACACACTCTCCTGGACATTCCCAGGGTACACAGACAGTGATCCATGTCCAGCCAGGAAATTTCACTCCTTGTAAATCTACTCAGCTGTTAGTGACTCACTTCTAATCATTGGAACATGGAGTAATAGGAGGTCAGTTTCAAAATTTCATGACACAAATTCTGTCCTTTTCTTCTTATTTGCTTTGTCCTGTGTTTGTTCTATCTCTCTCTGTGTCTCTCTATTCCTCTCTCATGCTCTCTTGGTCTTTTATCCTTCCCTTGTCTCTCTGCTCTCTGTCCTCATTTTCTCCCTCTGTTTCTCCTCTACCTCTGGAAATGGGGAATCAAGCACTTGATTCCATGCTTCTGTAAAATGACAGAGAGAGAGATAGAGACAGAGAGGGAGGGAGCTGGGTGGGGGGTGACACAAATGATGAGTTAAGAGGGAAATAAGAGGCTCTTTGTAATTAAAATTCAGACATCCTATCACTTTGGCCGTATTCTCTCGGTCAGAAGCCAGTTTCTAAATACTTAGTGGTTACCCAAGGATGTGTATATCAGAGGTAGGGATCACTGAAAGCCATTGTGGAGGTGACCCACCTCATAAGATGAGATGATGTACATGGGTCTCATTCTATTATGAGACAATTGAACGGTTTTATCCCATGGATGACAATATCTGAATTTCCATTAATTACAAAGCCTTCATGGGTCTGACCTAAAAATGAGGGAATGACCTAATGACGTAAAATGACCTAATGACCTAAAAATGATGGAAGTGACTATCCCAGTATCATACTGCTGGAACCCAGGTCTGTTTTGAGTCATATTCCAATTCCTTCTTGTAATTCTTCAATCACTAAATTTTGCCTTCGACACATATGACACCATCCCACAGGTGGAGTAGATAGTATCTCAGATACACCTGATGAGGTCCCTAGAAAGTAGGTTCTAGACTCATCCTCATCCCCTTTGTTCAGGTTTGGAGACTGGGGAGGACCTGAGAGGCACAGTGATTTTCTCAGGAGAAAGAACTAGTAAGACAAAGGAGGTCCAAATTTAGCTCTGTCTTCTCAGTGCTAGAATCTTCATTACATCTTCAGGGAACTGTAAAGAGGGATGTTTTGACTAATTTTTTATGGCTAAGGAGTTGGCATGGGGGATGAGAAGCGGCAATAAACACCCATAGGGGGATTTGGGTAAGTCTGATTCAAAGAAGGTGCCCTGGTAAGAGAATTTTCAAAAAGTGATCTCACATCTTTGGTCCTAGACCTCAACAGAACTTAGAACTGTGATAACCAATCACCCACATTCCAGACACAGCCCCCTATTCATCTCACTTGAGTGGAGACACTTGAGTGGAGGATAGTTAGATGTTCCAATATTGTCTCCCTGGTTTCAGATCTGGGCTCGGAAAGCTCAGAATGAGAATTGTCTTTGTTACTGTAGATATTGGTTCAGCCATGAGTCCCAACGTATCTGGTCATTTTGGAGAAGACACCGAAAGGTAACAGAAGAGACCATGGCAGGCCAATTCAGGCCAGGACAAAATCGTGGTTCTACCTGAGCAGCTCCACACTTCTTGTCCCTCATCACATGTATGTGTTGGGGAGCGACAAGACAAGGAATTAGGGTTGGGTCCTTCCTGGGAAGAAGCTGGTTGTTAGATGTTGGAAGCCTGGTGGGTCTTTCTTGTTCATGCCTTAGATCATGGCTGGTTCATGAGGTGAGTTCCTCTACCCATATGTTAGTCCTGAGACCTACAAGTTTTATCTTGTTTCCTCCCTGACTAGAGTTCTTTGCAGATTCCCTACTATGCCCCAATTTTGGAACAGATTTTCTCTTGAAAGTATCTCCCAGTGGCAGTGTCCAGACATGTCCCTTATTCCTTCTGGCCAAGCTACCAGGCACAGTCTTTGCAGAACTCAGAGAGATCATCGAGGATCTGGCTGATGGGTTCAACATCTCCATCCTCCCAGACAAGGGGCAGGTACATCAAGCCACCATTACTGTCCAATACTGACCTGAGGTGAGAACAAGAGTAGAGGGACCTCCATAACCAGGACCCTGGGATGACTGGGGTGGGACCAAACCCAGAATCAAATCTGGGCACTCCCCTGGGGCCCTCCCAGGGCTTTCTGACATGAGCACTCCACAGGCCTATTCCCAAATCAATCTGAACTTCCCCATGTAAACCACCAGCCACATGGTAGAGTAGAAATGCACTCTTCACATACATGTTAGAATAGTTAAAAAATGTATATTGTTTTTGCATTTTATTATTGCTTTGATTGTTTTAACTACCTGTCCAGATATCCAGTGTATCAATCAGCTCAAATGTCCTTGCAGACTTTTTCCAAGTCTTATAAATTACCACTCTTGGTATGGTGGTTTCTACAAGATAGGGTAGGGGTGGATTAATGCGGTATGTATATTTCTTTGCAATTTATGTGACAGAACATGTAAAATCATTATAGGCCCACCAGGTCAGAAACTTTGGCCTTATGCATCTTCATAATATCTCATAATAATAAGGAAAATAATTTGTCACTTATTTAGATTTTCCATGTTCTTGGACCTTGAAAAGTGTCGATTTTATTGCCACTTTAGCAATTCTACAGGTTACATCTTCAGTGTCCTAATAGTCTGTATTGATTTGCTAGGTGTGCCATAATATACAACCGCAGTATGGGTGAAAGTCCTCTAACGCCTACTGGCCTGGTAATGGTCTCTGTCTCTACAGATCTCCACCCAGGAAGTTGTTTAGGAGCTGGAAAATGGGTTCAACTACTCCATCTCCCTAGACAAGGGACAGATGCATCAGGCCAGCAACAAAGGCCAAAATTGGTCTTTTTTAAGTATAAGCACAGAGGAGGTCACCACAGCCAGGACCCCAGGATAACTGGGGTGGGCCCAGATCCTTGACTCAAATCTGGCAACTCCTGATGCCTTTCCAGGAATATGATTATTCCATATCCTTCCCATCCCTGTCAGGAGCTGACCAAGCCTCAGATTATTTATTGGGAATGTCATGCAGCCTATTCTTTAGATGCTTCTCAGTTCTGGTGTGCATAATCTTGAGAAACCACAGGAAATCCCTAATCCTCCTTCAATATTGTTGAAGACTCACTGGGATAATTCTCTTACAACAGGATATTAACACATAGAGGTTTTACTGTTTTCACCTAACAAAATGCCTTGAAGGTATCAATTATTTATCATTCCCCTCAAATCAAGATGTACTTTTAAAGCTTAGAACAGTTTATGGTGTGGGCACTCAGGTCCCACGTCTTGCACAAGTCCATGAGGTGATGGGAGTTTCTGGTCTGAGCTCCAGTCCTTGATCTTCCTGGTGTCTCATGGTGATGCTGCTGATTATATTTTCCTCTTGTCCACCAGTGTGAAAAAGAGTCCACATTGTGCCTGGATGAGGCCTGCACAATGTAAACACTCATGCAAGGCACGTCTCTGGTACCAGCACGCCCAAGTAGAAACATCACTTACATCACCACATTCCTCAACCCCTATGAGGTCTTCACCAGCTTCCAAAGGATCCTGGACCATCTATTTAGTAGGTGAGTGCCTGCCCCCCCCCCCCATAGAATCATGTGTCTGTGGAATGTCAATGTATTTCTCTGAACTTCACTTTGCTCTCCTGAAAAGTAGGTTGGTAAAAGAATAAATATCATTGTAGGACATCATGGGATAAACTCATGGCAGGTGATTACCTAGTACCCTACGCTGCACAAAGGGCTGCTAGACATGCTGGGTATCTTCATGTCTGTTATTTCTCTGTCCCCAGTGAAGGAGCTCACTGCCTTGTCCCTCCCTGGCCTGTGGCCTCTGTAAGTTTGGAAAGGAACATGGAAAACAAACTGGTTTCCCAATTGCAAAGAAGTTTTGAGATTCTAACTATTCCTGGTACTTGCCTTTGGTGTAGCCAGATTGGACCTCTCTGGGGGCAGGCAGAGGAGCCCCAGTCACACTCATATATCTGGGAAGGTTCTGGTTGGGCTCCATCCATTAAATAGTATATATTAAACATCTACTAAATGCAGGCATTTTTGTAGACACTAAGATAACTCAATGAAGCAGACTCAATCCTTGGACATCAATTCTATTCTGAGAATCAGAGTGTCATACTAGATATTATAATCAGTCATGTTCTCAGTACATTAGCTGTTGACTCTCTCCTGACCTTCTGTAGACACAGATGCGTCTTCCCATATTCAGGCTTTGATGAAGGAACACAAGAACAACTAAAACTGTGAATAGTCTTTGGGCTTAGAAAGAGGATCTACTGTCTGCACACAACAAAATGGGATTGTAAGGGAGCCCCTGGGGAGGGACTGGTAGTACCCTGATCTCACACATGTTTGATTCCCATGGAGGGCTGGCATCTCAGGGCTTCCACTGCATGAGAAAATGAGTTAGGGAACTCTGGATGGGGCCTCAAGCCCCCTGGGATCAGAGGGGAGGCTGGGCTGAATCAGCCCATGAAGGACTCATCGTTTCCACAGTTCCATCTTACACTCCCTGCCTGTCCATACCTACCTCTCTTGACCATTACAGCTGGGGTCCAGAATAGTAGATTTGGTGAACAGCCTGCCCACAAATATGTCATAAACCTCAGTCTGATGCTCATGTGCTCAGACTCTTTGGGAGACAAGTGTCAGTGGGAAGATGAGGTGCACACAGGATCTCTTTTAGATTTGCTTTTTGACCATGACTTCCATTGCTAAAAAGAGCCACAGAGTGGTTGGGAGTCTGACCTCAGCCCCAAAGAAGCAGGTTGTGGAAGCATGGTGTGGAGCAAAAGGCTAGGCCTCTGACTCTGTTCCACACATGCTTCCTCCAGTGACCTCTCTCCCATCTCAGGAACCTGGCCAGATAAATACTTACAGATGACTGGCAGACCCTGCTATGGTTAAACTTAAAGATGGCATACATATAGGCCAATTTGCTTAGACCTGAAGTGCCATGACCCACTTTTCATGGTCCATTTGGAACATCTAGTGCCTTTTGAGGCAGAGCAAGAGGGTAAGAGGGACTTCAGTCTGGGAAAAAATTCTAGGGTAGGGTTCATGTGCTAGGTACTCCCTTAAAGACAGTGGGATCCTTCCTGTTTTGGGAAAGACACATGGAAAGTCTGTTATATTGTTGAACTTTTCTCTTTATCCTCTCCACTTCCAACTCTAGTTCCCCAGCCTGCTGCAAAGTCAGAACAAGAGCCAACCCTGGATTTAGAGATTGTTCCAGATTTATTTTTACTACCACATTTAGTGATGGAGCCACCATCAACACCATCAACAGCTCTAGTGCTGGAGCAAGAGCAAACATCAGCTCTAGGTGCCAAGTCCTGAACTGGAGTCAGCTGGACCTTCAGCTATATTCAGAATTTCATCTCCACCTATGAAAATAAATACAGAACCACCTCCAGCTTCAGAGGCCTCCTGCTCCTGGCATGTAACAAGTAAGAACAGTCCAGTTGAGGAAAAGTCTGACCTCATGGTCTTCCCTCCCCAGCTGGTGGCCAAGCAATTAACAGTAATAGATGTGGTGAGCAGCTGGGTTCTTTTTGTCAAGGGAGGACTTCCCTCTGTCATCAGCTGCCTCAGACCTGCCTTTTCCTGATCTGGACTCATTATCTGGGTCCAAGTCCCAGCTCCACCGCTTGCCATTTGTGTGATTTGTGTAACTTTTTAAACGTCTGAGCCTTTACTGTCCACCTTGGTCAGTAGAGAGGGACACTAATAGCACCTTGCTGCAAAAATTGGCTGTGCAGATTAAATGTGGTAGAACAGATAGAAAGTTGGGTAAGGCCTAGCCCAATTGGTGAGGGAGGAACACTCCCTGTGTGCAGCCAGGTCCATGGGTTGCCACCCACATGCCCAGGAAACTCAGCAGCCTCAGCACTTATTAGGCACCTGGTGTGTACTAAATTACAAGCAAGACAAAGAAGGCCATGGTTGTAGTTGTCACAGAAGGATGTGCATCTCAATAGAAAGAGCAGAGGGTGATCAGGATCAGGAAGATGTCCCCTTGGGAAGAACAAACTTGAGCTACTTTCTGGAATCTCAGAGTTAGTGAGGAGGGGCTGGATGCAAAAGAACCCTTTTTCACCATCAGTACTGGGTCATGAGTCATTCCATGCTGTATGCCCTCAGTGAGCAGAGAACAAAACCTAGGAACTCCCAATAGGTCTGAGCTCCAGGTTTGACCAGTGAATACTTCCTGGGACTGCGGGCACTGATCTAGGCTGTGGCAGTGCCCAATGACACTCTCCTTGCTCCCCAGGAGCTGTTCAAGAAGGTGGTGCCCAGTCATTGCCTGGGCTCCACTTGGTCCGAGAGGGATAAACCTGGCAATGAGCATCTGGCAACCATGGTCTGTGACACCATCACCCATTCAAAAGTGTGACCAACTGTGTCATCACCACCTGCCTCAGGGACCCACGCTTGACTGCCCAGGACAGGGCCAGGGTAGTAGAGCATTGGATCCAGGTGGCCCAGGTATGCTGGGGGAGTTCCAGTGGAGTCCTACTCTGGAATCTTGGGAATTGCCTCTTCACTTTTTCATTGCCATGGTCTGAGCCCCTCCACAGTCCCTAGGCCTTTCCTGCCAGAAGCACACCGGATTTGACTCCTATGTCCCAGTGGTGGACTTCCTACCTGGTTTCTTCCTTGAATGGAACAAAATCATCCTCCCTATGAGTGTTACTCTTTTGGCCCTAAATATGCATTTCCAGGACTCCCCAAGCATCTGTCTCATCCAGGAGGGGAGATTTAAACTGAGGCGACTAAAGCTAGAGGAAATAGGGCTCCAGCTCCCCACCTCACAGCATATCCTCTTTCCTCTCCAGGAGTGCCAAATTCTGAGGAACTACTCATTGCATGCCATCCTCTCTGCTCTGCAGAGCATCTTGATTTGCAGTCCGAAGAACACATGGGGGAAGGTTTCCAGGTATCTACCTTTCTCCACAAGAGGACCAGGATGGATTAGGGACCTCCTATTTCTACCATTGTTCCCTCAGTCAGCTGGGAACTCCTGGGAGGCAGCAAACCCTGGGGGCAGAGACTGGGCTGATATGTGGGGTCTTTAGACTCTCTGGGTCCTCAGCCCACCAGTTCTGCTTCAGGAATCAGTTCTCTTACAGGTCAGATACTGGGTTGATTTAAGTTGGAGATTTTCCAGTGTTTGTAGCAGCAGAACTATAAGCCCATTAAAACCAAAAACTAGGCAACACAGAGAAGCTCAATAGAAATGGAAATTGAGGCCCCAGGTGACCACCATGAAAGCTCCCCTCCCCAACCACACACACCTTAGTGCTCAGAGGAACCTAGTGAAAACACTCACTCAGCTGAAGCTTTTGGTTCTTAAATAAAAGGGATTGGCACTCATATCCTCCATGCTATTCCTAAATTTTTCTTTTTTCTCCTCTCAGGGAGAGCTACGAAAAATTTAAGGAGCTGTGTAGTCAAGACAAGTCACTGAGCAGGGAAACGATGACCAAGGTAGAGTGGAAGTTGGGAGTCTGGAAACAGAGGGAGGACTGAGAGGGAAAGGGGAATGGGTGCGATGTGGTTTCGTTAGTTTCTCATTTAATGTTTGTTTTTGTTGTTTAATTATAGATTTTTTACAGGAGGAGGGACCTGTGTGGTCTATGGACAAATGGGGGACAGTTTGAGGTTCGGGAGTCCCTGGTCATAGAATATAATGGTGTTGGCAGGACTGTCTAGCTGGCAACATTAGCTAGTCTCTTGCTTCCATGAGGTCTATCCTGCTGGCACTAATCTTCCTCTAGGCTCTTGAGTGGATGAGACAGCTAGGGATTCCTTTCTTTCCTAAACCAGCCCAGTCTGCTCTCAGGAAGGCTGGACTCTGCTTTTTCTTCTGTTTGCACATCTCCAAGGAGAGGGCGTCTCTAAGGGGATTCCCATGGATCCGGTGGAAAAAAAGCCTTTCCAGGCTTGTGTTCAAATGGCTGGAGAGAGACAGATATGTATGCATTCTCTGACTCCACACTAAACCCCTACAGCAGTCACTGCTATTCAATCATAGGATTCTCACCTAAGTGCTTAGTTGACACTGACATATGCCCTCAGTGGCTAATGAGAAATGTCTGGGGAAATGATGGATTCACAGTGGATCCTTCCTGAATGGGTATGAGAAGTTTCATGTAAATAAGGTAGTAAAGTGTCTTGTCATCCTCTTCTCTGTCAATTAGAGGTTAGCACTTTAAGGGTTTCCTTCCTGAGTGAATGAAGACTGCTCAGCTGAGGAATGTCCTGAGGACTTGTTGCTTGGAGAGGATCAAACTTTGGCTTTGATCTGGGTACAGAGACTCCAAATGGGATAAGGCAGGCAGCTACTGCTTAATCAGACTTTCAAGACACCCTATTCTTCTCCATCAATGGCTTGGCCCAGTCAGGGGCCTGGACATACTTCAAAAGCCCAGAAGAAAGGATTTCTGGTCAGTGGTGGTCTTAGACTGGGGAAGAGCAGCTGAGACAGGGTCTCTGACTAAAAGGAGAGAGTGGCCTTTCATCTGTGAACCCCTGAAAAATTTATTTCCCCTATTTGGACTTCTGTTTCCTCATTTGGGAAATGGAGGGATGCCAATTCTGTGGTGCAGGCCTCACCAAGTGGTGATGAGGTTCAAGGGAGGAAAGGAATGTATGGATCTTTCTGTCCTGCTCCATCTGATGTGTAAGAGCAAGACCAGTGATGATAAAAAATATGGCATTGGGTCCTCAGTAGGCCTTGTGAGGTAGGTGGAATTCTCACACTTTTCAGATGAAGAAGCAGGTTCAGGGAGGCCCAGCTACAGGCCCTACTTCACACACAGAATGAGTGTTTGTTCTGGGATTGATCTAGAATCAGGGCACACTGGGATGTTAAAGTAGCATTGGCACCGGATGACTCAGGTCACATGTCAAGTGGCCAAATACAGCAGTACCGAGGAGAATTTGGGTGAGGGGGAAGTGTGGCCTCACTAACCTTGTCCTCAACCCTGGCAGGAGGCACCCTCCAGGCTTGTCACCCAAGAGATAAACACCCAGAAAGCCCAAGAGAGGAATCAGCAGCAGGAAGTGTGCTCATGGAGCATGGGGCAGGGGCTTCAGGGTGAGAGGAGGGGCTCCCCCTCCCAGCAGAAGGACTGCAAATCAAGAGAGGAGCAGCTTCTCACTTTAGTTCTGACTCCTTTTGTCACAGTGCCTGAAATCCTCTTTTAGAAGTAACCGGAAGATGGTCTGTAAAGCTGGGTGCAGGATGGATTTGGGGGTAAGGAGGGGCCTAGGACCACATATCCTGTGACTAGGAGTCTGGTGTTCTTGGAGGGTGAGGGAAAGGGAGTTGGGGGGAAGCTGCTAAGGGACATAGTCTGGTCCATGTGGGAACCCTGGGGTAGGTGAAGAGGCTGAGAGTAAGGATTTTTCTTTGGAAGTTTGTGGGGTTTCCTGAGGGCAGGGGCTCATCCCACCCTTACCACAATGGCACAGGGTGTTGTCCCCTTCCTTCGAATATCCCTCATCAGCCTGGTGATGCTGCCCCTGACAATGGAGGATTATCTGGAGGTGGGTGAGCCTGGGGACTAAGCAGGGAACCATTAATGAAGCTTGGAAGCAGAGAGCCCTGAGCTCAGAATTTGGCAAAGCTCCTCTCCTGAGAGCCTCACAGCCACTCCTGTGAGCTGGTAAATCATGCCCATCTTAAGTGATGTGAAGGGAGACTCTGCATAAGACATTGGTTTGGGTTCCCCAGGCTGGTAAATCAGCAGACCTGCCTGACTGCAAAGTGCACAAGCTTTTGACAGAGCTGGGGTCAGTCTCTTCCTCATATGAGGCACCTTGGGGGAGACTGAAATCTGGCCCATCCATGTCAGGAAGCACCTAAGTGAATGAGCAGTCTTTTCTTGCCTGAGGCCTCAGCCTCTTTGTATACCATCAGAAAGGGCTGAGTTATAAGGTCCCTGAGCCTCTGTCCCCATGTCCCCCCTTCTTTGGACCCAGCACCTGGCCTAAGTCCTTGTTCTGTTTTCTGTGTGTGCCTGGCCCCATTGTGGGACCTGGTGGTAGTGCAACATGAGAAGCATTTGGCATAGGGGGCTCAGAATGGCTACTGGGCTCTTTCTGATGGGTTTTGATTGTCTGCTTTCCAGGGAGGAAAGATCAACCTCAAGAAAAGGAATGAGGTGAACAGCTGTGATACTTCCTGTGGGAGAGTTTGGGGAGTGGAAATCAGAGACATGGCCCCACCCCAAACAGATTACTCCCTGACTCCATCCCATATTTTATGTGTATTCAGAAGAGACCCATCCAACTGAAATTTGGGGTTAAGGGGGAAGGGGTGGGATCAAGGCAAACTTCCTTGAGGAGGCGCTATTTACACCTATCTCTGAGAATAGATATGGCCTGGATGGAATTGAGGAAAGGAGGGTTCCCATGTATGCAAAGACCCAGGACCTATCCACTGTCCCATTCTTCACACCCCACAAGACTTTATAGCATCCCCCATGAGGTCCTGTCTGTATCCTGTCTTTCTCTCTTCTGGCTCCAGGAATACAAAGCAATGAGGGAGATCCTGCTGCTTCAGATGGCTGCAAATAATTACAACCTCAAACCTAAGGAGGAATTTGGGGCCTGGTTCCAAGACACAGAGAGACTCAGTGAGAATGAGAGGTGAGATGAGCTCAAGCAGGAGATGGTGGAGAGCAGCTTGGACTCTCCCTGGTGGCCAGTCCAGAGAATCTGTGTCCATAGCTCCCTGGGTCAGCCCTAGACGTTGGTGCATTGTGACCTTTGGAGTACCTGGACTTTAGCTGCTGGTCAGACACTGGAAAGGACTCCTTAAGTGTGATTCCTGATAGGCTCATAGGTGTCACTCTGTCTTATAGCTACATCCTGTCCTGTCAGCTGGAGCCCTGATCTTAGTGAGCCAGCAGATCTGTCAAGGCCAAGAAGAAATGGCCATCATCAAGTTCAGGTGTGAGTGAGTGTCCAAGCTGGCAGTGTAACCTCTTCCTCGGCTGTGGAGACACAGTTGAGATGCTTGGGAGCACCAGTACCCCTGCTCTGAGGTGAAGGAGAACACTGGGAGCTTCTTCTTGGGGTCTCTTGAAGGCCAGGGGAAGAAGAAATGATTCCATCCATCTCCCTGACTTCAGTTCTCTGAGGCCTATTTACCTATTTGGAGGGGTGATATTTAGTAAGTGCTAGTTTAGTTTAAATATTACATTAAAGTCATGTTTCTTTTACAGCCTAGGAGTTGTTATTTGGTTCTTTTACTTCCTATGCTAATTTAAATGATGACGAGATGCTCACATTTCCTCTTGAATAAAGAAATCTTGGAGTTACAAGCTTATTGTATGTGAGAGAAAGGAGAATGTCCATGCCACACTCTTCCTAGTGAAGGGGCCCCAAATTCCCCTTCCTCAGAGGATATGTTCACTTCAGTGTGGCTCTCTTGTAAGAAGCAGAAGAGTCCTCAAATCTACTAGGATGTAGAAGTTGAAGCTAATTTCACAGACATAGCAACCATCACTGAAATTGGGAGTCTAACACTTGCCAGGACCACTTCCTGCCCCAGGACAATGGTTTTCACACTTTGGAGGAAAGGAAACATTTTTTAGCTTCTCTTGTTGAGGTTTATTGCAATAAAGTATTAAAAACTTTAAGTTCTCTAGTTCAATGTCTGAAATTGCATCAGCACTAAGTAGGGAAAAAACGTAAAGAGATCAAACTGTGCATGTGTAAATCATGAAGAGAAAAGATAATTTGTGAATGGCCTAAGTGCAGTAAGAACTTTCTATCCTGTATCCCTATAGGGGTTCCATGATCACCCTCTACCTAAGATCTTCATCCATGTACTTTAAATTCCTTTTTCTGCTTGTCTTATATCCAGGGGAAAGAGTGTGATGCATGTTTTAAAGCTCTAGCTGGGCCTCCTTCCATAAACATTCATGAATAAGATTTTCAGCATTCCTACACTTCCTTATACAATTCTTTTTAAGGCAAAAATTCCCTGCATCACTCCCACTCCTTGGCTGGGACTTGGATCTGTAGTGGTTTCTTATTTGCCAAGATCAAGGTCCATATAAATGGCCAGTGAGAACCCCCACATTCTCCTTGGCTGGCCAAGACGACTTCTGGGTCCATGTGGTTCTGAAGTCCATGGTCTCAGACAGTCACAAGTGTGCACAAACAGTTTTGTTGTTACTGATTTGTAGCTAGGGTAGCTAGGCCCAAGCCCATGAATGGCTGTATTCTCTGCCATTGTTGAATGCTTTGGTTAGTTCGTGGGCGGGATGGGGGGAGGGTGGGAACCTTTCTTCTTAGAAAGATGAGGCATGAGAGGGGCGGATGTAGGGAATTCTATCATGGGAATGCCACCAGGCTGATTTGTGGACATGCATGGACACAGAATTACCAATTTAAATATTGACTTGCTTACAATCTGAGGGAAAAACAGATGCTGTTCTGAGCTTACAAGAAAGTCCCAAGGAGTTTTAACACTCAGAATTTTGAAAGGATAAATTTAAAATATAACTCATAAGGTTCTTTATTTAAGAAGCATAGATCCCAGGGGCACCTGGGTGGCTTCGTTGGTTAAGTGTCTGATTTTGGCTCAGGTCATGATCTTGCGGTTTGTGAGTTCGAGCCCCGCATCTGGCTCTGTGCTGATAGCTTGGAGTCTGGAGCCTGCTTCAGATTCTGTGTCTTCCTCTCTCTATGCCCCTTCCCCACTCCCACTCTGTCTTTGTCTCTCTCAAAAGTAAAAAAAAAAAAAAAGGTTAAAAAAAAGAAGCATCGATCCTGTTCTCTCTTAATCATTTTTTGGTTATCCAAGATGTGTCATTTTAAATATCTTACCATTATTACATTTTCAGATATATTTCACATAGTATGAGTGCAGATTACTTTCTTGTGCATAAAAACATAATAGAAAGGGTCATGAGCATAATATTCCACCTTATTCATTAGTTTTTCAGAGGAATTGCTAAATGAGAAAAAAAAACAGTTTTATTCCTTCCTTGACAAGCTCCAAAGTATACCAACTGTGTTCCACTGCATAGATAACTACTGAGTTTTTGGAAGTATCTCTAGACCACAATTTCAAAATTAGGACAAGCCGAAGATTTTCCACTTTCTTCTGCTTCAGTTATTTGTGATTATGATCAAGTCTACATATTGTGTTCATCAAGGAAGACCTTGCTCCCAAGGAGAGCTGCACTTCTTTGTGTCTAATAGGTTAAAAATCCAGTGGAGAATCTGATGGTGGAAATGGCTGGCTCTTTGCAGAGAGCTGAAATTCTTACTGCCATTATGTCATGGCACAGAGGCAATTTTTTTGAGATGACTCAAAAGCCTGATGACTCGCTTTCTCTCCAGGTCGTGGCTTCAAGCAATGAGGCATGTTCCAGGCAAGAGTGTGGCTAGAGCATGACTAGAGCATGGCTAGAGCAAAGCATCACTCATGGTGCAATCAGCAAAAAAGACTGGGACATTGAGCTTTTAAATGATTTAGCATCCCCACTGGGAGGAGGTACACATCTCCTTGTGATCCCAGAACATCCTGCACTGCCCTGAACAGCAGAAAGAGCATGCGTGGCCGTCCCAAAGTGGGTCCTCAGCATCCTGCACTGCACCCAATAGCCAGCAGGGGGAGCGAGAAGTCACCCTTCCTGAGTATCTTGCAACACGTGAGTGAGTGTTCCTTTAGAGTACATCAGCATGTCCTTGGTGAGATAATTTCCTTAGGAACTTCCAACAAGGTTCATGGCTTCAGGACTGGATAGGTGGTGTCAGTGTGAGGAAAACACTGCCTTTTGGTGCCACAAGGGCTCAGCGAGGGGCTGTGCTGCAGCTTGTCCCAGAGGCACAGAGCCTTGTTTTTTGTTTTGTTCTGTTTCGTTTTGTTTCGTTTTGTTTTTGGACCATTCCCATGTGGATATGTGGATTATTCTCTGCTTTAACACTACTTACTTTACAACAGGACCTGTTCTTTAAAGGACTTGGTGGGTCAAAATAACGCTCTGGGGTTGTTTACAGACTCAGGGTTGTTTCATGGGAAGAAATCCCTGCACAGTTCAGAGAGAGATAAACACATGGATGATGATGAAAAGAATATACAGGATATAAGGACCTTCCAGTCCAATGAGCTGGGGGACATGGGATGTACCTGTTAGAGACATACGGAATCCACAGGCCTAAGGGTAAAAGTGTAAACTTATACACCTACTTTCATTAATTTTTAATGGTTAATTTTTCCTATAACGTGAAGGTATATTGAAAAAGTAAGTAGTAGGTATATTAAAACACAACAAAAAAAGACATCGCTTTATGATACAATATTTCAAGTATGTCAAAATCAGAATTTATTATTATTTTACTTTCTTGGCTTTAAATGAAGACAAATTATCTGTATTTAAAATACACTTCTTGTTTTCGAAAGAGACTATTTTGTGTGTTTGACATTTTCTCATAATATAGTGACAATCTTAGATATTTTTACTATCAACTCATTAAGTATCTTTGCAGGATTTCATGTGACTAGTATTGTTAAGTGTAGTATTATTTAAAAACAACAATAAATCCAGACCATTACCAAATGTATAAGAATATAATAATAAAATAATGGATCAGTTTTAGAAGATCAAAACACAATGATGATTTAAAAAATACTAACAACTGCTTTCAGTTTAAAACTATTATCATGATATCATATGATTTCACTCACAGGGAATTTGAGAAACACAACAGATGAACATGGGGAGGAAAGGAAAAATAAGATAAAATCAGAGAGGCAAACCATAAGAGACTCAAATGCAGAGAGGAAACTGAGGTTTGCTGGAGGGGTGTTGGGTTGGGGATGGGCTAAATGGGTGATGGGCACTAAGGAGGGCACTTGTTGGAATGGAGCACTGGGTGTTTTATGTAAGTGATGAACCATTAAATTCTACTCTTGAAACCATTATTACACTATCTGTTAACTAACTTGGATTTAAATTAAAAAAAAACATAAATAAATAAAATTTAAGAATTGAAAAAATAAAATAAAATGAAGAGATTATGTTAAGTATCTGTCAGCACAGTTTGTACTGTGTATTTAAGAGTTTGAGCATTTTTGAATGTCTCTTTCTCTCTTTGGTCATTTGTTTTGTTTCTGAAATTCTTTTTTTTCTGATTTTAAAATGTCTTTATTAACAACAATTAGGTTGCTCATTCCTCTGCCCTCTTACTCACTGGTTTTCTGGACACAGTTCACCTGATCCCAGACTCTTCCTGAGTCTAACAAGTTGTGGCTTTCCTTCTTGGCTCATGTTGTGGGATATTGCCTTGAGATTAATAGCTTATCCACTTGAAGTGAATGAGTACTCCAATATCAGCCAACATCATTCTTACCATGTCACTTCCCATCATGGAACCACTCATGGTTGCTGGTGGAACTCCAGGATTAGCTTCATAACCTATGCCACCACCACCACCTAGAGGTGGAAATTTCTGGTCTCCTGAACCATAGGGATCTCCATGTTCCTTGCTCCTCCTCCACCCATTCTCATGTCTCTTTCTCTTGGATCCATGTAGCCCATCCGGCGATAACTTTCTTCTCTTTGGCATTTCATTTGTTCTTCCATTTCACATTGACGAATCATCATCTCTTCTTCCCTTCTACGTTGTTCTTCTTGCCTTAGCTGCATTTCTTTACGTTTCTACATTTCTTGATTGTGAAGTTCTACCATGCATCTTAATTCTTCCTGGCATCTCATCAGATTTTGACACAAAAGATTTGCCTGATGTTCATGATAAGCATCTTCCATTTCACTTTCCAATTTGTCCTTTGTATTTTTCATGTTTTTTTCAAGTCGCTACCTTTGTTGTTTCTCCATTTCATCCAGGGATTTCCATCACTGAGAATATTCATACTCAAATGTGTCATGCTGGGAAAAATGAGGAGGGGTTTCTCTCTCCTTTTGATACATTGGATTCTTCTGTGCAAGTTTTTCAGGAAGGCCTTCTTCATCATCTCATTGCTCAAGTGGTTCCACCATGACTGGACGAGGAGTTGTTGTTAGTAAGAAAACACCTTCACTGCATCTTTCAAATGCTTTCCTTGCTGCTGGTTTGGAAGCAAACTCAACAATGCCTTTCCCTGTAGACCTCCCACGATCATCCACAATTACAACAGCCCTTTCAATAGGACCAAACTGGCTAAAAGCTTCTTCCAACAGTTCATTGGAAACATAAGGTGAAAGGTTTCCAACAGAAAGGGTGGCAGCATGTATGGCAAAGTGAACCCGAAGCTGTCTACCTCTCATCAGTGTATCATCAAGTTCAGCTTTGGCAATTTCAGCCAGTGCTTTAGATTCAAGTTTAATAAATCCAGATCCTTTGCCTTTGTTAATAAAAACTTCTCCTAGTTCTCCATATTTAGCAAGTAGTCTTTTGAATTCATCCTCTGTGATATCAGCAGGTAGATTCCCAACAAATAACCAACAACGCTGAGTGTAAGTTTTCTCTCCAGGCCTCCTCAAGAGAGACAAGTTGGCTTTAAACCCCTCCGAGTTGGAGATCTCCTCGCTGCTGCCACCGCGCCCGCCGGGTGGGGGCCCCTGGTGGTGCTGCTGGTGGTAGGGTGGGTGGTGCTGCCGGCCTCCGGCCTCCAGCCTCCTCGGGGCTCTCTGCCGCCTCGGTGTGGTGGCTTGGGGTGGCCGCCAGGAGTGCTTAGGCCCGGGCCGCTGCCGGGCTTTGGCTCGCCTGGCATTTTGCCGCCTTTCCGGCCTCCGGGTCCTGGGCCCTGCTTAGGACCGGGGCCCAGGCCTCCTGCGGGTGGAGGCGGGGGGGCACCCCCGGCCTGGGGTGGGGTGGTGGGGACGCCGCTGCTCGACAGCTCGGGCGATGGCTCCCCAGGGGGCGCCGAGGTGACAGCGGGCAGCGGGTTCGGGGTGGGGCCTGGCCCCGTGGGGGCCCCAGAGGTCGGGGGAATGGCGGGCGGTGCCGAGCTGGAGGCCGGTGGAGCGCTGCCCACTCCGGGAGCTGGGCTGGGTCCCTGAGGAACGACGGGCTTGGACGAGTCATGTGGCGGTGGAGGCGGCTGCTGATGTGGCGGTTGTTGCGGCGGTGGCTGCTGCTGTTGCTGCTGCTGGTGGTGGGATTGAGGGATTGGGGGATTGGGGTCTTGGGGCCACCCTGGCCCGGGCTGGGCCCCATTGGTCCCCGGTTCTGATTGAGGCCCATGCCAGGCGGCGGGGAGCGGAAGTCGTGGAGGCTGCCCCGGCCGCCGCCTCCTCCGCGCCAGTGGAAGCCGCCACCGCCACCGCCACAGCTCATGGCGAGACATGTCTGTTATCAAGAGGCGGTCGAGGCAGAAGCGGAGAGGACGCTCTGGGAACGTGGAGGCCACCTTGCTTTGCATAAAATGGCAGATGACACAGGCCTTTGTTTCTTAAATTCTACATATGAGTGAGGTCATGTGGTATTTGTCTTTCTCTGACTTATTTCGTTTAGCATTATACACTATAGGGTGTAATGTTGCAAATGGCAAGACTTCATTCTTTTTTACAGTTGGGTAGTATTTCAGTGTGTGTGTGTGTGTGTGTGTGTGCTGTGTGCCATATTGCCTTTGTCCATTCATCTCTCAGTGGGCCCTTGGGTTGATTTCATATCTAGAGATTATTAGATATGTAAATTGTAAATAATGCTTCAATGAAAATAGTGGTGTATGTATCCTTTTGAATTAGTGTTTTTGTTTTCTTTGGGTTAATTACCTGGTGGTGGAATTGCTGGATGTATGGTAATTCTGTTTTTGATTTTTTGAAAAACCTCCACACTACGTTCTGCGGTATCTGTACCAGTTTGCTATCCCACCAAAAGGGCATGAATGTTTCTTATTCTCCGCATCTTCAACAGCAATTGTTATTGCTTCTATTTTTTGTTTCAGCAATTCTGGGAAGTGTGGGATGGTGTCTTGTTGTGGTTTTGACTTGAATTTCCCTGATTATTGGTGGTATTAAACATTTTTCATGTGTCTGTTGGTCGTCTATGTCTTCTGTGGGATATTGTCCATTAAGGACCTCTGCCCATCTTTAATCTTTATACATTTTAGATATTAACCCCTTATCAAATAAAACATTTGCAATTGTTAAAAAAATAATAAACTAAAAAGATGAAAAAAATAAAACTATTGTCATAAAATATATCAAAACTTAAATTTTCAGAATATTAAAGAGTGAAGATAGTGACTGCATTTTAATTGCATATAGTAATTCATTGCAAATCAAATTTTCTCCTATTAAAAATCAAAATCTGAAGGCATTTAGTTTAATTTTGTGTATCTCCATGCAAAAGTAAAATTAGGTTACTATAGTCTAATTTTTTGTTATAAGCCTCTTTCCTGTAAGAATTTAATATTTTATCCACTGATTCTTCATTGCCTATGTCATTATGTATCCTCTATTTTCTAAATCAGAAAATATCTTCCTATGTGTTGTTAAAGCTTTACATTTTCCTATTCTATTTTAAAGTGACTTTCTCACTTTGGTCTTCTCACTTTGGGGAAGAGGGCTTCTAATCAGCATGCATGTTTACATATAGTCAGGATTTATCTTTGGAGAGCAGAAAGCTCTCCAAATTTCACTTGGTTGTGGGGTGCCTGGGTGGCTCAGTTATTTAAGTATGTGACTTCGGTTCAGGTCATGATCTTGCGGTTTGTGCATTCAAGCCCTGCGTCAGGCTCTGTGCTGACAGCTTGGAGCCTGGAGCCTGCTTTGGATTCTGTGTCTCCTCCTTTCTCTGCCCCTCCCATGCTCATGCTTCTGTCTCTCTCTGTCAATAATAAACTTTAAAAAAAAAGATTAAAAAAAATTTCACTTGGGTCATACAATATAATCCAATTCTGCATAAAACTCCATAAAAATTTATAATCTATTTGTTCTAATGGACTTCTGATTTCAGCATGGTGTATTTTCTAATTTTATTTTGGATTATATTTTACTATTACAATATTTGATTTTATATTGTATATTACTTACAAATATATGTTTTGTGTATATATGTAATAAATGTTATATACCTATTATACACTGTATATTATACAAACTATATATTATACACAATATGTTTCATATAGGTATATGACATATATATTACTACTTGGTTAATGTAATTGTTTTTATAGGACAGTGGCTGATTGCATTTTATTTTGATGACATTGGGTATTTTTAGTTGTGTTTAAGGTATTTTTTATACCACACATGAAAATGTCACATCTGGAGAAGATGGTGGCATAGGAGGATGCTGGGCTCACCTCATTCTGCTGACCACTTAGATTCCACCCACATCTGCCTATATAACCCAGAAAACTGCCAGAAGACTAGAAGACCGGACTCTCTGGAGCCAAGTGTAGACAAGAGGCCCAGGGAAGAGGGCAGGAAGGGTGGAGAGGCGGTGCATGCCACACAGACTGGCAGGAGGGAGCCGGGGCAGTGGAGGGGCAGCCCGCCCAGCAAGGCAGAGCCCCTGATGTCTGGCTTGCAAAAGCAGAGGGGCCAGACTTCGTGAGTTCTGACAGCCAGCGGGACTTAACATCTGGAATGTTAAAAGTCAACAGCTCTGCTCGGCGGAGAGCGGGAGGGCAAGAGGACACCTCAGCTCAGCGGGGAACAAAGGCGCTGGCAAGCGCCATCTCCCTCTCCCATCCCCCAGCCAAAATCCCAAAAGGAACCAGGTCTCATCACTGAACTTGCTTGCACTGCACAAACACCCAACGCTGTGCTTCTGTGGATCCATCCCTCCGACGGATCTGCCTCCCTCCTGGTGCTGCAGGGCCCCTCCCACAGGGGACCGCCAATGACAAAGTGAGCTAAGCCTGCCCCTCCCGCCCCTGTGCACCTTACGGATCCACCCTGGCTAAATAGGCCAGATCCCATCAAATCAGCACCACAAGCCTGGCAGTGTGCAAGTAGCCCAGAGAGGGGCCACACGACTCCACAGTGAGTCCTGCCTCTGGGAGAAGGGAAGAAAAGGTACACACCAGTTTGACTGTGGCCCCAGCAGTGGGCTGGAGACAGACCTAGGGTCTGACTGAGCATGAAACCTACAGACATGACTCTAAACCCATATCTTTTAATAACACTGAATGTAAGTGGACTAAATGCTCCAACTAAAAGACATAGGGTATCAGAATGGATAAAAAAACAAGACCCATCTATTTACTGTCTACAAGAGTCTCAGTTTAGACCTGAGGACACCTTCTTCAGATTGAAAGTGAGGGTATGGAGATCTATCTATCATCCTACTGGAAGTCAAAAGAAAACTGGAGTAATCATACTCAGACAAACTGGACTTTAAATTAAAGGCTGTAACAAGAGATGAAGAAGGGCATTATATAATAATTACAGGGTCTATCCATCAAGAAGAGCTAACAAGGTAACAAAAGAGAAACAATGGCCCTGAATGATACATTGGATCAGATGGACTTGACAGATATATTTAGAACTCTGCATCCCAAAGCAACAGAATATACTTTCTTCTCGAGTGCACGTGGAACATTCTCCAAGATAGATCACATACTGACTGGGTCACAAAACAGCCCTTCATAAGTATACAAGAATTTAGATCATACCATGCATACTTTCAGAACACAATGCTATGAAACTTGAAATCAAACACAGGAAAAAGTCTGGAAAACCTCCAAAAGCATGGAGGTTAAAGAACACCCGACTAAAAAATGTATGGGTCAACCAGACAATTAGAGAAAAAAATTAAAAATATATGGAAACAAATGAGAATGAAAATACAACAATCCAAATGCTTTGGGATGCAGCAAAGGCAGTCCTGAGAGGAAGATACATTGCAATCCAGGCCTATCTCAAGAAACAAGAAAATCCCAAATACAAAATGTAACAGCACACCTAAAGGAAATAGAAGCAGAACGGCAAAGACACCCCAAGCCCAGCAGAAGAAGAGAAATAATAAAGATCAGAGCAGAAATAAACAATATAGAATCTAAAAAAACTGTAGAGCAGATCAATAAAACCAAGGGTTGTTTTTTTTGAAAAAATAAGCAAAATTGATAAACCTCTAGCCAAGCTTCTCACAAAGAAAAGGGAGAGGACCCAAATAGATAAAATCATGAATGAAAATGAAATTATTACAACCAATCCCTCAGAAATACAAGCAATTATCAGGCAATACTATGAGAAATTATATGCCAACAAACTGGACAACCTGGAAGAAATGGACACATTCCTAAGCACCCACCTACTTCCAAAACTCAAACAGGAAGAAATAGAAAACTTGAACAGACCCATAACTAGTGAAGAAATTGAATCAGTTATAAAAACCTCTCAACAAATAAGAGTCCAGGACCAGATGGCTTCCCTGGGGAATTCTACCAGACATTGAAAGCAGAGATAATACTTATCCTTCTCAAGCTGTTCCAAAAGTAGAAAGGGAAGGAAAACTTCCAGACTCATTCTATGAAGCCAGCATTACCTTGATTCCCAAACCAGACAGAGACCTGCAAAAAAAAAAAAAAAAAAAAAAAAAAAAAAAAAAAAGAACTACAGGCCAATATCCCTGATGAATATGGATGCAAAAATTCTTAACAGGACACTAGCAAATTGAATTCAACAGCATATAAAAGGGATTATTCACGATGATCAAGTGGGATTCATTCCTGGGATGCAGGGCTGGTTCTGTATTCACAAATTAATCAATGTGATACATCACATTAAGAAAAGAAAAGAAAAGAACCTAATGATCCTGCCAATTGATGCAGAAAAAGCATTTGACAAAATTCAGCATCCTTTCTTAATAAAAACCCTCAAGAAATTCGGAATAGATGGGACATACTTAAACATCATAAAAGCCATTTATGAAAAGCCCACATCTAATATCCTCAATGGGGAAAATCTGACTGAGAGCTTTACTCCTGAGATCAGGAACATGACAGGGATGTCCACTCTCACCAATGTTGTTTAACATAGTATTGGAAGTTCTAGCATCAGCAATCAGACAACAAAGGAAATCAAAGGCATCAAAATTGGCAAAGATGAAGTCAGGCTTTCACTTTTAGTAGATGACATAATATACATGGAAAACCTGATAGACTCCACCAAAAGTCTGCTAGAAATGATACATGAATTCAGCAAAGTGGTAGGATACAAAATTAATGTACAGAAGTCAGTTGCATTCTTATATACTAATAATGAAGCAACAGGAAGACAAATAAAGAAACTGATCCCATTCACAATTGCACCAAGAAGCATAAAATACCTCGGAAAAAACCTAACCAAAGATGTAAAAGATCTGTATGCTGAAAACTATAGAAAGCTTATGAAGGAAATTGTAGAAGATACAAAGAAATGGAAAAAATAACATTCCATGCTCACTGATTGGAAGAATAAATATTGTTGAAATGTCAATACTACGCAAAGCTATCTACACATTCAATGCAATCCCAATCAAAATTGTACCAGCATTCTTCTAGAACAAGCAATCCTAAAATTTGTATGGAACCACAAAAGACCCCGAATAGCCAAAGTAATTTTGAAGAAGAAGACCAAAGCAGAGGCATCACATCCCAGACTCTAGCCTCTACTACAAAGCTGTAATCATCAAGACAATATGGTACTGGCACAAAAGAGAATGTGAGTGGGAGAGGGGCAGAGAGAGAGGGAGAATCCAAAGCAGGCGCCAGGCCCTGAGCTGTCAGCACAGAGCCTGACAGGGGGCTCAAACTCATAAGCTATGATATCATGACCTGAGCCAAAGTCGGACGCTCAACTGACTAAGCCACCCAGGAGCCCCTGGAATAAATTTTTTTAACTCAAAAAATATAAAATAAATAAACATTAAAAAATTTATTCCAGTATATTTAACATACTATGAGTTTCAGGTGTACAATATAGTGATTCAACAATTCTATTGGGTTACCTGGGTGGCTCACTTGCTTAGCATCAGACTCTTGCTTTTGGCTCAGGTCATGATCTCCCAGTTTGTGAGTTGGAGCCCCACAATGGGCTCTGCAGTGACAGCATGGAACCTGCTTCGGGTTCTGCCTCTCCTTCTCTTTCTGCCCCTCACCTTGTTCTCTCTCTCTCTCTCAAAATAAATAAGCTTAAAGAAAATCTTTAAAAAAATAAAAAAAAACAATTCTGTTATCACTCAGTTCTCATCACAATAAATGTACTCTTAAACCACTTCACCTCTTTCACCCATCAGCCAAAACACCTTACTCTAGTAAACATCAGTTCTCTATAATTAAGAATAGTATTTTTCATTTCATCTACATTTTCTTTGTGAATTTCTTTTGTTTCTTAAATTCCACATATGAAGTGAAGTGATATGGAATTTGTTTTTCTCTGACTGACTGGTTTCATTTAGCATCAGGTCCATCCATGTTGCTGCAAAAGACAAGATTTTACTCTTTATAATAGATCTGTGCCGACCAGATCCTGGAGCATCCTGCCCACAGGAAAACCTGCTGTTCATCAAAATGAAAGGATCTCCATTCGTGAGGGGAGCGAGGCCAACTGGCTGCCCATGCTCGTGCATACCCTGGCAAGCTAAACATGTACTCAGAAAAGAAGGGCCGGTTTCCTCTGGGATATTAGATCCAGAGAGCCTTCAATTTCCTCAGGAACTGACTGGGAAACTGGCGCCATTCATACAGCCATGGCTGTGTAGGGGACAGCCCTGTGGTCCTGGAATGTGAACTGAGGCCTAGCTAGAAAAGCAGCAATGTGGGGAATGGGGATGAGTACAAGCAGTGCCAAAGTTCTGCATCTCCAAAGGGAATGGCATCCATCTGGCAAGGAGATATCTTTCTTCATTAACTCTCGATCCAGACAGTACTCCATCTCCCTTCCTAAAACTTTTGGCTTAGCCTACACACAAGCATTTGCCACTGGGCACCTGAAGGTACCCTAGGCAAGGTGATATCTACAAATTCTGAAACCCATTTCCTAGGGGCCCAGTGGCAAGCCTCTTGCACATTCACCAGGATTGTCCTAAACTCCCCACTTAATAGGAAAAGACAGGACTCTGAGACACTAACTCTGAAAGTATTCCAGGAAGAACCTTGTTTCCATAGAAGAGCAATCATTTAGTAACACTATGAGCCTGCTAGGCAAAAAGAGCTCAGGGACAAAGGGTCAGCTGTCCTCTGGGACATCAGACTCTGAGAGCCCTCCTTTGGCTCAGGAACCACCTGGAAAATCACCTCTAATCCTTGGAACTTGGTTGTGAAGGGGAAAGCCCCATGATCTTGGTGGGTGAACTGAGGTCAAGTTAGAAAAGCAGCATTGGGATAAGAATGGCTAAAAGCTGAGTCAAAGTTCTGCATTCTAATGGGCACAGGTTAAATTGAAGAAGGTCTTATCTCTAGAATCCTTTCCTTTTGTCCCACATAGGAGGCAGGATCCTCCCTTAACCACTGGCTTAACCTACATTCTTCCTGGGCAGCTTTACACACCTCAGATTTGGGAGTGGCCACATAATTCTAAAACGAAATTGAGAAGGGCCCTATATCACCTATATATACCTATATCACCATCATAAGGACCCACTGAACTTCCAAACTGAAAGAAGAAGGCTATTACTCTAAAACCTGGCCTTGGATAAATTCCACACAGAACTTTTTTTCACAAAAAGGGCTAAGTGGTGGAAATGGAGACAGACTGCCCGAGTTCTGCATATTACATGAGAGGTGGAGAATGAAGTACCCAGCACAGTTTCTTATAGGCTTGCTTGTATCTGGAAAAAAAAATGCCTGTGGGCTTAGGCAAAGGGAGTGTTGTGAAGGACTCCAGCTGAGAACCCAGTCAGCAAGAAGCCTGCATTATTTCTTGAGGATCCAGAGATGTCTGGCTTTGCCTGCCCCCCCCCCCCTTCCATCAGTTGATGGAAGCAGCAATGGTTTAGCTATTAGGTTCTACTTGCTCTTGCTCAGGAGTCTGGAACAAGGACTTCATTCCCTATACCTGGAAGAGGCTTCTCCAGAGATGACCACCTCCTGGTCTGTATGAACCCTAAGCAAACTGCTTCTCAGAAGGAAGGCAACGAAGCATCCAGGTCAGTGACGCAAGCTGGCTCCCCTTTACCTCCCATACCACGGCAGGCCAACCACCAGCACTCAGGGAATAAGGCCATCTGTCCTTTGGTAGATCAGAGCCTGGGTGCTCTCAATGAACACAGGAGCAGAGTTAGAGTTTGTGGCCCACCTAGGGGTGCTAGCTGAGGGACTAATAGCTGTATGGCTCCTAAAAATAGAAATACAGCAAGGGGAAGGAAATGGGCTCAAGGGGAAGCAAAGCTTGACATTTCCAATGGGAACTGGGATCAACTTGGAAAGAAGATGTATTAATTCATTTGCCCTTGCACAGAAGGAAGCAGGCTCTCTGCCCAAATCTCTGTCCCAGGCAACACACAAAAAAATCCTCTGTTGGACAACTACAAATGCCCTGAGAATATTAATAGCCACACATATCTGATAATTAATTGAAAGGGAGCCCTGTGGCAAAATCTCTCCCACATTCACAAGGACTAAACCAGACTTCCAGGTGAAACATAGAGAATATGACTCTCAGACACTGACTCTTTTTTTAAAATTTTTAAAAAATGTTTTTATTTATTTTTAGATAGAGACAGAGCATGAGCAGAGGAGGGGCAGAGAGAGGGGGAGACACAGAATCTGAAGCAGGCTCCAGGCTCTGAGCTGTCACCACAGAGCCCGATGCAGGGCTCCAACTTGTGAACCGTGAGATCATGACCTGAGCCAAAGTCGGACGCTTAACTGACTGAGCCACCCAGGTGCCCCTCTCAGACACTCTTAATGGGTTGAGAGAAGAACCCTCTTTCTACAAAAGAGCAAACATATGTAAAGTTTTATAAAAACAAAACAAAACAAAACAAACCCAGAGCTCTGCAAAGATTGTTTCTACAAAAGAGCAAACGTGTACAGGAAAATAAGGACGCCAGAGCTCTTCAGAGATTGGGAGGGGAATTCTGTGGAGAAGGAAGTGCTCAGCACCAGCTCCTGGCAACCTGTCTGTGGGGAAAAAGAAACATCGGAGGGCCTAGGCCAAAGTGCCCTCTAGCGTCTGCATCTGGGAGCCCTGTCAGGAAAAGGCCTGCCTTCTTTTGGAAGGACCTACAGAGCCCTGGGACTTTGCTTTTCTCGTTTTTCCCATCACTGAGTGGAGGGAGCTGTGACAGTGCTGCAGCTGGAAGGGTCCCAGGGCTCTTGTTCCATAGTATGGCAAAGGGCACTGGTGCCAGCTTCCTGTAAAGGGCTCTTTCAGTGGTGACCAGCTTCTGGAGACTACTGCTCCTTTGTGAACTGTCTGCTTTGCAGAAGGAGGGCATCTCAATCAGGCAGAACAATGAAGCAAGCTGGCTCTCTTCCTGCCACCCCGTGCTTCAAAGAGTCAAGCACCACACTCATGGAGAGAAGGGCTAATCTCCTTAGGGATAGCTGAAGTTGATGGCTGTTCCTGAGCGCAAGACCCAGTGGGAACCCGACACCCATCCCTTGGTGCCTACTGAGGGAGTACCAGCTCCATACCCCTCAAGGGTGAACAAAGACTGAGTCAGAAATAGCAGTCGGGTAAAGGAATGGCTGCAGCCAGGACCAACGTGCATTCAATATTTCCTTCCAATGGGGATGTGATCAATGCAGAAAGAAGATGCTGAACTTCATATCCCCTAGGCCCCACTAGGGGGCCAGGTTCCACTAATATGTCTGTCTGGTCCAGTTTCCACACAAACAGTCCTCATCTGGGCCCCTTCCAGTGTCCTAGGGCTCTGGATGCCCATGTAGTCCCCAAACCAAAATGCCAGGGCCTCTTGGCTACACTTGTCCCACCATCACCAGGGCTGTTCACATTGGATATTTGCAAACTGGAGATATTCATCTGAACGACTGCCTTTGTATGGGCCCCAAGATGATCTTTGATGGATAATAAAGCAATGTCATGAGACGTGACACACCAGGGGTCAGAGTTCTTCACCGAGGATGAGAATTGGATACCATTTAGAATAAACTGAACAGCACAATACATGAGCAAGGTGGCTTGCTCAGGATCCAAAAGAACCTTGTGTAGGCTTTGAGTACAGGAGTACTCAAAAGGAAGAGGCCCTGTGAACCCTGTGAGCATTTCTTCAGAAATGGAAATTTTGACTTCTGGTGTGTTTCCTCCCATTGTATCACTAGATAAGGGCAGCAGTGACTCTCAGTTGTGAAGAATGTGATGATCAAGTACTGGGAACGAGCCCTTGGTGCACTATTTATTCAAAAGTCTTTTTTGGCATTGATCACATCATGGAGCATACCTACATGTTTAGACTGTTCCTCTGCATGAAGGTCTCTCCAACAATTCAGGTGGGAGTCACTGTGGCTACTTATCCCCCTAAATCTTTAGCCTGCTAAGCACTGAGGCCTCAGGTATAGGAGGGCTAGCTGTCTTCTGGGATATCAGACTCTTAGGAACCTGCACTGGCTCAGAAACTGCCTGGATTCACCTCCAGTCCTTGGACATTGGTTGTGAAAGGGAATGACCCATGGAATTGTTATGTGTAATGAGACCAAGTTAGAAGAGCAGCAATGGGATAGGAATGACCACAATGGGAGTCAGAGTTCTCAATCAAATGGGCATAGATAAAATTTTGGAAGGAGATATATATGTTCCTTTCCCCTTGTTTCACACAGGAGTTGGAGTCCCCCTCTAATCTCTGGCTTAGCCTACCGAGAAGCATTCTCCCCAAGCACATTTACACACCCTAAGTTTGGAGATGGCCACATCATTCTGAAACCAAATTGAGAAGGAACTGATGGAACTGTTGGAACTGTTTCTATGCAGAACCATTTTTCATAAAAAGCGGTAAGTGGTGGAAGTGAGACCCAGACTGGCAGAATTCTTCATCACGTATGAGATGCGGAGAATGTTGAGAATGAAGTACCCAGCACCAGTCTCCTATCAACCAGGTTGTATTTGGAATCAGAAATGTCTGTGGGCTTAGGCAAAGGGAGCCCTCTGAAGGACTACACCTGGGAGGCCTGTCAGTAAGGAGTCTGCATTCCTTCTTTAGGAGCCTGTGATTTCTGACTTTATCCCTCCCTCTTTGTCCATCAGTTGATAGAGCCATCAGTGTTTGAGGTGTAGCTATTGGTTTCTGATGGCTCTTGTTCAGAAATCTGGAACAAGGATTTTGTTTCCTTGTTTTGGAAAGGGCTCTTCCAGTGCTAAACTCCTCCTGGTTCATTCTGCCCATGTGCAAACTGTCTGCTTTTAAGAATGAAAGAAACTCAATCATGCAGGTCAGGGAGGCAAGCTGGCTCCCCTTCACCTTCCATACCACAGCAGGTAAAGCACCAAGCACTGAGGGTCTAAAGGCCATCTTTCCTTTCGTAGATGAGAGCCTGATAGCTCTCACTGAGCACAGGAGCAGAGTGGAGTTTGCAGCCTACCCACGGATGTCAGCTGAGTGAGTGGTGGCTCCATGGCTCCTACAGGAGAAAAACAATAGTCGGAAATATAGCCAGGGGAAGGAAATGGGTGCAAGAAGGGTCAAATCTTGACATTTCCAGTGTAAATTGGGATCAACTTGGGAAGATGTCTTATTTCATTTTCCCTCAGCTGAGAAAGTTGGCCAGCTCTCTCTTAATACCTCCTTCCCAGCCTCCACAGAAACAGTTCTATGCTAGATCTCTTCTAATGCCTTAGGGACCTGGTTGTCCATATAGTCATGAAACTAAAGTGGCTGGGGCATTTGGCTCAAGCTATCCCACAAACACAAGGTCTGGACCAGATTCTACTTTCAGAAGTAAATATTACTCTTTAGAGATATTACTCTGAAAGACTCAATTTTTATGCAACCCCCCCAAAAAAACCTAGATTGAAGTGGAAGCAATGTGGTGAAAATGGATACACGGAGGGTCAGAGTTCTTTATTAGGAGTGAGAATTGGATAATGAGAATGAAGTGACCAGCCCATTGTATTTGCAATTAGCTGGCTCAGAAATCAGAAGGACATGTTGTGGGCTTTGGCTTAAGGGAGTCCTCTATAAGCTATCTTTTGGAGCCCTGTGATCAAAAGACCATCATTCTATCTTAAGAAAGGGAGTGAAACCTTTGGCTTTTGGTGTTTTTCTGCCCATCCGATCAGTAGATCAGGACAGAGGTGATTCTGGGAATGAATATGTGCTTCCATCTGATGACCACATCATAGTGGGAACAAGGCTTGGGTGCACTATTTATTCAAAAGGCATTTTGTGTGCTGATCAGGTCCTGGAGCATACTGCACATGTACAGACTGTTCTTCAGAATGTGAGGATGCCCATCAACGAGGGGCAGGAGTCAATGTAGCTACCCACTCCCACAAAGATTGTACCCTGCTAAGCACTGAACAGTCCAGGCCTGGAGAGTCGGCTATTCCATGGGATATGAGACTGAGAGCCCTCAATTGGCCAGGAACTGATTGGAAAGTCACCTCCCATCCTTGGACACTGTGTATATGTTAGTCCCATGGTCTTGGTGTGTAAATGGATACCAAGTTAGAAAAGCAGTAATGGGATAGGAACGATGATGAAGTGAGTCAAGGTTCTGCATTTCAAATGGGCATGGGTCAAATCCAGGAAGGAAATACCGATCTTCCCTTCCTTTTGTCCCAAATGGGAGGCGAGATCCACCCTTGACCTGTTGCTTGGCCTACCCATGCATTCTCCTTGGACACCTTTAAATACAACAGGGATTTGCATGGCCACACATTTCTGATACAAAATTGAAAAAGGCTTAATGCAAAACCTATGTCACCACCACACCAACAGACTCCCAACTTGAAAGAAGATGATGTTTCTCCTAGAAACTGACTTTGAAGAGATTCCATGCAGAGCCCTATTATTTTTTTAAAAAGAGAAAAGTTGTGTAAAAGGAGATACAGAGTGCCAGTGTTTTTTTTTAGAGTTGACATATGGAGAAGTTGAGAGTGAAGTACCCAGCACAGTCTACTATCAACCTGGTTGTATTCAGAATAAGAAATGCCTGTGGGCATAGGCAAAGGGAACCCTCTGAAGGGGCTACACACAGGAGTCTTCTCATCAAGAAGCCTGAAATCTTTCCTTAGAAGACAGAGGTTTCTGGATTTTTCTGTCCTTCCCAATATTTCCATCAGTTCTCAGAGGCAACAGTGTTTCAGTTGTAGCTATTGGGTCCTTCTGGTTCTTGCTCAGGAGTCTGGAACAAGAACTTCATTCCCTATTCCTGGACAGGGCTCTTCCTGTACTCACCCTCCCTTGGTTCATACTGCCAATGTGCAAACTGGCTGATTCTCAGGATGAAGGCAACTCAACCAGGTGAGTGAAACAAGCTGGCTCACCTTCACCTTCTATAAAAGGCCAAGTACCACCCACTCAGAGACTACAGACCATTGTTCCTTTGGTATAGCAGAGCCTGAGATCACTCAGCACAGGATGAGAATGGGAGTTCGTGTCCTACCCAGGGTGCCAGTTGAGTGACAGTTCTATGGCCCCTATGTGTGAACAAAAATTTATTTAGAAACACAGCCATGGGAAGGAAATGTGTAAGAGGAAGACCAAAGCTCAACATTCCAAATGGGAATAGGATCAATCTGGAAAGATGTCTCACTACACTTCCTCTTAGCCCATAAATGAAGCCATCTCTCTCCCACAATCTTTGGCCCAGCATACATACAAATATTCTCCCCTGGGTGTCGTCCAATGACCCAGGCCTCTGGATGTCCATAAACTTCTGAAAACAAATTAAGGGGGGGAGTCCTGTTAAAAAACCTATCCATAGTCATGAGGACTTCATCAGATTTTCCACTTGAAAACAGAGGATATTACTCTGAGAGACTCAGAATGAACCCCAGAGAGGAAATCCTTTGAAAGAACAAAGGGGTTCGAAATGATAGTTGGCATGTTAGAGTTCTTCATTAGAGATGCGAATGGGAGACTGTTGTGAATAGGAGACTGTAGTGAATGAAGTGATTAGCACAATCTTTTATCAAGTTGACTGTTTCAGGAATTAGAAAGAGCCATGGCTTTGGTAAAGGGACCTCTCTCCAGGCCACACCAGAAACAGTGTCATCATGAGGCCTCCATTATTCCTTCAAAGGATAGGAAAAGCCCTGTCTGTGGCTTTCTTTCCTGCCATGCTGTTGGAAGATAGATGCAGCAGACATGTAGAAGTAGCAGGCATGTGCTCCTGGCTGATAGTTACATGTTTGGTATGCAGTTTTGGTGTGGTCTTCACAGAAGAGGCTGGTAGTGTGCAGAATGGTTCCTAGAGGATATTGTGCCTACACAAACCTTCTGATGTTCAGGGTGAAGGCTTCACAGTTACCTACATGAGGAAGCAAACTGGCTTCCCTTCATGAAGATTATGCTAGCTGGCTAAGTACCAGGAATGTGGGCTTTCCTTTGGAATATCAGACACTAAGAGCTCCCAACTGGTCCAGGAACTGACAGGTAAGTCATCTCTGATTCTTGAACCCTGGCTGTGTAAATGACAGCTCCATGATTTTGGACTGCAAATGGTGACATAGGAAAAGAATGATTGTACTGGAAGGAGTACATGGAGGGCCAAGTTTTTGTCTTTCTCTTTGGCATGGGCTAAATCCAGGAAAAAGATATCTATCTTCACTTCTTATTCGATGCATGATGCTGGCTCCTTCCCAAACCTCAGAACTACCCTACATTCAAACATTCTCCTTTGGGCACCTTCAAATGCCCTAGGCCTCTGTATGTCCACATAGTTCTGAAACCAAATAGAGAAAGGCCCAATGCAAAACCTAGATTATAGTCACAAGGATACCACCAGACCCCCAAGTTGGAAGCAGAAAATATTACTCTGAGACACTGACTCTGAATGAATTCCATGCAGGACACTGTTTCACCAAAAAGACAATGGTGTATAAAGGGAAACCACGGATGTCCAGAGTTCTTGCCTAGAGATGTTAATGGGAGAATGTTGATAATGTACCCAGCACAATCTCCTAGCAGGATGGCTATCTCACAAATAAGAAAAGCCTGTGAGCTTAAGCAAAGGAAGCCCTCTATAAGCTACATCTGAGCAAGAGGCCCTGTCAGCAAGAGGCCTGCATTCTTCCTGCAGCCTGAAATCCCTGATTTGTCTGTCTTTTCCACTTTTCCCATCAGCAGATAGAAACAGCAGTGGTTGAGCTGTATTTGTTGGCTTGTTGTTGCTCAGGTGTCTGGAATCAGAACCTGGTATTGTCCTGCAAAGGATTCTTCTTGCACTCATCAGCTCCTGGAACATATGCCCATATGTGAACTGCTAGTCAAAATGAAGGCATCTCGATCAGCCAGGGGAAAGAGGAAACGGGCTCTCCTTTGCCTTCCATAGCACAACTGATCAAGCACCAAGTGCTCAGGGAATAGCAGGTCATCTTCCCTTTGGATATTTGACACTGATCACTCTCACTGAACACAGGATCAAGATGGGAACTCTCTGCTTCTTCCTGAGTGCTGGCTGAGTGTGTGAGATCTTCATGGCTCGTAAGTGTGAACAATGACCTAGTTAGAAAAAACAGTGATGGGAAGGGAATGGCCCCAAGGAGGGCCCATGTTCTACCCTTCCAAGGGGAATGGAATCAATCTGGAAAGAAGTTGTCTAACTTCATTTCCACTCATGTCAGAAAAGAGACCAGCTCCTTTCCAAAACCTCTGGCTCACCCTACCCACAAACATACATTGGGCACCTTCACATGCCCTAGGGTTCTGGATCCATATTGTTCTGAAACAGTATTAAAAGGGAGTCCTGTGCAACACTGACCCCATAGTTACAATGACTTCACCAGACTCCCACTTCTAATCAGGGGATATTCCTCAGAGAGCCTGACTGAATGGACCCTGGGGATAACCTTGTTTGAAAATTGAGCAAAGTGGTGAAAATTGATACCTGGAAGACCAGCGGTGTTAATGAGAGATGAGAATTAGGGAATGTTGAAAATGAATAGACTCTCCTAGCAAGTTGGCTATCTCAGGCACTGTGTTACAGATGCTGAGTGTGCAGTGTAGTTTCAGGCTAAGTACAAAGCTCTTTCCAAGGGTTTATAAAGAAGGATTAAGAATAATTTTTTGCTACATAAAATGCTCATTTACAGCTGCTTAAGGCATTTCTCGGACCCTGAGTGGCTCAGTCGGTAAGCATCTGACTCTGGGTTTCTGCTCAGGGTTAAGCATCTGACTCTGGGTTTCTGATCTCACATTGGGCTCTGTTAGACCCTGCTTGGGATTTTCCTTCTCTCTGTGCCTCTCCACCTTGCATCTCTCTCACTCTCAAAATATATAAATAAAACTTAAAAAAAGAATATTTCTTACTACATTCATCCAAAATGCTCATTGGCAGCTGCCTTTATAGTTCAGTAAAGACAAAGCATTTTTTTTTTTTTTGCCTGGGAGGTGCAGATTAAGCGTCTGACTCTTGATCTTGTTTCAAGTCATGATCTTACAATTTGAGCATTTGATCCCCACATTGGCCTCTGTGATGATGACATTGAGCTCTGTGCTGATGGTGTGGAGCCTGCTTGGGATTCTCTCTTTTTCTTTCTGCCCCTGGCCCAACTGTGTGATCTCCTCTCTCTCTCAAAATAAAAAAGAAACTTAAAGACAAGGCATTTCTCTAAAGTTTATGAAGTACATTTAAGGGGCAATTTTATTAAATGGTAAAAGGTCCATGCAAGCAGCATGAAAAACAGTATAGTTTTAGGCACTTCAGTACATGGCCTTTGTCTATTGCTCATATATAGCATTTCAACAAAGTTTCCTATGAGAAAAATGTAAAGGCTAATAAAGAACGTTTAAAGTACAGTGTAGTTTTAAGCACTTAAACAGAAGGGCCTTCCCGATTGCTGATCTAATGGAGTTTAAGAACATTTGTATTTAGGAGACATTTGCAAAACTCATTAAGAATGCAGGCATTTCAGGTAGTTATACAAACACATGGGCTTTCCCTAGTACTTACCAGGATTTAACCACATGTCTTCCTGGATAAATCCAAGAAGCTAACTCAAAGATAGTTTAAGTACAGTCTTTTGTCCTCAGTTAAACACAAGAGCATTTCCTAAGGATAAAAATGCAGGGTTTAAACAAAATTTCACACTATATGTCCATTAGAAGTGACAAAAAATGTGCATTAACCACCGTGTAGTTTTAATTAATAGCAAGGGCATTTCCAGCAACTCTGCATCAGAGTTGGAATAGTTCTGACTGTGTGTATCCAAAAACTTTTGAACTAGGCTTGAAGCACATCATAATTAGGCAGAGAAGCACTTGGCCATTCCCTTTGTTCATATAGTGTTTCAACCAAAGCTCCTATGAGACTTATGTAAAAGACTGCATGAAGCACACCAGGTAGTTTTAGGCAGTGAAGAACTAATACATAGTGTTTCAACAAGAGACCCTGTGATATATGTGATGGCTACATGAGTGATGCTATAAGCAAGATAGTTTCAGAATCTTAAGCCCAAAGCCCCTCCTTAGAGTTTACTTCTCACTGCCTTTATCTGAAACACTAATTGACATCCGCTTTAAGCACAGTGCAATTTCAGGCTCTTAGGATCACGACCATTGGAACAGTGTCTAAGTGGTCCCTCATGACCAGTGTATTTTAGGCTGTGAAGCATAAAACACAGTGTATTTTAGGCTCCGAAGCATGAAACCCTTCCATTCTGTGTACACAAAGAAGTTTAGGAAAACTTTATACTACCTGAATTTAAAAGGTGATGGTATCCTCATTGATCACAACACTTTTTCAGGCTGTTAGCCACATAGGCATTTCCTACTTCTTACACAAGATTATTTAAGCACTGTCCTTACTGCAAAAATCAAAGAATCTAACTCAAAGATGATTTAGGTACAGTGTTGTTTCTGGCAGTTAAGCAAATGGCCTTTCTGTATTGCTAACACACACACATATATTACACAGAAATAGGCCCAGAGTCTTAGAGACAGTGAGAAGACAGAGAAATTTCCTCCCAAATCAAAGAACAGGACAAGACCTAAGTTAAAGCCAGAGATCTAATGAAACAGATACAAATACTCAACAAAGAGAAAAATCAAGAGATTGGCTCTATATAGAACAAACTAATGGGGGAAAGCCATGGAGGGGTGGGTTAAATAGTTGTTGGGGATGAAGTAGTGCACTTATGGTGAGCACTGGGTGGTGTATATGGAATTGTTGAGGCCCTCTACTGTACACTTGAAACTCATATAACACTGTATTTAAACTAAATGGAACTAAAATAATAAGGAAAAACTCTTTAAAAGGGGAAATGAAAGCTGTTGAAGCACAGTTTGGTTTTAGGCAGTGAAACATTTGGCCGTTCCTCTTTCTTATATACACTGTTTCAACAAATGTTCCAGTGAGTTGTATGTGAAAAGCTACATGTAAACAGTTTCATCATTGAGCAGTTTTAGGCAGTTAAGCAGTAGATCCTTCCCTAGTTTGTATACACAAGAGTGAGGAGCACGTCTTCCTACATTGACCTAAAATTCTAACTGAATTTGAGCACACTGCAGATTCAGCGCGTTAAGACCATGTCCATTGTATAGTGCTTTCCTATAAGCACTTCTTTTCTGTGTAAGAGACCTTAGCAAGCCACCAGAAACACAAACTTTAGGAAGATAAACACGTGGCCATCACCCTCTCACAAATATGGAGAATTTAAACAATTGGTCCTATTCCATGTACAGGAAATGCTACATGAAAGACCTTTGAAGAACACTGTACTTTTAAGCAGGGAAGCACTAGGTCATTTCCTATTCCTCACATAGAATATTTCAATGAGTTTATTTGCATATATTGAAAGTCATTAGCAAGTCTTGAAACACGGTAGTTTTAGCCATTAAGTATAAATGTTTCTACAAGGGAATTTAAGAACACTTGGCACTTCATGTATTTTTTTTTAATATTTGGAGATTTTACTGAGTGCATGGCTGTTTCAGGCAGTTAAGCACCTATAAATTCCCTTGTGATTATTTAGAAGGATTTAAGCACACATCTTATTGGATGAATCTAAGCAGCTAATGCTAAGATGCTTAGCCATAATGGTGTTTGTGGCAATTAAGTACATGGCCATTCCTTTTGGATAATAGATTTTAAACAATATCCAACTAGATGCGCGTGAACAGTCAAATGAAAGACATTAAGCACAGCCTAATGAGGTAGTCAAATATGTCCTTTTATATGTTTATACAAAGAAGTTTAAGAACACTTGTGATTATATATATTTAAAATGTATTTGAAACCCTCATTTAGAACACAACTATTTCAGACAGTTCAGCACATGGGCATTCCCTAGTGCTTATAGGATGGGTGTAAGCACACCTCACACTGGGTGTTTATGAGAAGCTCATTTAAGAAAAGTATTTTTTCTTGGAGTTAAGAACACAGACATTCTCTCATGAGAATATAGAGGGTTTCAACAGAATTTCCTACTAGATATACACTGAAAACTACATGAAGAATGTATTATCACAGTGTACTTTTGGGCACCTAATGCTAGGCCATTTCCTAGTGCTTCTACATAAGGGTTTAAGAATAATTCTATGTATCCCCAAGAAGCTTTCTAAAACCTTCTTAGAGCAAAGGGTACTTTTCAGAAGTAAAGCACAAGTGTCTGCACAGAGAGATGGTGGGGAAAGTGTTACTCTGCACGTCTATGAGGGAGAAGAATGTCACTTGAAGTGATGCTGTGACCCTTAAGCTTGGGGCCTTTCCTTATGGCTAGTATAGAATATTTTTAAAAAGTTTTTATTTAAATTCCAGTGAGTAATATTCGTTTCTGGAGTAGAATTCAGTACTTCCACCCTTAGATGCAACACCCATTGCACATCACAAAGTGCACTCTTTAATCCCCACCGCATATATAACCACTCGTGCCACCCTTCCCCCCTCTGGTAACCAACAGTTTTTCTTTATAGTTAAGAGTATGTTTCTTGGTTTGATGCTCTTTTTTCCCCCATGATCATTTGTTTCATTTCCTACATTTCACAAAAGAGTGAAGTCATATGGTATAAGCTTTTCTCTGACTTGTTTAGCTTAGCATTATACTCTCTAGCTCCATCCACATCATTGAAAATGACAAGATTTCATTCTCTTTCATGGATGAGTAATATTCCATTGTGTATATATCACATCTCTATCCATTCTTCAGTCAATGGAAATTTGAGCCCTTTCCATAATTGGCTATTGCTCATAATGCTGCTAAAAACATTGAGCTGCCTGTATCCCTTCCAATTGGCATTCCTGTATCCTTTGGGTAAACACCTGGTAGTGCAATTGCTGGATCACAGGGTAATTCCACTTTTTAAAAAGTAATTTCTTTTAATGAATTTATTTGAGAGAGAAAGAGTGCAAAAGAGCAAGAAAGGGAGGGGGCAGAGAGAGGAAGAAAGAATCCCAAGCAAGCTCCATACTGCCGGTGCAGAGCTCAAAATGGCTCAATCCCATAACTGTGAGATCCTGACTTGAGCAGATATCGAGTAAGATGGAAATGTGACTGAGCCATCCAGGTGCCCCAGGCCAGTCCTATTTTTAACATTGGCGGAAACTTCATACTGTTTTCTAGAGTGACTGCACCAGTTTGCATTCCCACCAACAATGTAAGAGAGTTTCCCTTTCTCCACATATTTGCCAGCACCTATTTCTTGTGTTGTGAATATTAGCCCTTCTGACAGGTGTGAGGTGATATAGTTCATTGTTTTGATGTGTGTTCATTGTGTTGTATGTGTGTTATATGTGTCATTAGTGCTTGAGTATGTGTTGTATGCATTGTGTGTGGTGGTGTTGGTGGTGAATGTGTTATTTCCATGTGCTATATGTGTTGTGAAGTGTGAGTGTGTGTGTGATATTGGTGTGGTGCATGTGTTATGTGTGTGTGATGTGTGTGCAATAAGTGTGGTATGTGTGGTATTTGTGAGATACATGTGTACTTTCCTTGTCACGTATATGTAGTGTTTGAGTGGTGAAAGGAGTTGAGCTTATATGTGTGGCATCTGTGTTATGTGTCTATGGTGTGAATGGTGTATGGGTCATATGTCTGATTGTGCTTACAGTATATGTGAGCCTATTCTCTTTCTTCTATAGGGTGTGTGTATGTGGTATATGTGGTGTATGTGTGTGTATAGACGTGGTGCATGTATTATGTGTGCAATATGTGTGCAGTGATATTTGTGACATACCTTTGTGGTTTCCATGCCATGTATGTGTAGTGCTTGAGTGGCAAATGGAGTGGAGTTTGTGTGTGTGGCATCTGTGTTGTAGATCTGTGGGGTGTGCGTGGTGGATGGGTCATTTATGTATAGGCGTGTTGTGTGTGGTATATGCATGTTGTTTATGTGGTATGTGTGACGTGTGCGTTTTGTGGTGTGTATGAGGTGTGTGCATGCTTCCCTGTGTGAATATAGTATGTTTTTGTTTAAAAGCTGGTCTATGCTTTGTGTGTGCTTTACACATGGGTTCAGTGTATGTGTGAAGTGTTTTGTTTGTCTTCTATGTGTTGTGTGTGTTACGAGTATGGTGAGTATAGTGAGCGTGTGGTGTCTGTACATTTTGTGTGTTGTGTGTGGTGCATGTGGGTAATATATGCACGGTGTATGTGCATTGTCCATGTGGTGTAGGTGTGGTGTTTGTGTGCTTGTGGGTAGTTTGTGGTGGCAAATAGGTGTCGAAGGTTGTGTGGAATCTGGATGCTGTGTGTGGTGAGTGTGGTTTGTATGTCATGTGTGTGGTTTATGTGTGGTGTGTATATGGTATATGTGGTGTGTGTGGTATCTGTAGGGTGAGGATTGGTGCATGGGAGGTAGGTGCACATGACATGTGTGTCATATTGTGGTGTGTGTTTCTGAACTAGGCATCTTATATGTGTAATGCATGTGTGGTGTGTGGTGAAAGTGTGTTGTATGTGGTATGTGTGTGGTGTCTGCTTGTCTTGTGTGTGCATGGTATATGTGTTGTGTGTATGTGGTTATGTGCAGTGTGCATTGTGTGTGTTGCATGTGGGTATGTTGTCTATGTGTGGTGTGTACACGTGTAGTGTGCGTGGAGTGTGTACAGTGTGTGCAGTGTGAGATATATGGTGTGTGCATTGTAATAGTTTCATGTGTTTGTGGAATGCATGTGTGTGATACATGGGTTGTGTATGAACAGTGTAGCTAGGTGGTGTTTGGTGAAAGTATCTATGAGAGTGTTGTATATGTGTAGCTTGTGTGTGTGGTGTTTGTGTGGTGTATATATGTGTGTGGAATAGATGTGGTGTGCCTGTGGTGTGTGTGTGGACTGTGTTTTGTGGCAGTCTTGGTTTTTGTACAGAATATGTATTGTCTTTGTGTGGTGTATGTGTATTTGTGTGTGTGGTAAACGTGTGGTCTCTGTGGAGTATGTAGTATATATCTGTAGCAGTGTGTATGTTATAAATGGGGAGTATATTTGGAATATGTGGGTTGTAGTATGTGTACACTGAGTGTGGCATATGCATGATAATTGTGGTTTTCCCCATGGTATGTATTTGATTTGTGTTTTGTGGGATTGTTTCTGTTTATGGTTTGTGGTGTGTGTGTGTAGTAAGTACATATATTCTCTGTGGTGTGTATATTGTACATGTTGTGTTTCTGTGTGTGTAACTGGTGTGTGTGTGGTGTATTTGTTGTGTGGATTGTGTTGTGTGTATTGATTTTTTTCTGTGTGGACATGGTGTAGTGCATGTGTTTGTGTGTTTTTTGTGTGTGATTCCTTGGTGTGGTCTGTGAATGGTATATGGATTGTGTGTGTGGCACATGGGTGGTGTGGCAGTGCTGTATGTGTTGTGTTTCGGTTTGCATGTAGAAAAAGTGTACCATATTTTTCTTACGGAAGTGTGTTATGTGCCGTTGTGTGTGGTGTATGTATCATGCGTGTGCTTTCTGTGTGGCATGGGTGTGTGTTCACAGTATATGTTTGAGGAGTGTGGTGAGTTTGCTGTGTATATGTATGGTATATGTCTGATGTTAATGTAGTATGTGTGTCTCTGAAATGAGTGTTGTGTGATTTAGGTGGTATGTATATGTGATATATTGGGTGTTTCAGTACATTGGGGTGTGTGGGTGTGGTACATTTGGTGTATGCGTGTGCTATGTTTGGCGAGTGTGTTATATCTGTGGAGTGTTTGTGTGGAATAATGTTGATGTATGTGGTATATGTGTGGTGTGTCTGTGTGCATTGTGTGTATTAGGCTCGTGTAGTTTATACATGTGGATCTATGTACATATGTGGTTATTGCGTGAGGTGTGTGTGTGGTGTGTAAACATTGTAAGGACCTGGTTATTGTGTCATGAATGTGTGGTGTGTTTATGGTATCTGTGTGTGGTGTAAATGAGTTGTATTTTAAGTGTGTGACGTGTGTTTGTGTGTGATATGTATTGTGTGTAGTTATATGTGGTGTTGATGTTTGTTATGCATATTTGCTGGTGTGAACTATGTACAATATACATGTGATGTGCATTTGCTATGTGTAGGCAGTGTTTGTGTGTTATATATCTCGTGAATATTTGGCATTTCTGTGGTATGTGCGTTGTGCATGTGCTATGTGTGCTCTATTTCTGGTGTGTATGTGTTATGATTCGTGAGTGTGTGGTATATTTTGGAGGATGTGTGTAATATATTTTAGTGTGTTTCTGGTACATGTACAGCGTGCTTGTGTGCATGTACTGTATGTTTGGTGTGCATCAGTGAGAGTGTATATATGTGTGGTATATATGGGATGTATGTTTGATATGTGAATTGTGTGTGGCATTTATGTGTGTGGGGTGTATGTGTGGTATGTGTCTGATGTATGTGAGCTATGTCTGGTGTTGGAGTGGTGTATGTGTTTCTATATGGCATATCCATGTGGTGTGTCTGTGTGTGGTATATATGGAACATCTTTGGTGTGTGTAGTGTGCATGTAGATTTGTGGTGGGTGTGTGGTGAGGTGTATGTACTGTGTGCATGTAACTTATGTGTTTTGTGTGTTTCCTGTGTATGTACTTTGTGTGTTTGGTATAAGTGACATGAGATGCTGTGTATGTGTCTTTTATATGGGGATATGTGTGGTGTGGGTGTTGTGTATGTGGGTTGTTTGTGTCGTTTATGTGCAGGGTGTCGTATATATGTGATCTTTATGTGGTGTTTGTGTTTCCTTTGTGATGTGTGTAATATGTTTGTGGTGGTGTGCAGCATATGGTTGGTGGGATGGAGTGTAAGTGGTGTATGTGTGGGTTGTGAAGTGTCTTCTGGTGTGCATGATGTGTATTCGGTGTGTATTTGTGTAGTACACATGTGATATATATGGATTGAATGTAGGTTGTTTCTGTTTGTGTAGTATATGTGTTTTATGTCAGTGATGTGTGGGAGTATTTGTGCTGCTAGTTGTGGTGTATGTGGGGGGTGTATGAAGTATGTGTGTAGTTTGTGTGTGTGGCATCTGTGTTGTGTATCTGTGTGGTGTATGTGGTGTATGGGTCATGTATCTGTGCTTGCGGTATATGTAGTCATATTCTGTTTCTTTTGAAGGGTGTGTGTATATGGTATATGTGGTGGGTGTGATATGTTTTTGATGTGTGAATGTGGCATATGGGCATCAAGTGTGGTGTGTGTGGTGTGTATATGTAATGTGTGTGTGGTAAGTATGGTCTGTTTTTGTTGTGTGGAATATGTGTGGTGTATGGGTGTCTTGAGTGTCCTGTATCCATTGTTTTCGGTGTGTGTGGTTTCTGTGTGTGGCATATGTGTGGTGTGTGTGTGTGTGGTGTGAATGTGGATGATATGTGTTGTATATATGTGAACCAGGTATGGTGTACATGCACAATGTGTGTGTGTGGTATTTGTGGTTTGTGTCTCTGATATGTTTGTTGCATGTGTGGTGTAAGTGTGAGAGATGTATGTGTGGTTGTGTGTGGTCTATGTTATGTGTGTGTGGTGTATTCAATGAATCTGTTGAACATTAACTTGTGGACATGAGGGAAAGAAGGTCTTGAAGATATTTGGGATTAGGGGTTTGGGTTAATACAAAGCAAAATCCTAATGCCAGGCAGTCAGACAGAAGGTTTACAGCAGAAATGAGGCAACACCTCTGTTTATCTTAGTCTACGGGATAAGACAGAGGAAATAACCTCAAGAGTTAAAAAGGCATCTTTCTTTTGTTAATCATCTCTGCTCTAGGTTGCTACGCCTGTGGCACAGTGTTCTATAGCCCAATTTACCTGTTTACTTGGTCCTTTCTGTGAAAGCAGCTTTCTGCTATAGTACTAAATTGGTGCTTCCACTCTGAATAGCTAATCTTGTTTCTTTCATACAACTCTGTTCTATATTGGGGCCTTTTCCCCTCCCTCTATTCTGGGGACCTAAACCCCCTTTCTCTATCCTTATTCGTCTAATATTTTTTGCCCAAACTCGGGCGTGAGCATCCTATGGATTTATACTTCTTCATGCCTTATTAACACATTGGTGTAAGCCCAGGGGATTCCTAAGCTTTTTCACCACACCTGTGTACTTTCTTTTAGCTTGTTTTTAATTTATTTTTTTATTTTTTTAAATTTACATCCAAATTAGCTTTTAGTGCAACAATAATTTCAGGAGTAGATTCCTTAATGCCCCTTACCCATTTAGCCCATCCCCCCTCCCACCACCCCTCTACCTACCCTCTGTTCTCCATATTTATGAGTCTCCTCTATTTTGTCCCCCTCCTTGTTTTTATATTATTTTTGTTTCCCTTCTCTTATGTTCATCTATTTTGTCTCTTTAAAGTCCTCATATGAGTGAAGTCATGAATTTTGTCTCTCTCTAGTTTCACTTAGCATAATACCCTCCAGTTCCATCCACGTAGTTACAAATAGCAGGATTTCATTCATTTTGATGGCCGAATAATACTCCATTGTATATATATACCACATCTTTATCCATTCATCCATTGGTAGATATTTGGGCTCTTTCCATACTTTGGTTATTGTTGATAGTGCTTCTATAAACATGGAGGTGCATGTTTCCCTTTGAAACAGCACACTTGTATCCCATGGATAAATGCCTAATAGTGCAATTGCTGGGTCATAAGCTTGTTCCATTTTTAGTTTTTTGAGGAACCTCCATGTTGTTTTCCAGAGTGGGTGTACCAGCTTGCATTCCTAAGCACCTGTGTACTTTTAAAATCCATTTATTTTAACCTTAGTGCATTCTGACCACACATAAAGTGTCTTTTTAAATATTTTCCTTCACAGAATTTTTACAAATTTTCTTTGCATTTAGATTTTGTCCCAAGCCATTTATCTGCAAAAAACGAGTCTCTTTTAGGACAAAATTACTTTCTTTTACCTTCAACAAAAATATTTTTTTCATTTCTTATCTTTTTTATATCTCCTAATTTTCTACATATAGAGTTGTTTTTCTTATTTTTATCAGTTTAAACTACATGTAGCAAAATTTTAACTCTTAGAAATCTTAGTCTCCAGTGAAAACTAACCAATTATGAACTCTATGTTACATCAATTTTTTTTAGATGGCTAACTTATGAATCGATTAAGCACAAAGCACGTTTTTCAACAGTTCTGAATATCCTTATTTTTTTCCAAGTCTCAGAAGCACAAACCTTCATCTAGTAATTAGTGCTTCCACTTCTTATCTCGTCATATAGCCAATGAATTCAATCTCAATTTATTATGGAAGCAAAACTTTAACGTTTTAGGTTACCAAAGACTTGAAAGCTATCTTAACAATTATCCATGAAAACTTTGAGACAGACAAAATTAACCATCATTTTAAGTCATCCTTTTGTTAACATATTGGGACAGAGATAACATGAGTTTATTTTATCCTCAGCAAATCTACATAGAATAAAAGTTTTTTTAATGTTGATAAACACTGTCTATCTCAAACCAACAAACAAATTAGCCTAAAAACTGGATACATTTTACTTGAGTCCACATAAGACAATTTGTTCCCCATGGTTAATTTTTACTTGGAAATTTGGTGGGAAAATCTGATGTCAGTGGTATTCCTCAACATCTAGGATGAGAGGAGGACCTGATGGTGCTTGTGGCATTGAAGAGCCAGTTATGCAAGCTGCCCTCCCGGTGGTGAAGAAACAGAAGGGAAGGAAGGAAAGGAAGAAGAGAAGAGGTGCTCAGCCTTCGCAGAGAAAGAATTCCCTGTTTTAAATCTTGTCAGGACAGAGGAGCAGACTCCAGGTTTCCCTTGTTTGTTTTCCACCAGTAGAATTAGGCAACATCAGAAGGAAGCAAACAGAAGGAGTTTTGGCAACAGATGGGAATTTTCCTTAAAAGTCCCAGTTCTGAGGTAGAATAACCAGATACTGTTTGCAGTAATTATCATAATCATTGACCCAGGAAATGAAGGAGAGACAAGTTCGCATACACAGTCACACGGCCACTCCAACCTGCCATCCAGGACCCAATGCCTTAGAGTTGCAGTTTTGTTCCTCTTCCCTGGTGGAATTTCTAGTGCAACTCTGGGAGGTGATCATGCTCCCCTCTGCCTCTTACGGGCAAGACTAGCTCAACAAACTCGGGTTCTTACCAGTGTGACAGCACTCCCTGAGCTGGTTCCTGGGCCTCATGGGTTCAGTTGTTACACACAGGGTCTTAGGACCCCCAGTATGCCTGGAAGGCTATTGTCCCGAAGATCAAGAGGTCCGCTGGTGCCAAGTGAGCCACCTCTCCCAGTGCCCTAAGGTTTGCATCCCCAGTATCAAAGGAGGTGGAAAGGCACCATCTCTGAATCCCGGATGATAGTCCCCAAGTAATATAGTAGGATTTTTGCACAGTCATGACACCAAGGCTTTTCTTTCCAGGAAGCAACTTTATTCCTGCCAGCTCTGCTCAGGTGGGTTCATACCCAAAGAACTGAGTCCCAAACACCACTTGGCATAGTTTTTAATATATTTTTTACTTCTTTTCCTCCCATATATGGTAACACACATACATGTAGTCTGATTAAGTGGTCTTATGTTACAATGTCATGAGGGATATTGTCAAGTATGTAAATAGCAAGATTGTCTTGAGGGTTTTTTTTTCTTTCCTCTGGGAGGGAAACCTACCACAGTATATGTGGTGTCTAAGTGTTGTCTGGCTTTTGGGTGTGTACTGTGTGTTTCTGAAATAGACGTCTTGTATGTGTAATGCATGTGTGGTGTGTGTGGTGTGTGTTGTAGGTGGTGTGTGTGCAGTGTCTGCTTGGCTTTAGTGTGCATGGTAGTTCATGTGGAGTACATGTGTGCAGTCTAACTTGTTTTTTTGAAAATGTGTTGTGACATATATAATGACTGCATTGTAATAGCTTTATGTGTGTGTGTGTGCAGTGCATGTGTGTGATACATGGATTGGGTATATGAACAGTGTAGCTATGTGGTGTTTGGTGCATGTATCATCTGTGTGAGTGTTGAATATGCATGGTGTTTGTGTGGTGTATGTGTGGAATAGGTGAGGTGTGTGGGTGTCTGTGTGGGGACTGTGTTTTGTGGCAGGCTTGGTTATTGTATAGTATATATATCATCTGTGTGTGGACTGTTTCTGGTTCATGGTGTGTGTGTGTGTGGTGAGTACATACATTTTCTGTGGCAAGTATATTGTACTTGTTTTCTGATGTGTGTGTAACTGGTGTGTGTGTAGTGTATCTGTTGAGTGGGTTGTGGTGTAGCTTGAATTTTTTCCTTGTGTGCATCATGTACACGTGTCATGCGTGTTTTGTGCATGTGTTTCTCCAGTGTGGACTGTGAATGATATAAGGCTGTTGTGTGTGATATATGGATAGTGTGGCAGTGTTGTTTGTGTTGTGTGTTGATTGTATGTGGTAGATATATGTGGTATATTTTTCTCATGAAGTGTTTGCACTTGCCATTGTGTGATGTACATATCATGTGTTTTGCAGTGTGGGTATGTGTTCACAGTATATGTTTGAGGACTGTGGTGAATTTGGTGTGTTTTAAGTATCGTGGTGTGTCTGATGTGAATGTGATATAAGTCTCTGTGTTTGGAATGAGTGCTTATGTGTGTTGTATGTAGGACATTTGTATGTTGTATGGGGTGTTTTTGGTATGTCCAGTGTGTGTGGCATATGTGTGTTTGTGTGTTGTGTGTTGAGGCTGTGATATATCTGTGGTGTGTTTGTGGAATAGTGTTGGTGTGTTTGTGGTGTATGTGTTGTACGTCTGTGTGCACTGTGTGTGTTGCATTTGTAGTATATGTGCATGGATCAATGTACATATGAGGTTATCTGTAGTGTGTGTGAAATTTGTAAGCACATGGTTATTGTGTAGTGAATATATGGTGTGTTTGTGGTATTTGTGTGTGGTGTAAATGAGTTGTATTTGAGGTGTGTGAAGTATGTGTATGTATTTGTGGGGCAAATGAGTGCTGTACATGCGTTGACTGTGTGATATGTGCTATCTCTGTGGAATTTGTAATAAACAGCATGTTTGGGCTATTTGTGGTGTGTGTTGTGTGAAGGCAGACTGTGTGGTGTGTGTGTGTGTGGTTCGTGTATGGATAAAGGTTTTTTTGATGTTGTGTGTGGAATGTGTATATGTGAAATAGATGTGTGGTGTGTATGTGCTGTGTATGGTGTGTTGGGGTGTATGTATGATATGTGTGGTGTGTGCTTTGTGTGTGTTTATTGTGCATGTTGTACATGCAGTGTAAGTGTGCTGTATGTGTGGTGTGCTTGAGTGATATCTCTGCTTTTGTGTATGTATGGTGTATGGGTGTATTTGGTATGTGTGTGGTGTGTGTGGTATCTGTTTGGAATGGTTGTGATACATGTACTTTTGTATGTTTTGTGTGTATGATATGTGAGGTATATATGTGGTGGGTGTGGTTATGGTATTTGTGGGGCATGTGTGGAGTGTGTGTGGTGTGTCAGTGGTATATGGGTTGTGTATGTGTGCTGAATGTAAGGTGAATGAGTTGACATAATTTATATGCCTACTGTGTTCTCCACTTGTAGTGGGGTTTATGTGATATTTGTGTGGCACAAGTGTGTGTAGTGTATGTGTTGTTTGTGTCTAGTGTGTATAGTGTGTGTATTTTATGTATTGTGTGCGGTTAGTTGTGGTGTTGATGTTTATTATGCATATTTACTGGTGTGAAGTGTGTATAATATATGCGTGGCGAACACTTGGTGTGTGTAAGTAGTGTTTGTGTATTATACATCTCGTGAAAGTTTGGCATCTGTGGTATGTGCGTTGTGCATGTACTATGTGTGCTCTATTTCTGGTGTGTAGTCTTACGCTTCATGAGTCTGTGGTATATTTTGGTGTGTTTCTGGTATATGTATGGCATGTCTGTGTGTGTGTGCATGCTGTATGTGTGCTATGAGAGTGTGTGTACTCTATGTGTGGTGTATATGAGATATATGTTTGGTATATGAGGTGAGGTATGTGTGGCATGTATGCGTGGTGTGTGTGTGTGTGTGATACATATGTGATATATGTAAGCTATATATCTGGTGTGGGTGTGGTGTATGTGTGTATCTGTGTGATATATATATATGGTTTGGGAGTGAATATGTGGCATCTGTGTGTGGTGTGTACGAAGCATCTGTGGTGTGTGTAGAGTGCATGTGGTCTATTTTTGGTGGGTGTGCAGTGAGGTGTATGAACCATAGGCATATAACTGATGTGTTTTGTGTGTTTCCTGTGCATGTTCTTTTGTGTTTAGTATAAGTGAAATGAGAGGCTGTGTTTGTGTCTTTTATGTGCAGGATATGTGTGATATTAGTGTTGTGCATTTGTGCTGTTTGGGTTATGTGCAGTGTGTGGTGTTTGTGTGTTTCTTTGTGATGAGTGTAATATGTTTTTGGTGGTATGTAGCATAGAGGTGTGGGATGGGGTGCAAGTGGTGTATGTGTGGGTTGTGAAGTGTCTTGTGGTGTGCATGGTGTGTATTTCTTGTGTGTATGTGTGGTATGTGTGCAGTGAATTTGGGTTGTCTCAGTGTATGTAGTATATGTGTGTTGTGTATGTGATATGTGGGCATATGTGTGGTATGAGTTGTAATGTGGGGTGTGTGTGAAGTATGTGTGGAGTTTGTGTGTATGGCATCTGTCTTGTTTATCTGTGTGGTGTTTTTGTGTGTCATGTACGTGATTGTGCTTACACTTTGTATGCATATGGTGTTTTTAATGTGGGGTGTGTGCATGTGGTATATGTAGTGTGTGTGATATATATTTGATGGGTGTGAGTGTGGCATAAGTGCATCAAGTGTGGTGTATGAGTTGTGTATATGTAATGTGTGTGGTACATGTGGTGTGTTTTTATGTGTGGATTATGTATGATGTATGGGAGGAATGTGTGTGCTGTATCTGTTTTCCCTGTATGTGATTTGTGTGTGTAGCATATGTTTGATGTGCTAGGTATGGTGTACATGTGCAATGTGTATGTGTAGCATGTGTGTGTGTGAAATAAAACTATGTCGAATATGTTGTGTGTGTGGTGTATATTTAGCATGTGTTTGGTATGAATATGGTATATTTGTGTTGTAACTATAGTGCATGTGTGACATATAGCTGTATGTATTATATGCGTATAGTTGCAGTTTGTGTTTGGCACAAATATGACAATTGGGTTATATGGATTTTGTCTGTGGTATGTGTGGTGTCTGGTCTATGCTGTTTGTAGTGTTTTGGTTTGTGTGTTGTGTGTGATATTTGTATTGTTGGTGTTTGTGGTAGTGTGCCCATCTTGCGGCCTATATGTGGTCTGTTTCATGTGTATGGTGTGTGTGTGTGGTGTGTCATGTGAGGTTAACATATAGTGTATGTGTTGTGTATGTATAGTGCGTTTGATGTGTGTGTGGTTTCTGTGTAAAGTATGTTTTTAGTGTGTATTTTAGTGTGGAATTTGTACTGTGTAGATTTTTTGATGTGTGGGCTTTGGTGTATATATCATATATATAGTAGCTGTGTGGTGTGTCTTTTCTTGTGTTTTCCTGTGAGTTGAGGGTCTTTTGTAGGTGTGATTTATGGGCAGTGTGTTAAGTGTGCATATGTGAGTGCAGAAAAATGGTGGTGAACATGTTAGGTGTGTGTGGTGTATATTTGTCACGTCCGTGGTGTAATGTGTGCTGTGTGTGGTTTATTCATTGTGTATGGGTGGTGTAAATCTGTTACACATGTACTGTTAGCATGGTGTGTGTTTGGTATTGTGTGGTGTGTGGTGCATGTGTCATGTGTAGTGTATGTCTGTTGTGTGTAAGTTGTTTTTTAATATTAAATATAATTAATGTCAATTTGGTTTCCATACAACACCCAGTGCTCATCCCAATAGGTGCCCTCCTCAATGCCGATAACCCACTTCCCCTCTCCCCCACTCCCCATCAACTCTCAGTTTGTTCTCAGTATTTGAGTCTGTTACGGTTTGCCTCCTTCCCTCTCTGTAACTTTTTCCCCCTCCCCTCCCCCATGGTCTTTTAAGTTTCTCAGGATCCACATATGACTGAAAACTTATGGTATCTGTCTTTGCCTGACTTATTTCATAATACCCTCCAGTTCCATCCACAGTGTTGCAAATGGCCAGATTTCATTCTTTCTCATTGCCAAGTAGTATTCCACTGTATATATAAACCACATCTTCTTTATCAATTCATCAGTTAATGTATATTTAGGTTCTTTCCATAATTTGGCTATTGTTGAAAGTGCTTCTAAAGACATCGGGGTAAAAGTGCCGCTATGCATCAGCACTCCTGTACCCCTTGGGTAAATTCCTAGCAGTGCATTGCTGTGATAACGTAGATCTATTTTTTTTAATTTTTTTTGAGGAATCTCCACACTGTTTTCCAGAGCAGCTGCGCTAGTTTTCATTCCCATAAACAGTGCATAAGGGTTCCCATTTCTCCACATCCTTGCCAGCATCTATAGTCTCCTGATTTGTTCATTTTAGTGACTATGACCAGTGTGAGGTGGTATGTGAGTGTGGTTTTGATTTGTATTTCCCTGATGAGGAGTGACATTGAGATCTTTTCATGTGTCTGTTGACCATCTGGATGTGTTCTTTAGAGAAGTGTCTATTCATGTCTTCTGCCCATTTCTTCACTGGATTATTTGTTTTTTGGGTGTGAAGTTTGGTGAGTTTTTTATAGATTTTGAATAGTAGCCCTTTATTTGATGTCATTTGCAAAAAAAAATCTGTTCCCATTCCATCGGTTGCCTTTTAATTTTGTTGATAGTTTCCTTTGCAGTGCAGAAGTTTTTTATCTTCATGAGGTCCCAATAGTTCATTTTTTCTTTTAATTCCCTTGCCTTTGGAGATATAAGAGATTGCTGTGGTTGAGGTCAAAGAGGTTTTTTTCCTGCTTTCTCCTCTAGGGTTTTGATGCTTTCCTCACATTCAGGTCTTTTATCCATCTTGAGTGTATTTTTGTGAATGCTGTAAGAAAGTGGTCTAGTTTCATTCTTCTGTATGTTGCTGCCCAGGTCTCCCAGCACCATTTGTTAAAGAGAATGGCTTTTTTCCATTGGATATTCTTTCCTGCTTTGTCAAAGTTTCGTTTTTTGGGTCCAATTCTGTGGTCTCTATTCTATTCCATTGGTCTATGTATCTGTTTTTGTGCCAATACCATACTGTCTTGATGATTACAGCTTTGTAGTAGAGGGTAAAGTCTGGTTGGCAGGCCAGAAAAGAATGGCAGGAAATATTCAATGTGATGAATAGGAAAAATCTGCATCCCAGAATCCTTTATCCAGCAATCCTCTTATGCAGACTAGAAGGAGAGATAAAGGTTTTTTGAAACAAAAACTAAAGGAATTTGAGGTGCCTGGGTGGCTCAGTTTGTTGGACATCCGACTTCGGCTCAGGTCATGATCTCATGGTTCATGGGTTCGAGCCCCGCATCAGGCTCTGACAGATTGGAGCCTGAAGCTTGTTTCAGATTCTGTGTCTCTCTCTTCCCTTCCCTTGTTCACTGTCTGTCTCTCTCAAAAATAGACATTGAAAAATTATTTTAAAAAGCTGAAGGAATTCATCACTACTAAACCAGCCCTATAAGATATTCTAATGGGGACTCTGTGAGCAAAATGTTGCAAGGATCACAAAGTACCAGAGACATCACTACAAGCATGAAACCTACAGATAACACAATGATTGTAAACCTATATCTTTCAATAATAACCCTGATTGTAAATGTTTGGTCATGTGGAGAATATATGGTGTGTGTGTATTGATGTGTAAGTATGGTGTATGTGTGGGGTTTGAGTGGTGTGTATTTTGTGGGCATGGTGCATGTATTTTCTTTGTGTGGTGTATATATGGAAATAAGTGGAGTCCAGTAGATGTGTATGGAATATATGTTGTGTGTGGAGTGTGTGCTGTCCCTGTGTGAATTATATGTGTTCTGTGGTTCTGATGAAGGTGTGGTGTGTGTGTGTGTATTAGTGTGATGTACGTGTTCCTATGAGTGGTATCTGTGTGGTATATTTGAGTGTGTTTTGTGTGATGTGTGTTGAATAGGTGCAGTGTGTCCGCAGTGTATATGCAGGGTTTGTGCTTTGTGTGTATTGTGTGTGTGTGTGTGTGAGTGTGGTTTACGTGTACATTTTAGTGAGTGTTGGCTATATTTTGGCTATTGGGTGGTGTATGTGAACTGTGTGTGGTAGATATGAGTGGGAGGTGTGGTATATATATGGAGTATATGTGGTATAAGGGTGGTCTGTGCAGTGTGTTTTACAGGTGGCAGTGATTGGCATATGTGCAGTATGTGTGTGTGGTACATGTTAAGGTGTGGTGACATTATAGTGTCTGTGCTGTGGATGTGTTGTGATGTACGTGCTGTGGAACTGTGTGTGCATGGTGTGTAAGTGAAATATATGTCTTCTATATGTGGTGCCTATGAGATGTGTGGTGTGTGGTGTGAAAATGTGGTGGGTATGTTGTGTGTGGTGTATATTTGTCATGGGTATGGTATATGTGGGGTGTGTGGGAGGTATCTATGGTGTATGTGTGGCATATGTCTGTGTTGTATGTGTGTTGTCTTGTGTGTGATGCTTATGTGTCATATATATTGTGTGTTTGGTATATATGTGTAATTTGTGTGGTGTGTTTTTGGCATGTGTGGTGTGCATTTGATGTTTGGCTTACGTGTTTTGTTTCTGTGTGAGTGGTGTATGAGATCTGTGAGTAGTGCTTCTGTGACTCTTGTCAGTGTGGGGATATATGTTATGTGTCTGTGGTGTGTTTTGGTGTACATGCTGTATGTGTGATCTTTGTGGAGGGATATGTATGGTTATTTTTGTGGTATCTGTATCATGTGTGCGGTATGTGTGTGTCATGTTTGCAGTGTATGTGTTGTGGGTAGTCTGTGTACATGTGTGTAATGTATGCATGATAATGACTGGGTGGTGTGTGATGAGTGTTGTCTGTGGTGTATGTACTGTGTCTATTCTTTGTATGTCATGTATGATTGTCTAATATACTCCTTGTTTTTGTGGTGTGTTTGTGGCCTGTGTGTAGTGTGTGTCATATATGTGTGGGGTGTAGGGGCATATGTGTAATGTATGAGGGGTATTGCATGTTGTGTGTATTGGTATGTGAGGTATGTATGGTGTAGATGTGGAGTTTTTGCATGTGCTATTTTTACACTGTATGTGTGTTATGTGTGTGCTTTACGTGTAGCTTTTTTGTGCATGCTTGGTTTGTTTGTGTGTCATATGGGTGGTGTGTGCATAGTGTATGCGTGGTATGGTATGGGTGCTTTGTGTGGGGTGTGTGTTGTGTTTCTGTGGTGTGTGCATAGTTTATGAGCTGTGAATGTTTGGGGACAGTGAAGTGTCTATGTGAATGGTATTTGTGTGGTGCAATTAGAATGTTTGATGTGTAAGTTTTGTGACTGTTGTGTGTGCAGTGTATTTGTGAATTTTGCTGTATGTGTAGTGAATGTGACGTGTGTGTGTGCAGTGAAAGTGTGATGTCTATGTTGTGTGCTTGTGGTATGTATTTGGCATCCATTGGAGAGTATGTGTGGAGTATGTGGGCTGTGTCTATGCTGTCTGGTGGTGTAAGTCAGTTTGACTTATGTGTGTCCTTTGTGTAGTTTGTGTGTGGTAAATATGTGGTGCGGTGGTATATTTACAGTGAGGGCAATGAATTAGTGTGGTGTGTCTGCAATATGTGTGTTTGGAAGAAATGTGGTTGGTTGTAATATGTGTGGTGTGTGTGTGATATTTGTGCAGTGTGTGAGGTTTGAGAGATGTCAATATGTGTACAAATATGGACTCTGTGAAGTTTGTAGCATGTATGTATTTTGCATATATGTGATTTGTGTTTGCTGTGTATGTATTATGTGTTTGGTGTGTGTGATGTGCAGTATATAAGGTCTCTGTATTGTGTGTGTATGTGTGTGCATGCTTCTGGTGAGTGTGTGTGGTATGAAGATTTTGGCATTGCATGTGTTACATGCTTGGTGAATATGTAGTGGATGTGGTATGTGTCTGTAATAAATATGCAGTGTGTGGTGAGCATATGCAGTGAAAGTGTGGTGTGTTTGCTGGTGGGGTAGATATGAATGGTATGTGTGGTGTATGTGATGTGTGTGTTATATGTGTGGCACATGTGATGTGTGTGTATGTGGCATACATGTAATTTTTGATGACACTGTTATCTGTGGGGCATGTGTGGAGTGTAGATGTTATGTGTCTGCACAATGTGTCTTTGTGAATTATGTTATCTAAGTGCAATCCATAAAGGGTGTGTGGTGTGTGTGCAATAAAATTTGGATTTATATACTGTGCATATGAGGTGTATATTCAATGGTATATGTCCTATATCTATAGTGTACTGTGGTGTCAGACTGGTTTATATGTGTTTTTTTGTGTGTGACATACGTGTGTGCTGTAGGTGTGGTGTGTGCAATGAATGTGTGTGCATATTGTGTGTGTTGTGTTTTTGATATATGTGTGGTTTTTGTGTGTTTGATGTGTGTGTGTATGATTTGGGTGGTGGCTGGGATGTCCTTGAGTCTGTGTAGTTAATGTGCTCTGTGTGATGTTCGGTGTGTGTGTATGAATGTTATGTGTATGGTTGTTGGTTTATGTATGTTTGGTTGTGTGATCTGTGTTGAGTGTGTGTGTGAGTGTGAGTGGTGTGTATACAGTGAGTTTTTGCAGTACCAGTTTGGTGGCATGTGTTGTATGTCTATATGTAATATATGTGGTGTATAGATAGTATATATGTGTGGTATACCATAGGTGTGATATTGTGTGGTTTCTGCGTAGTTCTTGTGTGGTTAAGGTGTGGTGTGTTTGCTGGCATGCTATATAATTGTGTAGGTGTTCTGGATGTGACATAACAAGCATGTGATGTATGGGGTGTCTGTAGATTTTGTATTTGTGGTACCCATGCTGCATGTGTGTAGTTCAGAAATGTGGTATTGTGGAGAGTGGGGAGGAGTTGTGTTTATTAGGTGTGTGGTGTATGGGAGGGGTGTGTGTATGTGGTTTATAAGCAGTGTCCCTGGTGTATGTGTGGTATGTTTATGTGAAGACCGTGTATGGAATGTGTGTCCTGTATCGGTATTCTGGTGTGTGTGTGTGGTGTTTGATCTGTGTGATGTATATTTTGTGTATGTGATGTATGCCTGTTAAATATGTTAGAGGTAAATTATTGGTGTCATTTCCATGGGGCCTGTGTTTTTATGTGTTTTGTATGCAGAACAAAGATGTACACATGAGGTGTGAATGTACATGTAAGTTGTGGCATGTTTCATATGTGTGTTATGAGATGAGTGTTTATTATAAGCACTGTGTGAGGTTGATGTGTGGTGTTGGTGGTGTATAAATGGTATGTGTGTGGAGTGTGTTTGGTGTGTAGATCTTAGTTTCGCTATACATTGGTTATAGTGCAGTATATGAGAAACACGATGTTAGTTGTGTTAGTTGAAAGATGATTTCTCCACAGTGTTTTTTCACAGGATTGAGTATATGGCACTTTTCATATAGTTCCCCTCAAAGGATTTCAAATACTTCTAAATCAGTGAAACAACATGTTAGGTGAAAGTTTCTACACAGAGAGGTCACCACAGGGCACGGTCTGTATACGAGTCCTAGGTTTTAAACACTTCGAACTATAGTGAAACAAGAAGTTAGTTGACCATTTCTCCTCAGTGTTATTTCACAGAATTGAGTATATGGCACTTTCCTATATTTCCCGCGTATGTTTTCCAAGCACTTGTACCTTGCAGAAATAAGTAGAAGAAACATTGTTTTTTCACTGGTGTCATTGCTCCATGGTGTCAAAGTTCCAGTAGAGTACATGGAACTTTCATTATATGTCTAGGCCTGGGTTTTTTTTTTTTTTTCAAAAAAAAATTTTTGTAACGTTTTATTTATTTTTGAGACAGAGAGACAGAGCATGAACGGGGGAGGGGCAGAGAGAGGGGGAGACACAGAATGGAAGCAGACTCCAGGCTCTGAGCCATCAGCCCAGAGCCCAACGCCGGGCTCGAACTCATGGAACGCGAGATCGTGACCTGAGCTGAAGGACGCTCAACCGACTGAGCCACCCAAGCGCCCCTAAGCCTAGGTTTTCAAAACCTATGTGAAACAAGATGTTAGTTGAAAGATGGTTTCCCCACAATGTTATTTCACAGTGTTGAATCTATGGCACTCTCCTTACATTCCCTACAGAGGTTTTCAAACAGTTTTAACTTTGTAAAACAAGATAGCCTAACGATGGTTTCTCCACAGTGATTTTTCACCCGAGTATACAGCACTTCTTTTATGGGTCACCGCATAGATGTTCAAATACTGCTTAGTGAAACAAGAAGTTAATTGAAAGATCAATTCTACACAGTCTTGTTTTATAGACTTGAATTCATGGCACTTTCCTTATAGTTCCTTGTAAGGATTTTTTTCATAACTTCTAACTTTGAAACAAGACATTGGTTAAAAAATCGTTTCTACATAGTTTTATTTCAAAGAGATAAGTATAAGACACTTTCATTATATAGGTCAGGCCTCTGTTTTCAAACACTTAAAAAGGAGATGTTAGTTGAAAGATGGTTTCCCCACAGTGTTATTTCACAAAGTGTATGGCACATTTGTTATCCTTTCCCGCATAGGTTATATCAAACATAGTAAATAAGATGTTAGATGACAAATTGTTTCTGCAGAGTACTTTTTCACAGAGTTCAGTATTTGGAATCCTCACAGGATTCAAACACTTCTAATTCAATGAATCACGTTGTTGGTTTACAAATAGTTTCTCCACAGTGTTATGTAACAAAGTTGAGTATATAGCACCCACCTTAGACTTCCTGGCACACTTTCTCACTCTTAGTGAAACAAGGTGTTATTTGAATGGTGGTTTCTCCAGTTCTTTTTTCCACAGATATGAGTATATGTCACTGTCCTCATAGTTCCCCGCATAGTTTCTCCCTTTTTGCTTAGTGATACAAGAAATTCATTGAAATATGTTTCCTCCACAATGTAATTTGAGTTGTCTATGCCAATGCCCTATATATTCTGCATATGTTTTCAAGGCCTTCTAATTTAGCTAAACAAGAAGTTAGTTGAAAGACGGTTTCTCCACGGTATTATTTCACAGAATTGAGTACATGGCACTTTTCTTATGGTTCCCCCATAAATTTTCAAACAATTCTAACAGAAACATGGTGTTAGATGAAGGATGGTTTCTCCACAGAGCTGTTTCACAGAGTTGCATATAGGCTACATTCCCTATAGTTCGTCACATACATTTTCAAACACTGAAAAATTACAGAAACAAGAAGTTATTTGAAAGATGGTTTGTGCACAGTGTTGTTTCACAGAGTTAAGAATATGACACTTTCCTTATATGTCCCACATCGGTATTCAAGCACGTCTAACTTAGTGAAACAGAATTTGGTTGAAAAACAGTTTCCCCACTGTGTTTCCTCCCCCCCACACACAGACGACTTTATAGCCCTTTCTTTATAACTCCCAGCATAAGTTATCAAGCACCAAAACTATTGAAACAGGATGTAAGTTGAAAGAATAATTTCCCAGTTTTATTTCACACAGTTGAGTATATAGCAGTTTCCTTATAAGTTTCTGCATAGGGTTTCAAACACGTTTAAACTAGTGAAAAAAGCTGGTTGAAAGATGTTTCCCCAGTGTTTTTTCCCAGCGTTCAAAATGTGCCCCTTTCCTTATAGTTCCCCAGAAAGGTTTTCAAACTCTTCTAAATTTTTGGTTTCTCCATGGTTTTCTTTCAAAGCATTGAAGATTTAGCATTCTCATTATACATTTAGGTTGAGATTTCAAACACTGATAAATTAGTGAAAGATATTAGTTGAAAGAGGCTTTCCCCACAGTTTTTCACCCAGTTGAGTGACGCTTTCTTTTCCTGTATATAGTATTTCAAACTTATAACTTAGTGAACAAGAATTAGTTGACTAATGAATTCTTCACAGTGTTTTTTTCACGAAATTGAATATAGGGAACCTTCCTTATTGTTTCCTGCATAAGATTGTAAACACTTCTAACTGAATGAAACGTGATGTTAGTTTAAAAATGGTTTCTGCAGTGTCGTTTAACAGAATTGAGTATACGACACTATCTTAGAGTTCACCCTTTATGTGTTCAAACACTTCTGATTTAGTGAAACAGGTTGTTAGTTGAAAAGTGTTTTCTCCATAGTGATTTTTTTATAGAGATGAGTATATGTCGCTGTCCTCATAGTTCTCTGCCCAGGTTTTCAAACACTTCTTAAATTCAATAAGATTTTGTTGAAAGTTGGCTCTTCCCCGGTGTTATTTCACAGAGGTGAGTCTATGCCATTTCCCTATATGTTGCACATAGGTTTTCAAAGAATCCTTAGTGAAACAGGAAGTGACTTAAAAGACAGTTTCTCCACAGCATTTTTCACCAAATTGAGTATATGACACTCTCCTAGCTACACTCAGCTTTTCAAACATGTCTTAAGAATTTCCTCAAAAGATGGTTCCCCACAGTTTTTTTCCCCAAGAGTTTAGTATATGGAACTTTTCTTATAGTTACCAACATAATGCTCAATCTAACTTTCTGAAACGTGTTGTTAGTTGAAAAATGGTTCCCCACAATGATGTTTCACAAAGTATACTGCATTTTCTTTATTATGTTTCCTTGGAAAAATTTCCAAACCAAAAAATTTCTGAAACAAGAATTTGAAAGATGGTTTCTGTCCTGTGTTGTTTCACAGAGTTAACTTTTTGGCACTTTCTGTATAGTTCCTCACAGAGATTTTCAAACGCATCTAACATTGTGAATAAAATAAGTTGAAAGATGCTTTATCCACAGTGTGCATTCACAGAGATGAATACATGGTACTTTCCTTACAACTCCCCGCATAACTCTTCAAACACGTCTAACTTACAGAAACAAGAACTTGGTTGAAAGATGGTTTCCCGACAGTGTTATTTCACACAGTTGAGTATATGCACTTTCCTTATAGGTCTCCACCTAGGTTTTCAAATACATCTAACCTGGTGAGACAAGAGGTGGGTTGAAAGACTGTTTCCCCATTTTGTTTTTTCACAAAGTATATGGTCCTTACCTTATATTTCCCATAAAGTTTTTCATACACTAGTTTTGAAAAAAGACTAAAAGACCATTTCTCCATGGCTTTATTTATAGCACTCTCGTACATTGAGGTCTAGATTTTCAAATCCTTCTAATTTAATGAAATAGGACTTTAGTTTAAAGAGGATTTCCCCACAGTGCTATTTCACAGAATTGAGTATATGACCCTTTTGTTTGTTTTCCCACATAGGTTACCAAACTCTTCTAACCTAGTGAACAAGAAATTGACAAATGTTTTTCCACAGTGGTTTTCTTTTCCACAGAGTAGAAATAGGGAAATTTACCTAATGTTCCACGCATACATTTCAAGCTCTTCTAACTAAATCCAACACAATGTTAGTTTGAACATGGTTCAAAATGTTGAGTCTATGTCACTTGCCTTTAGTGTTTGCCGCTCCGGTTTCCCAACACTCCTAACTTAGTGAAACATGGTGTTACTTGCAAGGTGCTTTCTCGACAGTGTTGTTTCATGGAATTTTTAAATGTCACTTTCCCTTAGTTCCCTGCATTGTTTTCAAAAATTTCATAAGTGCAAAAATTTGGTTGAAAGATGGTTCCATCACAATGTGATTTCACAGAGGTGACTTAGTGCCATTTCCCTATGTTTTCCACATAGGTCTTCCACATAGAAGACACCTAGGCTTCTAACATAGCAAAGCAAGAAGTTAGTTGAAAGAGTTTCTCCATGGTAGTATTTCACAGTATTGAGTATAAGACAATTTCTTATAGTTCCCTGAATAGGTTTTTCAATAACTTCTAACACTGTACATGAAACAAGGAATTGAAAGGTATTTTATCCATGGTGTGCATTCATGGAGATGAGGACATTGCCTTTTTTTTTCATAGTTCCATGTGTACCTATTCAAATACGTCTAACTTACTGAAACAAGAAGAAACAAGAAGACGAGTTTCACACAGTGTTATTTCACACAGTTGAATTTCTTTATAGGTTTTCGCATCGGGTTTCAAATATGTCTAACTTAGTGAAACAGGAGGTTGGTTGAAAGGTTTCTGCACAGTGTTTATTCTGAGTTTAGAATATGGCCCTTTCCATAGAGTTCTCTGTAAATGTTTTCAAACACTTATAAATTTGTAACAAGATGTTACTTCAAATTCGATTTCAATGCATGGAAGTTATAGCATTTTCACTGTGAATATAAGCCTATATTTTCAAACCCTTCTAACTTGGTGAAACAAGATGTTAGTTGAAATGTGGTTTCACCACAGTGTTTTTTCATGGAGTTGAGTCTTTGTTATTTACCTCATAGTTTCGTGCATAGTTTTTCAAACACTTCATACTGAGTGAAATAAGAATTTGTAGAAAGATGGTTCCTCCCCAATGTTATTTCACAGAAATGAGTCTATGCCATTTCCCTACATTTTCGCATAGTTTCTCAAAGACTTCACACTTAAACATGCTAGTTGAAAGATAGATTCACCTCAGTTTTGTTTCAAAAAATTGATTAAATGACATTTTCCTTATAGTTCCCCGCATAGGTTTTCAAACACATCTATCATAGTGAAACAAGAATTTCCTTGAAAGAAAAGTTCCCCACAGTGTTTTTCTGAGTTCAGTATGTGGTCCTTTCCGTCTACTCTTCACTTGGTTGAAATAGTTCTCCACAGACAGTGGTTTCACAGAGTGTGTATATGGCACATACCACACACCTCACACACCACATGAACCACAATATTACATACACACTTATATCACACATACATGATGTACACCATACATAAATTTACATTACACACACCACATGTACAGCACACATTCACCATGCGTATGCCACAAATATATCCACCACAGATCACACGTGCCCCACACTCTCACAGTTTTATACCCCATCCAACAGTATTACCTCATTCAACTCAAATACAGCAATTACCAAACAAATCACCACTCCACATACACAACACAGACACCAGACATACACCCCATATACAGAAGACAGATGCCACCTCCTCTACCCATAAACTACACATATACCACACACACGGCACATACAGAGAGACAAATATGACACATATACCACACAGCTACACCACACTTATACTGAACTCACGGCAAAAGATAGTACAAACACATACCTCAACTGACACACAAATACCACAAATACCACACAAACTCATTCACCACATATACAGTACATACATGTCACACATATATCTTCCACAAACCCTTTACTGCACACAATACACATACCACACACACACACCCGACACATATACCACACACACTCCACATATACACCACATACACATCATATACCACACACAACACATGTATAGTACACAAACACCACATAAACAATAACACTGCATGATAATCGATACATATATGACATAGAGACACCACACACACCACACACACAACACTTGTATTACAAACTACACCCATATGCTACAACACAAAACCACACATGCATCACACAAATGCCATGAAAAGACCACACAAAAACATACGACACATATATTGAACTCTGAAACAACATTGTGGGGAAACCATCTTTCACATAACATCTGGTTTCACTAATTTAGAAGTGTTTGAAAACCTATGCAGGGCCTACAAGACTGCCATGTACTCAATTTTGTGAAACATTGTGGTGAAAACATCTTTTAAGTGGCATCTGGTTTCACTAAGTTCAAAAAGTTTGAAAACCTACGCAGGGCCTAAACTGAAAGTGCCATATACTGAACTTTGTGAAACCACAGTATGGTGATACCATCTTTTAACTAACATATGGTTTCACTAAAAGTGTTTGAAAACTATGAGGGCCTATGCAAAAAGCGTGCACTCGACTCTTTTTGGGGAAAACATTGGGGAAACCATCTTTCAACTAAAATCTTGTTTCACAGATATCTCATAGGAAGTTTGTTGAAACTTTATTAGTGTGTATTGGGAGAGAAGTGTAGTCTTGTCTCTTGAACTTAACTAGATAACTAGCAAATCATTCTACATACCCCGGAAACCAACCTGAACACTGAAAGAACCGTCTGCAACAGGGAGAGAAGATGCCACATCAAAGAAAGTAGGAAGTGCAGAGAGGGGATGTGGGGGAGAAATCTATCAAGGATGCTGCTGAGGGGAGGGAGCTCTTATTGAGGAAAAGGATGAGAGGAGCACATAGAGGAACACACCAAGTGAACATTTCCCCCAAAGACACATGAAAAGAAACACATCACTCATCCATTATCAGGGAAATACAAATCAAAACTACAAAGAAATATCGCCACACATCTGTCAGAAGGGCTAAATTCACAACACAGGAACAACAGGACTTGGCAAGGATGGGTAGAAAGGGAAAATTTCTGACACTTTTGCTGGGAATACAAAGTGGTGCCTCTACTCTAGAAAACAGTACAAAGTTTCATCAAATGTTAAAAATAAGACTCACCTGGGGCACCTGCGTGGTTCATTTATGTGATTGGCTCTTGATATCCACTCAAGTCAGGATCTCACAGTCATGGATTGAGCTCTTGTTGGGATCTGCACTGGCAGTACGTAGTTTACTTGGGATTCTCTCTCCCTCTCTCTCTTCCCCTTCTCATCGCTCACTTTCTCTCTCTCAAATAATGTAATTAAAAAAATTACCCTTTCAAACTTAGAACTACCCTATGATCCAAATATTGCACAAAGAAGTAGTTACCCAAAGGATGCAAAAATAGCAATTCATAAGGATACAGGTACACTGAGGTTTTTAGCAGCATAACGAAAAATAGGCAATTATGGAAAGGGCTCAATCTCATTGAGGAATGGATAGACATGTGATATATATGTAATGGAATATTAGCCATGGTAGAGAATGGAATTTTCTTTTGCAATTATGTGGATGGAGCTCAAAAGTATTATGCTAAGCAAAATAAGTCAGAGAAAGGCTTATACCATATGGTTTCACTCCTATGTGAAATGTAAGAAACAAAACACATAAATGATTAGTGTGGAAAAAAGAGAGGGGCAAAACAAGAAACACACTCTCAACTACAGAGAACAGGTAGTTACCAGAGAGGGGATGGGTGGGTGGATTGGGTTATATAGGAGATGGGAATTAAAGAGTACACTTTGTGATGTGCACTAGATACTGCGTGGAAGGGTGGATTTACTGAATTCTACACCTGAAACTAATTTTACACTGTATGTTAACCGACTGGAATTTTAATAAAAACTTTAAAAAATATTCTATAATTGGCATTAGGAAAAGCCTGTGTTTAAGTGCCCAAAGCATTACTGTGCTTTGAGTGACATTCTTGTTCCTCATAGACATATAGAGTAACCCTTTCTTCACCAAATCTCTGTGTAGACACTTGTGCTTTACTGCTGAAAAATACGCTTTGCTGCAAGAAAGTTTAAAAAGCTTCTTGGGGAGGGTCGCCTGGGTGGCTCAGTCGGTTAAGCGTCCGACTTCAGCTCAGGTCACGATCTTGCAGTCCGCGAGTACGAGCCCCGCGTCAGGCTCTGGGCTGATGGCTCAGAGCCTGGAGCCTGCTTCCGATTCTGCGTCTCCCTCTCTCTTTGCCCCTCCCCCGTTCATGCTGTGTCTCTCTCTGTCTCAAAAATAAATAAAACGTTAAAAAAATTAAAAAAAAAAGCTTCTTGGGGATATGTACTCAGAGGTATTCTTAAACCCTTGTGTAGAAACACCAGGAAATGGCCTAGTGTTAGGTGCCTAAAAGTACAATCGCATTATTTATGTAGTTTTCGGTGTAGGTCTAGTAGAACCTTTATTTTAAACCCTATTTACATGAGGGAATGTCCATACCCTTATCTCACAGAAAAAGATTTTTTCTTTTTATTTTTTAAAAGATTATTCATTTTCTGAAAGGGAGAGACAGAACACGATTAGGGGAGGGGCAGAGAAAGGAAGACACAGAATCCGAAGCAGGCTCCAGGCTCTGAGATGTCAGTACAGAGCCCCACAGGGTTTGAACCCATGGATTGAGAGATTATGACATGAGCTGAAGTCAGAAGAACAACTGACTGAACCACCCAGGTGCCTGAGAAAAATGTTTTTCTTAAAGAATTTGTGAACTGCCTTCTCATAAATATTCAGGAAGAAGTGTTCTTACACCATCTGTTAAGCCTTAGGGAATGCCCATGTGATGAACTGCCTGACATCTGTGTTCCAAATGAGAATTTCAAATTCCTTTGAAATACATGTAAGTGTTCTTCCACTTGTTTGGATAAATGCTATGGAAAACACCTCTTTGCCTAACTACACTGTGCTTAATACATCTTTCATTTGGCTTTTAGTGTTCATCTTATCTAGATATTTTGTTTAAAGTCTCTTATTATCAAAAGGGAATGGCCATGCACTTAATTGCCACAAACACCATTGTGGCTAAAGCATCTTTGCGTTAGTCTCTTAGATTCATCCAGTAATTGCACTTAAATCCTAAATGATCACTAGGGAGTACACAGGGGCTTAACTGCCTGAAACAGCCATGCTCTCAGTAACTCTCCAACTAGTTTTAAAATACATGAAGTGACAAGATTTCTTAAATCTCTTTGTAGAAACATTATAATTAATCGTTTTAACTCCACTGTTTCAAAAGTGCCTAATGACTTTCAGTATACGCAAATAAACTCATTGAAACATTCTATATGAGGAACAGGAAATGGCCAAAGGCTTAACTTCTTAAATATACAGTGTTCTTCAAAGGGTTTTCATGTAGGATTTAATGTACATGGAATAGGACCATTTGTTTAAATACTCCATATTTGCGAGAGGGTAATGGGCGAGCTTGCACTGTACCTGAAGCATCTTTGAGTGAACTTATTTGATTTTTCCAGTAAGCAGTGTACTTACATAATTCTACATAAGCAAGGAATGCCTATGTGCTTAACTGCCTGAAAAAGCTGTGTAATCCCTGAGGGATTCCATTAACTTTTAAGTTCATGCAGTAGCAATTCTTCCTAAACCTCTTTGTATACACAGAATGGAAAGTGTTATGATTCATAGGCTAAAACTACACTGTGTTTAAAAGGTCTAGAGGGACCGTTTAGACATCGTTGCAATGGCTGTGATCATAAAGAGCCTTAAATTGCACTGTGCTTAAAGGGACGGTCAGTGTTTCAAATGTAGTAAGAAGTGTTCTTATCCTCTGCGTAAACTCTATAGAGGGGCCTTGGGTCTAAGTGAAACTCCGCTGTGCTTAAGGCATCACTCTTGTAACCGTTACATACATACCATAGGAAATTTTGATGAAACACTATTAGCTGTAGAAAATGACCATGTTCTTAACTGCCTAAAACTACCTGGTGCTTCTGGTGTTCTTCATGTAGTCTTTTACATAAGTCTCACAGGAGCTTTTATTGAAACACTTAACAAAGGGAATCACCATGTGCTTCTCTGCCTCATTATGCTTTACATCAAGCCCAATTCAAGAGATTTATGGATAAACGCAGCCATAACTATTCCAGTTCTGATGTAGAAGCACTAGATATGCCTCTGCTCTAAACTATCTAAATTTACATGGTGGTTAATGCATCTTTTCTGTCACTTATCTTGGACATATAGTATATATATTTGTTTAAATCCTTTTTAGCCTCAGGAAATGCTTTTGTGTTTAATTGAAGATAAAAAGGCTATGCTTAAAGCATTTTTGAGTTAGCTTCTTGGATTTATTCAGTAAAAGTTTGGTTTAATCCTTGTAAGCACTAGGGAATGCCTATGTGTTTTTTAACTACTTGAAATACCTGTGTTCTCCATGAGGTTTCCAAATTCTTCCTGAATAAAATGTTCTTAAACTGCATTAGATCAGCAATAGGGAAGGGTCTTCTGTTCAAGGGCTTGAAAACTACACTGTTCTTCAAACATTCTGGATTAGCCTTCACATTTGTCTCATAAGAACCTTTGTTGATACACTATATATTAGTAATAAGCAATGGCCATGTTTGATATGCCTAAAACTATACTGTTTTTCATGAAGCTTGCACGAATTTAGTAAAAAGTACTCCTGGAATGACTGGTTGGCTCAGTCAGATGAGCATCTAACTATATCAGCTCATGTCATGATCAGCTTGTGAGATCGAGTGCCATGTCAGACCCTGCACCAACAACGTGGAGCCTGCTTGGGATCCTCTCTCCCTCTGTCTTTACCCTTCACATCTTCTTCCACTTGCATGCACCCCATTCTATCAAAAATAAACATAAAAACATTAAAAAATCTTTTAAAAATATTCCTCTTAAATATATTCCTTAAATATTATGCCTTTTTTAAAGTTTATTTATTGAGAGAGGAGAGAGTACACAACTGGGGCAGGAAAAGAGAGAGACAGAATCCCAGGTGGGCTCCACACATCAGCCCAGACCCAAAGTCCATCAACATAGAGCCTGATGTGGGAATTGAATACGTGAATTTTGAGGTCATGACCTGAAAAGAGATCAAGAGTCAGATGCTTCACTGAGTGAGCCATGAAGGTGCTCGAGAAATGCCCTGTCTTAACTACCTTGAGCTATAGTGTGTTTAAAGCATCTGTCAACGAGCATTTTAGATGAATGTAGAAAAATTATTCTTAACTCTGTATAAATTCTGGGAAAGAGCTTTGTCAACTGTCTGAAACTACATTGCACATTAAGCATCTTCATGCAATGCCTGGGATAGTTTGCTAGGAAAGTCCCTTCATTCTCAACACTCTCCAATTCTCATCTCTCATAAAGAACGCTGGTCTTTCATGTATACATTTTCATCACTTTTCTCAATTTTCAAATGAGGTTATCCCTAGTGTCCATTCGGAATTAAGCTTTCCAAAGGATATACCGTGCTGAAAGTGGGGAGTCTGGTGATGTCCTTGCAACTGTCAGGTACTTGCACAGCAATGTATTTTAATTCTGTTTCAAAACAATATGGATATCCAGAGGCCTAGGGCATGTGCAGCCACCCAGCATAGAAAGTTTGTGGGCAGCGTGAGCCAGAGGTTTGGGGAGGGAGCTGGTCTCTTTTCCGATGTGGGTGGAAATGAAGTTAGACATCTTCTTTCAAGAATGATTCCATGCCTATTGGAAATGTAAAATATTGGCCCTGCTGGGGCTTTCCCTTCCCGTCACTATTTTTTTCTCTTTGTTCACATTTAGGAGATAAGGAGCCCTCACATACTCAGCCAGCACCCAGGAAGAAGCATGGAGTCCCCACTTTCGTCCTGTATTCAGTGAGAGTGACAAGTGTCAAATATCCAAAGGGAAGATGGTCTGTTCGTCCCTGAGCACATCATGGTTGGTCAGTTTTGCTATGGATAGTGAAGGAAGCCAGTTTGCCTCATTCTTCTGGCTTTTTGAGATGCCCTCATGTTTACTAGCAGAGATTTCACACATGGCCAGTATATTCCAGTGAGTGCAAAAAGAGTCCTTTCCAAGAAGACAATACCAGGTTTTTCCAGACATCTGAGCCACAGGGAGGAGCATCCAACAACTACAGCTCAACCACTACAGTTTCCACCCACTTATGGCAAAATTGGGAAAGAGAGACACAGCCAGGGATTGCAGGCTCCTACTGCAGGAAGATTTCAGGCCTCTTGTTGACAGAGCCCCAGGTGTAGCTCATAGAGGGTCCCCCTTGCTTAAACTCTCAGCTTTTTGTATTGATGAGACAGCCATAACACTAGGAGACTGTGTTGGGTACACTCTCAACATTCTCCCATTAACATCTCTAGGAAAGAACTCTGGCCATCCGAGCTTCTGTTTTCACACAATTTTTTGCCCCAGACATAGGAATTGGGCCATGTTAGAATGAGTGCCAATGGTAGGGCCCAGGAAAAGGTAGGGGCTTATCTGCTGGCAGGGAGAAGCCCTACATGGAAGACCGAGTAGAAGGGGATGGTCAGGCTGAAGGTCTGTCTTCAGGTTTACATTCAAGGGTTACACCGTTGATGTGGATGACAGTGTTTCGCTCTGAATCCTACTCTTTCACTTGATCGGGTCATTGGAAATGGCACCGATTCTTATATTCGTGGCCAAGTAATCTGGCATTTGCTCTTTATCCCAAAATCAGTTTCCACAGATCTGTAATCTGGAACAAGGTAGGGCCAGAGCCACGGCTAGGGTTGGTTTAGTGTCTGATGATATGGGACTATACTCTAGCAGTGCACAGCCGTCCCTGAATCGGACTCTTAGGGGAAGGTGAGTTTTAGGAAGAGGGTCAAGCTTAGGATTCTGTTTAGGGGCTATGCTGATGGTGTGACTTAAGGTAAAATTCTCCCTCAGAATCAAACTCTCTTGTTCCATCCAGGTTGTGGCACATGGCGAGTTTTTTTGTCTCTGTTTGGAGCTGAATAACCTTGTATGAGCCATGTGTCCCATTTCTGTTGTTACCACTGAGCTGAGATTCGGGCTTGGAAAGAGCCAGTAACAGTTAACTTTAGGCACCAGGAGATGGTAGAGGCCTGTCCAACAAAGGTTTGTAGCATTCCCCAATGGTCTGAGAGGAGGGCAAGTTTTGGGGTGAGGTTCAGGCATACTGATAATATTCAGTGCTAGGGTGATGGGGGTGGCTTAGTCTTAGGAGTTGGCCCACAATCCTACATTTATGCTCCATCCTGCTCATTGCAAACACCAGAACGTCCTTTTTCATTTGTGCCTGAGTTATAAGTCCCGTGTCCCAAATTTCTTGTTTGGTCACACTTGGAATCCAGGCCTTGGTAAGAACAAATTTAGCGTTAGTCATAAGGCCTGGTAAATGGTAATTGTCCATCTGTCTGCAGTGCAGAACCCCCACAGAGTTCTCAGTTGAGGGCAAATGTCAGCATTTGTGACAGGCTTTGTTTCAAGGAGTAAAATCTAGGCTGATTGCATGGTCCAGGGTTATAATTGTTCTCAGAATCCTACTCTTGGGCTGAATTTTGTCCATGAAAATGGCACTATAAGCTTTTTTCCCTGGCTGAGTCATCTTGCATCAGTCATGTGTCCCAAATTCTTCAGAATTACCATTCAAGTCTTTTTAGGGTCAGAGTCATAGTTTTGCTTAGGGTTAGTGCATGGAAAATGTTAAAGGCCTACTTGGAGGGCTCAGTTGAGAGAATTTGTTAGTGTGAGGGTCAATGTTAGATCAGATTCTGCAGTCAAGAATACTCTTACCAACATGGGTATCATTCAGAATGTGAGGAAGAGTGTGTCAAACTATCAAACACAAAAGATTTCATGATGACTCAACCAGTTCTTCAAGAAATATTACAAGAAACTCAGTGGAATGGATAGACGAAAATGTCAGTACGGAGATAGTAAACAATGCAGTTAAATGAATTTTTCTGCACAAAACCAGTCAAAACTCACAGAAAAGGATAAGAAACATCATACCATATACCTCAAACGTGTAGAAGAAAGGAGAAAACAAGGGGTTCAGTCAAATCATGATCCACTTAGTGTAGACAGCTATATTTCGTACAGGATATACACAAACCTAACGGTTACCAAATATCAAACACCACCAATACATACACAAAGAATTAAGATTAAGGAATCCAAATATATCACTAAAGAAAATCAGCAAAACGTGGAAGAGAGAATATCAAGAAAAGGATCGGATTAAATCTGCAAAAAAAAAAAAAAACCCCACAAAACAATAATAAAATACTATCCATCTATAATTATTTTGAATGTATATGGGCTAAATGGTCCCATTCAAAGCATCGGGAGGCAGAATGCATTAAAAGACAGTACCCACCTACAGGCTTCCTACATGAGACCCATTTTACATTAGCGGACACCTGCAGATGGAAAATGAAAGGAGGGGCTCTTGGTGGCTCAGCTGGTTAAGCATCTGACTTTGGCTAGCGTCATGACCTTGTGGTTCTTGAATTTGAGCCTTACATAGGGCCCTGTGCTTACAGCTCAGAGCCGGACTCTGCTTCAGATTCTGTGTCTGCTTCTCTCTCTGCCCCCCACTCAGGCTCTTTCTGTGTGTCACAAAACAAATTGATTTTTAAAAATTGAAAAAATAGAAATTGTAAAGATGGAGTAGGATTTGGCATGCAAATTGTTGTCAAAGGAAGCCTGGAGTACCAGTCTTATATCACTCAAAATAGACTTTAAAACCAAGACTGTAACAGACAAAAATACACTGTATCTTAACAAAGGGGGCAACACAAGAGGATACAATACTTGTAAACATATATTGACCCAAATTAGGACCACCCAAATACATTAAACACTTAACAAAGGAAAAATTTGATAACAATAAAATACTAGTAAGGGGCTTTAACATCCTACTCACAGCAATGGACAGACCATCTAAACAAAAATTACACAAGGAAACATGGATTTGAATGACTTACTGGCCCAGAAGGACTTAACACATATATTGAGATCATACCATCCTAAATCAGAATACGTAGTCTTTACAAGTGCACATGAGACATTCTCAGAACACATCCCATGTTACGTCACAAACTGAATCTCCACAAAGGCAAAAAGACTGAAGTCATTCCATGCACACTTTCTGACACTATGATATTCAAAGTCAACCACAAGAAAACATCTGCAAAGACCATAGATACAAGGAGGTTAATACCATGCTACTAAATAATGACTGGGTCACTCAGGAAAACGGGAAGAGGAAGAAAGAAGAAGAGAGAGAAGGAGAAGGAGAAGGGGAATGGGAGAGAGAGGAGGAGGAAGAGAAGAAAGATTAAAACTGTATGGAAAGATCTGAAACTACAAAGAACTTATCAAACTCAAAACACCCAAAATAATCCACTGAAGAAATGGGCAAAAGACAGACATACCAATTTTTCCAAAAAGGCATTCACATGGTAAGAGACACAGGAAAAGATAACATCACTCATCATCAGGGAAATTATAGCAATAAAGGTCTACCTCAAGGTGCAAGAGAAATCTCAAGTAAGCAACCTAATCTTCCATCCAAAGAAGCTAGAAAAAGAATATCCATCAAAACTAGAACAAGTAGAAAGAAGTAAATCATAAAATTGGAGCAGATAATGACATAGAAATGAAAGAAAGAAAAAAACAAGTGATCAGTGAAAGAAGATGGCTCTTTAAAAAAATATAGTTGATAAACTTGCCAGATTTATCACATAAAAAAAGAAAACACTAAAATACTTAATATCACATATGAGAAAGGAGAAATAACCTACACCACAGAAATACAATCTCATGGGAATATTATGGAAAAATATATGCCAGCAAATTGCCAACCTAGCAAAATGATTAAATTCTTAGAAACATATAAATGACCAATTTTGAAACAGGAGAAAATAGAAAATTTGAAAAGACTGATCCCCAGTAAAGAAATCAAGTCAGTAATAACACTCCAACAAACAATATTCAGGACGAGGGAGCTTCAGAGGCAGATTCTACCAAACCATTAAAGAAGATTTAAAACACCAGTTCTTCTTAAACTATTCCCAAACATAGAAAAGGAAACTCTGAATTCATTCTATGAGCCCAGGCTTACCTTGATACAAAAACCAGGTAAAACCACCTTTACAAAAGAGAAGTGGAGGCCAATATCCCTGATGGACATATACGCAAAAATCCTCAAGAACAGCAAACGTCATTCCACAATGCGTTAAAAAATTCATTCACCATGATCAACTGGGATTTATTCCTGGGTCACAAGTGTGCTTCCATATTCGCAAGCCAATCATTGTGATACATCATATCAATAAGAAAAAGGTTAAGAACCATATGATCATTCCAATAGATGCAGAAAAATCATTTGACATTGTACACCATCTTCTCATGGTAAAAAAAAACCTTCAATAAAGTTGGTTTAGAGGGAGCATAACTCATAATAAAGGCCATCTATGAAAAACATAGCTAACCACATCCTTAAGAAAATGCTGCACGCTTTTCCCATAAGGCAAGAACAGCACAAGGATGTCCACCCTCACCACTCTCACTCAACATAGTACTGAAAGACATAAAAAGCAATAACAACAAAAGAAAGAAAAGAAATCCAAATCAGCATGAAAGAAGTAAATCTCTCACTATTGACAGGATACTGTATATATCAAACCCTAAAGACTCCATAATAAAAGTGGCGAGGACAGGTAAGTGATGTCAGTGAAGTCTCAGGATCCAAAATCAGTGTACAGAAATTTGTTGCTTTTCCAAAGACTAATAATAAAGATGCAGAAAGAGAAGTTAAGAAAACAACCGCATTTACAGTGGCCCTCAAATAACCTATCAAGAATAACGAAAGATCCTACCCTGGAAACTATAAAACACGGATGAAATAAATTCAAGATGACACAGAGATTTTTATAATATATTTATTTTTGAGAGAAAAGATTAATCATGAGAGTGGGAGGGGCAAAGAGAGAGGGAGACACAGAATCTCCAGCAAGCTCCTGGCTCTGAGCTGTCAGCACAAGAGCCTGAAGTGGGGCTCAAACCCACAAAACTTATGACCTGAGCTGAAGTCAGATGCATAACCAACAGAGCCACACAGGCATTCCAAGATTGCACCAGGAGATAGAAAGATATTTGTGCTCATGGATCAAAAAAATATGTTTAAAATGTCTATAGTACCCAGAGCAACTACTAATTTAATGCAATCTGTCATTTTTCACAGAACGAGAAGAGGCAATGGTAAACTTTTGTGGATCCATGAGACCACAAAGAGCCAAAGAACTCTTGAAAGAGAAAAGCAAAGGTGGATTCATGGCATTTCCAGACTTCAAGTTGTATTACTGGCACAAAAATAGACACACAGATCAAGAGAACAGTAGACATCAAAATGGCTAACAGACACATGGAAAGATACTCAACATCACTCATCAGGGAAATACAAAGCAAACCACAATGAGGAGGTACCAACTCTCACTTGTCAGAAGAGCTAAAATTACCAACTCAGGCAACAACTGATGCAGACGAGGATGTGATTAAAGTGGAACACTTGCACCTGGGTGGCTAGGTCCTTTAAGCATATGACTTTGGCTCAAGTCATGACCTTGCAATTTGCCGTCGAGCCCAAAACCCAGTGTTGGGTTCTGTGCTGACAACACAGATCCTCGAGCCTGCTTCAGATTCTGTGTCTCCCTCTCGCTCTGCCCCTACCCTCTCACCCCCCCCCCTCAAAAATAAAAAACATTTTCAAAGGTAAGTGGAACCATTTAACACTCTTGGTGAGAAGGCAAACTGGTGCAACCAGTCTGGAGTACTGTATGGAAGTTCCTCAAAAAATTAAAAGTAGAACTACCCTATGATGAAACAACTGCACTACTAGGTATTTCTCCATAGGATCAGGCGTGTTTCTTCAAAGGGGAACATGCACCCCAAATTTATAGCAGCCCTATTAACAATAACCAAAGTATAAAAATAGCACAAGTATTCATTGACTGACAAGTGGATAAAGAATCTGTGGTACACACACACACACACTCTGGAATACTCGGGAATGAAAAACTGAAATCTTGCCATTTGCAACAATGTGGATGGAATGGAGAGTATTATGTTAAGTGAAAGAAGTGAATTAAAGACAATAAAATTTGGATTCACTCATGTGGAATTTAAGAAACACAACAGATGAACAATGGGAAAGGGAAGAAAAACAAGATAAAAACACTGAGGAAGGCAAAACATAAGAGACTCAAATATGGAGAACAATCTGAGCGTTGCTGGGAAGGTGTTGGGTGGGGGATTGGGCTAAATGGGTGACGGACATTGAGGGCATTTAAGTGACATGTAAGTGATGAATCACTGCATTCTCCTCCTGAAACCTATACCTCACTGTATATTAATCAACTTCAACTTAATTAAGTTTTAAAAGAACAGATTATAAAACAGAGAGGTGCACAGAAATAGATGTATTTGATTACTCTTCAACTACGCAGGAAAGAATATCCAATATCTCTTCAAATAAAGGTGTTAGGAAAAGGGGAACAGCATCATGCAAAAGAATGTGAAACACTTCCTTACACCATAAACACGAATAAACACAAAATGGATGGTATTCCTAAACATGAGACCTGAAACCGTAGAAATCCGAGCACAGTTAGTAACTTCTTTCACATCATCCATGGCTACTTCTTTCAAAATATGTCCCCCGAGGCAAGAGAAACTGCAAAAATAAACTCGGGACATTATCAAATAAAAAGCTTCTTTCTGAACAGTGAAGGAAAAAATCAACACTGAAAAGCAACTTATGGCATGGGAGAATATATTTGTAAAGGGCATATCTAATAAATGGCTAGTATCCAGAATATATAAAGAACTGATATAACACAATCCCCCCACCCCCCGGAAATGTTCCAATTACAACCTGGGCGGAAGACATGAACAGACATTTCTCCAGACATGCAGATGACCAACAGGCACAGGAGAAATGCTTATCATCACTTATCAGGGAAATGCAAATCAAAACCATAGTGAGATACTACTTCAACCCTATCAGAATTGCAAAATTCAACAAAAACGATTGGTGTTGGCAAGGATGTGAAGAAAAAAGAAATGTCCTTAGGAATGCAAAGTGGTGGGGCCACTTTTGAAAACAACATGGAAGCTCCTCTAAAGTTTCAAAATAAAGTACCTTATGATCCTTAATACCTTAAATACTGGGTATTTACCCAAGGAATAAAAGAAAACTGATTCAAAACGATACATGCACCTGCATATTTATAGCTTGATTTGTCATAGCAAAGACAGATATGCAACCTAAGTATCCATCAATCAATTAATGAATAAAAAAATATATATTTTATATTGACGAGTGAATAATGTAAATAATGGAAATATTTCATTCCTTATATAATTCATTCATCAATATATATAATAATGGAATATTATTCAGCCCTAAAAAGGAATGCAATACTTCCATTTGCAAGGACATAGATGGAGATAGAGTATTAGGCCAAGTGAAATGTTAGAAAAGATAAATGCCATAAGATAATTTCACTCATATGGGGAATTGAAGAAACAAATAAGCAAAGGGAAAAATAGAATTAGGGAGAAACAAGGGGAGACAGAAGGCAATCAAGAAACAAAGTCTTAAGAATGGAGAACAATCTCATAGTACCAGAGGGGAGATGGATGGTAGGGGGTTGGTTGAAATTGGTAATGAGGATTAAAAGTTATACTTGTCATAATGAGAACAGGGTGAATTATGGAATTGTAGACCTGAAACTAATATAACTCTGCATATTAGCTGACTGGAATTAAAGAAACAAACCAAAAAGTACACTGAAAAAGAAAGAAAATTAAATGAGGACACTTATCCACTGATTTACTAGGTGAATTCCATGAGAACTGAGTTATGACACTTTTGCCATGCAAAAGTGGGTTAAGAGCTAACTTGGAGGAAGTTAGAGTGTCCTAAAGGCACAGAGCACTGAGTCCTCATTTTGCCTCCTCTTGCTCCCTTGCATGCAGAAATATTTAGCAGTAGTTGTGCAGGCATTGAAGGAAAATCAGGATGACAATAATTTACCAATAAAGAGGCTTCGCAATGAAAGGGTGAGTGGGATGTAGTCCGTGTGTGCCATACTGAGCCTGTACTTGTGATGCTCTTGACCCACCTCCAATACAGATTCATTTTCTTTTTATTTTATTTTATTTTATTTATTTACTTTTTTAATATATGAAATTTGTTGTCAAATTGGTTTCCATACAACACCCAGTGCTCATCCCAAAAGGTGCCCTCCTCGATACCCATCACCCACCCTCCCCTCGCTCCCACCCCTCATCAACCCTCAGTTTTTTCTCAGTTTTGAACAGTCTCTTATGCTTTGGCTCTCTCCCACTCTAACCTCTCTTTTTTTCCTTCCCCTCCCCCATCGGTTTCTGTTAAGTTTCTCAGGATCCACTTAAGAGTGAAACCATAGGCTTTCTCTGTATGACTTATTTCACTTAGCATCACACTCTCCATTTCCATCCACGTTGCTACAAAAGGCCATATTTCATTTTTTCTCATTGCCACTTAGTATTCCATTGTGTATATAAACCACAAATTATCCATTCATCAGTTGATGGACATTTAGGCTCCATAATTTGGCTATTTTTGAGAGTCCTGCTATCAACATTGGGGTACATGTGCCCCTATGCATCAGGACTCCTGCATCCCTTGGGTAAATTCCTAGCAGTGCTATTGCTGGGTCATAGGGTAAGTCTATTTTTAATTTCTGAGGAACCTCCACACTGCTTTCCAGAGTGTCTGCACCAATTTGCATTCCCACCAACAGTGCAAGAGGGTTCCCGTTTCTCCGCATCCTCGCCAGCATCTATAGTCTCCTGATTTGTTCATTTTGACCACTCTGACTGGTGTGAGGTGATATCTGAGTGTGGTTTTGATTTGTATTTCCCTGATAAGGAGCGACGTTGAACATCTTTTCATGTGCCTGATGGCCAACCGAATGTCTTCTTTAGAGAAATGTCTATTCATGTTTTCTGCCCATTTCTTCACTGGGTTTGTTTTTCGGGTGTGGAGTTTGGAGAGTTCTTTATAGATTTTGGATACTAGCCCTTTGTCCGATATGTCATTTGCAAATATCTTTTCCCATTCCGTTGGTTGCCTTTTCGTTTTGTTGGTTGTTTCCTTTGCTGTGCAGAAGCTTTTTATCTTCATAAGGTCCCAGTAGTTCATTTTTGTTTTAATTCCCTTGCCTTTGGGGATGTGTCAAGTAAGAAATTGCTACGGCTGAGGTCAGAGAGGTCTTTTCCTCCTTTCTCCTCTAAGATTTTGATGGTTTCCTGTCTCACATTCAGGTCCTTTATCCATTTTGAGTTTATTTTTGTGAATGGTGTGAGAAAGTGGTCTAGTTTCAACCTTCTGCATGTTGCTGTCCAGTTCTCCCAGCACCATTTGTTAAAGAGACCGTCTTTTTTCCATTGGATGTTCTTTCCTGCTTTGTCAAAGATGAGTTGGCCATACGTTTGTGGGTCTAGTTCTGGGGTTTCTATTCTATTCCATTGGTCTATGTGTCTGTTTTTGTGCCAATACCATGCTGTCTTGATGATGACAGCTTTGTAGTAGAGACTAAAGTCTGGGATTGTGATGCCTCCTGCTTTGGTCTTCTTCTTCAAAATTACTTTGGCTATTCGGGGCCTTTTGTGGTTCCATATGAATTTTAGGATTGCTTGTTCTAGTTTCGAGAAGAATGCTGGTGCAATTTTGATTGCGTAGATAGCTTTCGGTAGTATTGACATTTTGATAATATTCTTCCAATCCATGAGCAAGGAATGTATTTCCATTTCTTTAAATCTTCTTCAATTACCTTCATAATCTTTCTATAGTTTTCAGCATACAGATCTTTTACATCTTTGGTTAAATTTATTCCTAGGTATTTTATGCTTCTTGGTGCAATTGTGAATGGGATCAGTTTCTTTATTTTTCTGTTGCTTCCTTATTAGTGTATAAGAATGCAACTGATTTCTGTACATTGATTTTGTATCCTGCAACTTTGCTGAATTCATGTATCAGTTCTAGCAGACTTTTGGTAAAATCTGTCGGATTTTCCATGTATACTATCATGTCATCTGCAAAAAGCGAAAGCTTGACTTCCTCTTTGCCAATTTTGATGCCTTGGATTTCCTTTTGTTGTCTGCTGACGCTAGAACTTCCAGCACTGTGTTAAACAACAGCAGTGAGAGTGGGCATCCCTGTCGTGTTCCTGATCTCCGGGAAAAAGCTCTCTGTTTTTCCCTGTTGAGGATGATTTAGCTGTGGGCTTTTCATAAATGGCTTTTATGATCTTTAAGAAGGTTCCTTATATCCCGACTTTCTCAAGGGTTTTTATTAAGAAAGGGTGCTGGATTTTGTCAAAGGCCTTTTCTGCATCAACTGACAGGATCATATGGTTCTTCTCTTTTTTTGTTGTTAATGTGATGTATCACGTTGATTAATTTGCGAGTGTTGAACCAGCCCTGTATCCCAGGAATGAATCCCACTTGATCATGGTGAATAATTCTTTTTATATGGCGTTGAATTTGATTTGCTAATATCTTATTGAGAAATTTTTGCATCCATATTCATCAGGGATATTGGCCTGTAGTTCTCTTTTTTTACTGGGTCTCTGTTTGGTTTAGGAATCAAAGTAATACTGGCTTCATAGAATGAGTCTGGAAGTTTTCCTTCCCTTTCTATTTCTTGGAATAGCTTGAGAAGGGTAGGTATTATCTCTGCTTTAAACCTCTGGTAGAACTCCCCTGGGAAGCCATCTGGTCCTGGACTCTTATTTTTTGGGAGATTTTTGATAACTGATTCAATTTCTTCGCTGGTTATGGGTCTGTTCAAGCTTTTTATTCCCTCCTGATTGAGTTTTGGAAGAGTGTGGGTGTTTAGGAATTTGTCCATTTCTTCCAGGTTGTCCAATTTGTTGGCATATAATTTTTCATAGTATTCCCTGAGCATTGTTTGTATCTCTGAGGGATTGGTTGTAATAATCCCATTTTCATTCATGATTTTATCTATTTGGGTTATCTCCTTTTTCTTTTTGAGAAGCCTGGCTAGAGGTTTGTCAATTTTGTTTATTTTTTCAAAAAACCAACTCTTGGTTTCGTTGATCTGCTCTATAGTTTTTTTAGATTCTATATTGTTTATTTCTGCTCTGATCTTTATTATTTCTCTTCTGCTGGGTTTAGGCTGCCTTTGCTGTTCTGCTTCTATTTCCTTTAGGTGTGCTGTTAGATATTGTATTTGGGATTTTTCTTGTTTCTTGAGATAGGCCTGGATTGCAATGTATTTTCCTCTCAGGACTGCCTTTGCTGCATCCCAAAGCATTTGGATTGTTGTATTTTCATTTTCATTTGTTTCCATATATTTTTTGATTTCTTCTCTGCCTGGTTGACCCATACATTTTTTAGTCGGGTGTTCTTTAACCTCCATGCTTTTGGAGGTTTTCCAGGCTTTTTCCTGTGGTTGATTTCAAGATTCATAGCATTGTGGTCTGAAAGTATGCATGGTATAATTTCAATTCTTGTAAACTTATGAAGGGCTGTTTTGTGACCCAGTATATGATCTATCTTGGAGAATATTCCATGTGCACTCGAGAAGAAAGTATATTCTGTTACTTTGGGATGCAGAGTTCTAAATATATCTATCAAGTCCATCTGATCCAATGTCTCATTCAGGGCCCTTTTGTCTTTATTGACCGTGTGTTTAGATGATCTATCCATTTCTGTAAGTGGGGTGTTAAAGTCCCCTGCAATTACCACATTCTTATCAAGGTTGCTTACGTTTGTGAATAATTGATAATTTGGGGGGCTCTGCTATTCGGCACATAGACATTTATAATTGTTAGCTCTTCCTGATGGATAGACCCTGTAATTATTATATAATGCCCTTCTTCATCTCTTGTTACAGCCTTTAATTTAAAGTCTAGTTTGTCTAAGTATGGCTACTCCAGCTTTCTTTTGACTTCCAGTAGCGTGAAAGATAGTTCTCCATCCCCTCACTTTCAGTCTGAAAGTGTCTTCAGGTCTAAAATGAGCAAATAGATGGGTCTTTTTTTTTTATCCATTCTGATACCCTATGTCTTTTGGTTGGCGCATTTAGTCCATTTACATTCAGTGTTATTATAGAAAGATACGGGTTTAGAGTCATTGTGATGTCTGTATGTTTTATGCTTGTAGTGATGTCTCTGTTACTTTGTCTCACAGGGTCCCCCTTAGGATCTCTTGTAGGGCTGGTTTAGTGGTGACAAATTCCTTCAGTTTTTGTTTGTTTGGGAAGACCTTTATCTCTCCTAAATGACAGACTTGCTGGATAAAGGATTCTCGGCTGCATATTTTTTCTGTTTAGCACACTGAAGATCTCGTGCCAATTCTTTCTGGCCTGCTAAGTTACAAAAGAGAGATCAGTCACGAATCTTATAGGTCTCCCTTTATATGTGAGTGCACGTTTATCCCTTGCTGCTTTCAGAATTTTCTCTTTATCCTTGTATTTTGCCAGTTTCACTATGATATGTCATGCAGAAGATCGATTCAAATTACGTCTGAAGGGAGTTCTCTGTGCCTCTTGGATTTCAATGCCTTTTTCCTTCCCAGTTCAGAGAAGTTCTCAGCTATAATTTCTTCAAGTACCCCTTCAGCACCTTTCCCTCTCTCTTCCTCCTCTGGGATACCAATTATGCGTATTTCTTTTTAGTGTATCACTTAGTTCTCTAATTTTCCCTCATACTCCTGGACTTTTTTATCTCTCTTTCTCTCAGCTTCCTCTTTTTCCATAACTTTATCTTCTAGTTCACTTATTCTCTCCTCTGCCTCTTCAATCCGAGCTGTCGTCGTTTTCATTTTGTTTTGCATTTCGTTTAAGGTGCTTTTCAGCTCCTCGTGACTGTTCCTTAGTCCCTTGATCTCTGTAGCAAGAGATTCTCTGCTGTCTTCTATACTGTTTTCAAGCTCAGCGATTAATTTTATGACTATTATTCTAAATTCACTTTCTCTTATATTATTTAAATCCTTTTTGATCAGTTCTTTAGCTGTTGTTATTTCCTGGAGATTCTTCTGAGGGGAATTCTTCCGTTTGGTCATTTTGGATAGTCCCTGGAGTGGTGAGGACCTGCAGGGCACTTCCACTGTGCTGTGGTGTATAACTGGAGTTGGTGGGTGGGGCCGCAGTCCAACCTGATGTCTGCCCCTAGCCCACCCGCTGGGGCCACAGTCAGACTGGTGTGTACCTTCTCTTCCCCTCTCCTAGGGGCGGGATTCACTGTGGGGTGGCGTGGCCCATCTGGGCTACTTGCACACTGCCAGGCTTGTGATGCTGGGGATCTGGCGTATTAGCTGGGGTGGGTAGGCAAGGTGCACGGGGGCAGGAGGGGCAGGCTTAGCTCGCTTCTCCTTAGGTGATCCACTTCAGGAGGCGCCCTGTGGCAGCGGGAGGGAGTCAGATCTGCTGCCGGAGGTTTGGCTCCACAGAAGCACAGATTTGGGTGTTTGCGCGGAGCGAGCAAAATCCCTTTGGGATTTTTGCTGGGGGAGATGGCGCTGGCGAGCGCCTTTGTTCCCCACCAAACTGAGCTCTGTCGTCCGGGGGCTCAGCAGCTCTCCCTCCCTTTGTCCTCCAGCTTTCCAGCTTTCTGAGCAGAGCTGTTAACTTATGACCTCCCAGACGCTAAGTCGTGCTTGCTGTCGGGACAGTCCGTCAGGCCCCTCCACTTTTGCCAGCCAGACCCGGGAGCTCTGCTTGGTCAGCGTGCCGCCCCTCTGTCCCGTCTCCCTCCCGCCAGTCTGTGGAGCGCACACCGCTTTGCCGCCCTTCCTACCCTCTTCTGTAGGCCTCTCGTCTGCGCTTGGCTCTGGAGACTCCATTCTGCTAATCCTCTGGCGGTTTTCTGGGCTATTTAGGCAGGTGTAGGTGGAATCTAAATGATCAGCAGGACACGCGGTGAGTCCAGGGTCCTCCTACGCCATCTTCCTTCCTGTCCTTCAGATTCATTTTCTATGAATTCCTTAACCACTGCCCATCCTTGCCCCGTGCCCAGCACTAATCTTAAGTGATCACGACAAAATATGACCTGGGCCATGTGGAGATGACTTCCAAAGAGGAAGACAGAAGTGAAAGGATGGTCCTCGTGGTTAGCAGGGTTGGTGGACAACAGCATTGGGTCATTTAAAATTGAGAGCTGCACTTCAAAGGAAAATTCTCCCAAAAGGAAACGTAGCACAAAGTTTAGAGGACTTGGAAAAGTATATGTTTTTTATTGAACAAAAGTTGTGTGAAAATCTCACCAGTATACTTATTCCTGGAATAAAACATTAAACTGGAATGGACAGGGTATCTGGCAATTTGTCTCACCAAATTATAACTTGTCAAAAATCTTCTAGGCCTCTTTGGTTTTTCCCAGGGCAACTCTAATCTTGTGAAAATCAAATCAGTCTCTTTGGAAACCTCCTCTGTGTCATCTTCCTTAACAGTGTTTCCCTTCTTTGTTTAGGAAGCCGCTTAAGCAAAGCAGGTTACAGTTGCCAGCAGCTTTCTGTATTATTTGTAAATAGATAATAAGGAAAATGAAGAAACTAAAAACCCCGGTAAAGACAATCACAGTCTGTACTATATATATTTCTACAGTTGAACATTATTTTTACAGAGTGCAATCACAACGTGAATTTTTTTATTTGGTTGGGTAAACTGTTTCGTTTTTTTTTGTTTTCATTTTAACTGAGTGAACCCTACCCCAAATCTTTAAATATCCATTTATATTGCTTTTCAAATTTGTCCTCTACTCACAGGGAATAAAATTCATCTGCCGACAGTGCCTTAAATACTACATAGAAATGACAATGAGTAACCATAGAAGGAGGCCTGCTCTCTAACATGTTCCTCCAATCATAGCAGAGAGTGGCTGCACCAGTTTGTATTTCAACCTAGAGTGCAAGATTGTTCCCCTTTCTCCACATCCCAGCCACAATTGTTTCTTTTATTGTTAATTTCAGCCATTCTGACAGGTGTCACGTGGTCTCCCATTATGATTTTGCTTTGCCTTCCCTAATGAGCAGTGTCTGTGAGGATCTTTCCATGTGTCTGCTAACCACCTGGAAGTCTTCTTTGGAAAAGTGTCTCTTCATTTCTTCTACCCAATTTATACCTGTCATTTTTTTTCTTGGGTGTTGAGTTTGAGAGGTCGATTCTAGATTTTGGATCCTAAACCTTTATCAGGTATGAAGCTTACAAATATCCTCTCCCATTCTGTAGGCTACTTTGAGATTTGTTGATGGTTTCCTTCACTGTGCAGAAGCTTTTTATCTTGAGAATATTACTCAACCAGCAAAAGGCATGGAGTCTTGCCATTTTTAATGTGGCATAGAAGTGGAGAGACCCAGAATGTATTATACCAAGGGAATTGAGTCCATCTGAGAAAGACAAATATACGATTTCACTCCTGTGTGGAATTTAACAAATGTGAAAGTGGGGAGAAGAAAGGGAGATGCTTAAGGATAGAGAACAAACTGTGGGTTGAGGAAGGGAGGTGGTTGGGGGATTGGCTAGATGAGTGATGGGTATTAAGGAGGGCACTTGCAATGTTATACATAACACAAGGCACTAGGGTGTTACATGTAAGTGAGGAATCACTGAATTCTACTTCTGAAACCAACAGGATAACTAATATTTGAATGGAAAAAAAAGTCTTAATAGCCAAATGACTTGGTCATGGTCCATAAAATGGTTTTCATACCCTCTGTTAGACAGGATCATATTAATGGCTGTATCCTGGTCCTGCTAACAGAGGAAATGGATCTTCTCTGCCTGAAAAGGTGTCCCTCTTCAGGGCACTTAATGTCAAAACAAATGTGACACAGGCTTATATGAATTACTTGTGAAATTCTGCAACCACTCTCTTTGGTTTCTAAAAAGCACACCCTTCCCCACTAGATGGGGACGGCAGCTGAAACCATGGCAACAATCACCTTCCAGTTGACAGTTGAGGACCGTCTACCTATTGAAAAATGAGTGCCCTTATCTCAAATGCCCAAAATTCGTCTAGTTTCAGGGGTTTTGTGAACTCCCATGACTCCCCAGCCTGTTCTCACAGCACACTTTTTCTTCTCACAATTACAGTTCTTGACCAACCCCCACCCCCTGTATTTTCACAAGGCTTGTCCTTCAAAACTTTGTCCTCTTCCCTCCAGATTGTGCAGGCAAGGACCACTGTGTCCTTGCAAGCCTTGCACTGGGGCCATCCAGATCTCCAAACACGACATGAGCTTGGAGGAGTCACTGAATGATTAAGTAGAAGGATATTGGAGCACACCATATAGATTTTGAGCAGCTTACTCTGTGGAGATAGCTGGTAGTAACAGGAGAATCCTGTTGTATCTGAGGCATGGGAAATGCAGAATGACCTGTGCATGTCATTTCCCTGGTCCTGTTCCTGTAGCAAAACTCAGTGGGCACCATTAACACAGGAGGCTGCCTGTTCCCTGGTGTCTAGCACTAGTACTGGAGCCACAGTCATGATCGGCAAACAAAATCTGCACTTTTATGTGGCTGCAATGAGTGCATTGACCCTTTAAGTTTCCAGGCTCAGGACCTAGAGGCTCTAGGGCTGTGCAAGGGATCTCAGATTTCTGCCATTCCCTTTACACTGTCGATCCCCAGTGTATACGCTTTACTCATAAGATATATTCATGTCAGCCAGGACAATGACCCCACCCCCAGTATCCAAATAAAACCTTGGGAGTCCAGTAAGGGCTAATATGTGTTGGACTCTAGACTCAGTTTACAGTGCTCTGACACATGCTTCCATATCCCAAGTCTTCAACAATCCAAGTGTCCAAGCCTCTCTAAGCTCTCAAAGGTTTCCAACAAGTATAAAGCACTTTTCTATTAAATTGGAACACAGTGAGTCATTGCTGGAGACCTGGGGCCAAATGACCCTTTATGATTATATGGAACTCTGGAAAAACACAACACTCTACAGAATGCTGAAGCCTTTTTATCGGTAGCTATTGCCTAACATAAGAGGAGTTAGCTCCTCATAATTTCTAGTGCCCCCAGAGTACCAGAATCTTTTCTCCTGGGGTCTGGACCAAGGATGGTCCTGGGTCCAGCAGAAAAATACCAATTTCAGGAATTACTTGCCGACATTTGGGCCTTTGAGCATGCAGCTGAGAAAATGGAAGCTGCTGCCCCATGGTAGAACTCTCCCTAATTTCTTTCTTCATTCTCTTGTCACTTCCCCAGTGTTCTTTCCCTTGAACACACCATCACTGTGTGTCAATGCACATGTGGGAACTTGATACTAAAATGACCACACATGGAGCCCAAGTGAGGAAGACTCCTCCCAGAATATTAGACACTCTCATTTCTAAAGAAAACCTGATGGCAGGGATTTGAGACATAACCTAAAAAGGCAGAGCGCAGTCTTATCCTCTAGACTTTCCCCACCTCCTACGACCTGGGCCAGTCCTAGTCTCTTGATAAGATAGGTCATCCCACTGTACAGTGTGTTTGAATACAGAACTACCAAAGCCAGTTCTCCAGAAGATGTGATATGAGGCTCCATTAACACTGGATAGTGTGTCAGGTAGAGAGTGGGCAGCCACACCTGTATACAAAATATACCGCCTTACCTCAGAAAGGTTTAAAAACCTGCATAAACAGGCAAATGTTTGGATCCAATGAGGGAAACTCAGGTCCTTTTCCACCAGGAAGTACGCAGGTCATCACGAACCCAACAGTGCATGGGTCTGTTCCTTATGCCATGTGGCATGGTACTGCAACAAACTCTGCTCAAGGGGTAGGTCTTGAGCAACCACCTCACCCGGACCCCACTATCACCTACTGTTCCCAGTAGAGAAGGCATAGATATCAACCAGGAAGAAGCACTATATCTCAGAATCATAGTCCACTTCTACACCTGCCTCTACTGCTAGGCATGCAAAGATCTTTCTTTCAGAAGGGCATAGATCCTTCCAGAGTCAGTGCTCCAAGGGGAAGGTTCTTGTTTTGGTTAAGGGTGAGCTTTGGCCACCTGCAGATGTCAAAGTATCAGTGGCACAAACAGAATACAAATGTGTTTCTTCTTTGTATAAATGAACCCCGGATGTGGCTAGTCTATAACTGATTATGGCTTGCCCACCATGAGAGATCACATATTGATCTCCCTTCTCTAAAATGTCAGCGTAAGAATTCCTTTTTAAAATTAAAAAAAGCAGACTGTATACTTTATGCATTATGGTGTGGCTAAAACATGAAGACATTTACACATAAATTAATTGGTCCTGAAAAAGCTTGATTAATATAAAATAGGTTCAGATAAACCAGAAATGGTTTGTTGAGCTAAACATTTGTAAATTGATCAAGGAACTGAATTCTTTTAACTTTCCAACACTTTATCCAAAGATATCCTATATTGATATATTTCTGATTTCAATGTTTAGTAAACACAGCACCAAAACACGCTTGTTGGTCCAAGATAAAATGAGTCAAGAGAGCAAGGTCAAAATGGAGATGTAAAAATAGCAAGAAAAATCATCTGCTCATTCCCCCCCCTCAGGTTGACGCCAAAATTCTATTTAATTCTCATTAGTTAACACAGAGTGCAATATTTTTCATTAGAATTCAGTGGTTCGTCAATTACAGAAAACACCCAGTGCTCATCATAACAAGTGTCCTCCTGAACCCATCACCCATCTATTCCACCCCCCACCAACACTGAAAAAGAAATCAATCGATCCCATTGAAAATTGCACCAACGAAACTTTGGAAGAAACTTAGAAATCAACTTGACCAAAAGAGGTATAAGATAGGTACTCTGAAAATGGGAGAAGGAAATGGAAGATGATACAAAAAATGAGAAAACGTTACATGCTCATGATATAGAAGTGTAAACATTCTTAAAATGTTTCAGGCAAATCCCTGTCAAAATAGCACAAGGTATAGAATCCCAAAAGACACCTAGATACTGTGTAATCCTGAATAAAAAAACCTGGAGACTTCATTGAGCATATTCCAAAGAGCCCATTAAGAAAAAGGAAAAAGAAAAAGAATGAGAAATGAACAATTGTGACAGACTCTCTTATTCCAAGAATTCTGGTTTTATTTTTCCTTTATGCTTATAGGCAGGCAATGATATAATAAAATTACAGGTTTGCCCCTAAAATATTGAGAATAAATTCAGAAAAATGAGAGCAAAATGTGGTATGGAGTTTCAAAGATCCTTTATGACAGTCAGAAAGACTGGTCCAGACCCCGAGATGAACAGCAGAGGATAGGACATCAGATTCCCAGATGGAAGGCAGAAGACGACTCTTGACACATTGATTCTGAAAAGATTGTGGAAAGAGCCCTATTTCTACAAGAGAACAAAGATGTGTCAAGGTGTTAAGCAGGACTAAAGCTCTTTAGAGCTTGGAGAAAGGAGTGCCCAACACCAACTCCTGGTAACTTGGCTGGCTGTTGGAAGTAAAAGAAACATCAGAGGGCTTACGTAAAGTGCCCTCTAGAGTCTCTTTTTGGGAGTCTTGTCTGCAAGAGGACTGCTTTCTTCCTTCAGAAGGACCTTTGGAGCTCTGGGACTTAGTTTGCTTTTCTTTTCCCATCATTGAATGGAATGATCAGGGACACTGTTGTAGCTTGAATGTTCCTAGAACTGTGGCTCCAACGTGTGGGGAGGAGCACTGTGTCCTCTTCCAGTGCAAAGCCCTTCTGTGCTAAGTTTCGGGAGCTTACTGCTCCTGTGTCAACAGTCTGCTTCAGAAGGGAGGCACTTCAATCAGGCAGGTCAAGAAGGTGAGCTGGCTCCCCTACACCGGCCCCTGGCTAAGAACAGCCAAACACCAAACTCAGAGATAGGAGGGCTATTCTTCCTTGGAATATCCGATTTCTCATGGCCTGTATGGAAGCTGACCCCCATCCTTGGGGCCTGCTTCATGAGTGCCAGTTCCAAGGGAGAGGGAATGGCTGCAGCCAGGACTAAACGGCAGTCAATATTTCCATCAAAACGATGCAATCATGTGGAATGGAGATGATCTTCATTTCCCCTAGGCCCTCCATGGGGTCCAGCTTCCCACTATGTCTGGTCCAGCCTTCACATAAACAGCAATCGACTGAACCCCTTCCAAAGCCCTAGTGCTCTGGATATCCATGTAGTTCTGAAAGCCAAAAGCCAGGGACTCTTTGTCTCCACCTGTCCCAAAGTCACAAAACCTGGCCTCTTTGGACATCTCCAGTCAGATATAGTAAGTTGAAAGACTGAGTTTTTATGGACCTGAGGATGAATATTAACGGATAATAAAGCAATGTTATGAAAATGGAGGCACTGAGGGCCAGAGTTCTTCATGTTCTAAAGAAACTGTTCTAGTCACAGTGAATGAATAATATGCTTTTGTCAGGAATCACAAGAACTTTGGGGATTGGCTACCGTTCTCCACAGGGTGCCCTTTGAGCCCTATGAGCAAAAGCCCACATTCTCCCTTGAGAAATAGAGGCGGCATTAAGAAGCTTGAGGGGGAGGGGCCAACATGACAAAGAAATATGGGGATCCAAACTCTCTGAGTCTTTCAAAGAAGGTTTGAAGCCAAAGGACTTTGAACACCAAGCATCTGAGAGGAAAAGAAACTCAAGTCTCTACTAGAAAGACACAGAGACAACCTGACAGGCCATAGATGGGTGAATGTGAACAGGGAGAGATAAAACGGGCCATGTAGACATGGAGGGGAAGGATCCTCTTCTATGGAGAGACAAAGGGAAGAGAAGAGATTCTGGGGAAGCGTAGGGCTATATCTGGACAAGAAAAAAAGGGTCTATCCTGGACTGGGATGGAGAGGGATCCCATCTTTAAGTGAGGGGATTTCTCCATACCAGGGTGACTGCCTTTTTTGTCCAACTGGGGAAGATGGGAGCCAGCCCTGGACTCGGTGGCTAAGTCAGAAACACAGGCCACAGTAGGAGAAAGTGACACCCTCCCTCGAGTGCTGTGGGACAGGTTCACCCTGCCCACGTCTGCCACACCAAGGCTCTGTGGCTAGGTCAGGAACACTGTCTGCAGTAGGAGAAAGCGGTCCCCTCCCTAAAGTGCTGCGGAACAGGACAAAAGCAGCTGGGACAACACATCAAGTGACGAGAGGCCCTTCCCCTTCTCGCACATGGAGCGAGAGTTGAATCCCAGCCGAGTGCCGGGGCACAAGAGTCAGTGGAGTGAGACAGACCACCTCGTCTGTGCCTGCAGCACAGTGAGGACAGCTTGAATGGTGTTATTTGGGACACTAGATCCGTGAAGAGACTGGGGGTCGCCATTGTTCTCCCCACCACCACCAAGGTGGGGACTCAGTGATGGGTCCACAGGGCCCGCCTACACCAAACCACAATTTTGTTGACCCACAGTTACCCTCTGTGCTTGGTAATGGTGTATCTACTAGAGTGGGATAGACGCTGAGGAACCAGACAGGCCCTCCTCCAGACCAGCACTGCTGCATTGCCTGGAATCTCAGGCAATTCTTGTTATTTAGATATACTCTTCCTTCCTTTCCTCCTCATCTCTTCCCTCTTCTAGTCTGGTTACCCTTGTTGTTTGTTTAACCATATTTAATCCCTTCTCTTGATACATGTTCTACACCTCCTTGTTTCCATTCATTTCTCTGTCTCTGAAATAATCAACCCGAATAAGTTCTCTGGGTTTTATCTTCGTTTCTTTTTACCTGCCTCCTTCTTTATTTTCCTCTCTCTCTCTCTCTATTAAGCCATTTAGTTTCCCTGCCTGGTCAATGTTTTTTTTCTTTACCCCCACCCGTCATTACTCTCTTTGTATGTGTTCTGTCAGCCCCGCCTCCACCTTGTTCTTTACTTGCAGCTGGTGTTTCTGGTTTTATTTTGGATTTTTTTGTTTGGATTGTGTGTGTGTGTGTGTGTTTGCATGTTTTTGTTTTCTGTTTGTCTGTTTTCTTTTCCAGGGCTAAGTCAATGAACAAATCAAAGCACAACTGGTGGAGGATCCAAAACATCACTACAAGTAGGGAAATAAAAGTCACAAAAATGGAGAACAAGTAACACTCTCCCAAAAAACACCTCCTGATGGGCCAGGCCCTGGACAGTGTATGACCCCCTCTTTAATATAGCAGTGTTGTCAGGTGCAGAGCACACAACAAGCTTTTAAAACTCATAATGGACAGTAAACTAGCCAAAATGTTGAAATGGAAGAATTTTTCTCAAAAGAAATTCCAAGAACTGGCAGCTAAAGACTTGATCAAAAACAGATATAAGCAATATACCCGAACAAAAATCTAGAATAGTAGTCATAAGATTAATCACTGGGCTTGAAAAAAGCATAGAAGCCAGCAGAGAATATATTGCTGCAGAGATGAAGGAACTAAAAAATATGATGAATTTAAAAAATGCTATAAATTAGGTGCAAAATAAAATACAGGTGGCCACGGCATGGATTTAAGAGGCAGAAGGGAGAATAGGTAAAATAGAAGATAAAAATATAAAAAAGGAGGAAGCTGAGAAAAAGAGAGATTAAAAAAATCCAGAATCAAGAGGGGAGGAATAGAGAACTAAGTGATTCCATTAAAAGGAACAATATCTGAATCATAGGATTTCTGGAAGAAGAGAAAGGGACTGAAGTTATACTTGAACAAATCATGGCTGAGAGCTTACCTGATCTGGGGAAGGTAACAGACATTGAAATCCAAGAGGCACAGAGAACTCCCTTCAGACATAACTTGAATAGATCTTCTGCATGACATATAGTGAAACTGGCAGAATACAAAGATGAGAGAATTCTGAAAGCAGCTAGGGATAAACAGGACTTAACATACAAAAGTAAGCCCATAAGGGTAGTAACAAACCTATCTACTGAAACTTGGCAGGACAGAAATGAATGGCAAGAAATCTTCAATGTGATGAACAGGAAAAACATACAACCAAGAAACATTTATCCAGAAAGCCTGTCTTTCAGAATAGGAGAGATAAGTTTTCCCAAACAAAAATTGAAGGAATTCATCACCACTAAAGCAACCCTACAAGAGATCCTAAGGGGGACACTGCAAGTGAAATGTTGCAAGGACCACAAAGTACCAGAGATGTCACTACAAGCATGAAACCTAGAGATAACACGATAACCATATTTTTCAACAATACGGAATGTAAATAGATTAATGCTCCAATCAAAAGACACGGTATCAGGATGGATTAGAAAAACAAGACCCAGGGGAGAAGCCAAGATGGCTAAACAGAATGGAATTTTTTTTGTACCATGCCTCTATGAAATACAACCAGATCAATAATAAACCATCTGCACACTTAGAAAACTGATTTGAAGATTAACACAACAATCTGCACAACCTGAACCACAGAACCCAGCGGGTATGCTGTGTGGAGAGGTGAACTGGGAGAGAGAGAAGCCATGGAGGGAAGGGAGCTCTCTTTGCTTGCACAGAGGACACAGAGAGGGGAGATAATACAGGAAAATCACCCTCCTGAAAAACCCCTGGAGAGAAAGTGGAAAAGTGGAAAAAACTGCAGGGATTGAACTAAAAAGGGTAAAAGAAGAAAGGAGAAGGTTTTTGTTCCATTAAGACTTTATAAACAGGGGGTGTGCAGAGTCTGAAACTCCGCAGCTTGATGTTTGGGGGTACTCTGGTGACAAGGGTGAATCCCCAGGAGCCAGAGAGAAGCCTGGGGGTCTTCAGACCACATGGGGAGAGGCTGTTCTCTGGCTGGGAGGATATCTGGTAGAGGCTGTGTGGCTACCCCACAGGCAATTGCCCCAGTGGACACAGAACAACTTTCGCTGGTGCTGGAACAAGGTCATTGGGCGGTGAAGCTGGGTGTCAGATGTGTATTGTGATTTTCCATAATCCCTGGTGCTGCTGCTACGTGATCTCCTGAAATTTTTCTGAGGGTGCTGGCACCTAGTCGTAGTCTCTGGTCTTTGACAGCAGCATGGTCCCATGAACATTCATGGGTGTGGCTGGCACTTGGTTATTCCTCAGTGAGACCCTCCCCCAGAGGGGCAGAAAGGGTCGAAGCCAGAGTCCCTCAGATATAAGGGGTTGGGGAAAACAGCCACTTATGAGATAAGACTCAGGAGGGAGGTACTGCCTGGGTCTTGTCCGTGTAAAAGCAGGGAGTGGAAAGAAGCTGAAGACAAAGGATCGGTGTACAATTGCTGATCTGGGAGAACAGAGTTCCGATACTAGAGACTGGCTACCAGGATCCTGCCATTTTCACCTCTCCTGCATATGCGCATACACACCTACAAGCACCACAATAACCTACCCCAGTAAGCTAAGCAGCACCATCTAGTGGAGAAAGGAGTTCGTTACACTAAGCCCCACCCATCTGGACCAACATCACTCTTCAGGAATACAAATCTCTCCTCTTAGTTTACAGACTATAAAATGCTTCATAGTTTGACTTCTAGGGGAAAACGAAGTAATTTCAATTATATTTCAGTCTGTTCACTGGTCCGTCTAATCAATTTTGTTATTTTTCCTCTTTTCCGTTTCTCAAAAAAGAAAAAAATAAAGAGGTGATATTATAGAAGCAAAGGGATGAGTAGTCACAAAGTTCACATTCTTCCATTCAAGTGCTCTCCTAAAGTGTACAGAGAGCAATCTATTAACTTTCCTCAAGCTATACCAATATATAAACACCTTATGATCAAGCACAACTTATAACAGCCCATCCCTTACCCCCAATACAATGCAGGACCCACCAATAAATGCTTTGTTTCAATGCTCATTTTCTGCAATATTTTAATATATTCCAAAGAAACATTTCTTTCCTGATTGTTAGGCCTTTTGGTTTTTTGGGTGATAAAAGAGAACGTAACAGTGATTCCCGCCCCCCCCACTTAAAAGGTAGCTTCTGATGTCCTTCTGGATGATTGGATTGTGAACTGGTGCAAAGCCATGTCAATAAATTGAGAAAATGTAAAAGACCTGAGGAAACACTCAAGGCATCATAACTTGAGATTTTTTTATTCTAAAATTAGCCTAGTTGACCATTTTCATATAAGACTAAATATGCATATTAGCATACAACCCAGCAGTTGCACTCGTGGCGCATTGATTTTGGAGAAATAAAAACTTACATTTACACCAATACCTGTAGACGAATGTTCATAGCAACTTTTTTCATAATTGTCCTAAAACTGGAAACAGCTCAGATGTCCTTCAACAGCCGTGAATGACTAAGGCAAATTATGGTACAGCCACACCATGGAATATGATCCAGCACCAGAATGAACAAACTATTGTTGCACATAACAACTTGGATGAATCTCCTTGGAATTATGCTAAATGGAAAAAACTAATAACAAATGGCCTGTATAGTGTTTAGTTAGATTTATATAACATTTCTAAAATTGCAGAATTTCACAAACAGTACAGCACGGTTAGTATGGTTATTAGAAAGAGCAAAGCAACGAGATCACTGTGTGATGGAACTATTCAATATCTCATTTCCAGTGACAGATACACAAAAATTTGCAAGTAATAAAACTGCACAGAACTAAACACACACACACACACACACACACACACACACCACACACACACACAAATAAGTACACTAGAAATCTGAATAAGATCAGTGGATTATATCAGCATGAATATCCTGCTTGTGATAGTGTAATAAATTGTTGGCAAGATGTACCACGCAGGGGGAAAGTGGAGTGAAGAATACACAAGATCTCCCTACAGTATTTTACAACTGCACTAATCTCCAATTACATCATAAAAATTTCAATTTAAAAAAAAATTTTTTTAAGTTTTAGCCTGAGGTATATTGTCTCTATGCAGTCTCTTGTTCTCTTTCAGAGTTAAACAGTGTGGCTAGCATGGGAGTACAAAGGACTTACATTTGGTACATCGATTGCTACTTCCCTCAGAGCACTGGGGCTGACGTCACTTCATCCCTTGTAAGAAATCATTCAAGTAATCTTCCACCACACCCAGCCATCTGGCTTTCATAGAGATTTGGCTGTTTCTTCAAGACTCTCCGTAAGGCATAGAGACCTGCAAAGAGAAAAGTAATACAAAGATTTATCTTCTAACATAAATACAGATGAACCATTACCATTAAAACATAATAATAAACCCAAACTTCACACTTTAGCATTTACAAATCGTTTGGTTATGTGTGTATATGAAGGTAGAAGGATAAGGAAGATGACTGAAAAATGTGGGCGATGAAGGCAAAAATCCAAATGTTAGTTTGGCAGTACAATATGACAAACTGGTATGAAATCTGAAAGGACAGATATTTTATAAACATGAAATAAAATTACAAAAACAATATCTACAAAAAAAAGACATAAAGATTATCAGATAGCCTGGGAAATAACACAACTCTCTTGCCTCTGACCTTTTTATTAATAATGCAATCCAGAGTTACTAGGTTTTGTAAGGTATTGGCAGAATATCTAAAGGAAATATTCCAGTTGGACAGTCAGAAATGTGTTTTGGAACTCAAGAAAGAATGAGACTTTAGAGCTGTGTGTGTAGACACAAGATCTCGAATTATTAGGAGAGACTTACAAAGACAGGTGAAAGGAACATGGGTGGAAGAATGGGGCTGAAGGGCTCAATCTTAGGAAGGCCCATCATTGAAAAAGCAAAGAATTAATGGACCACAAAAGTATAGCCAACTATCTTTGAACAAAGCAGGAAGAATATCCAATGGAAAAAAAAGACAGTCTCTTTAACAAATGGTGCTGGGAGAACTGGACAGCAACATGCAGAAGAATGAAACTAGGACCACTTTCTCACCACATTCACAAAAATAAACTCAAAATGGATAAAGGACCTGAATGTGAGACAGGAAACCATCAAAACCCTAGAGGAGAAAGCAGGAAAAGACCTCTCTGACCTCAGACGCAGCAATTTCTTACTTGACACATCTCCAACAGCAAGGGAATTAAAAGCAACAGTGAACTACTAGGACACATGAAGATTTAAAAAAGCTTCTGCACTGCCAAAGGAAACCAACCAACAAAACTAATAAGGGCAACCAACGGAATGGAAAACATATTTGCAAATTGACATATCAGACAAAGGGCTAGGAGGAATCCAAAATCAATAAAGAAGCTCTCCAAACTTCCACACCGAAAAACAATTAATCCAGTGATAGAATGGGCAGAAAATCACGAATAGACAATTCTCTAAAGAAGACATCTGGATGGCCAACAGGCACATGAAAAGATGCTCAACATCACTCCTCATCAGGGAAATACAAATCAAAACCACACTCAAATATCACCTCACGCCAGTCAGACTGGCCAAAATGAACAAATCAGGAGACTGTAGATGTGGTGCGGATGTGGAGAAACTTGAGGAACCCTTCTTGCACTGTTGGAGGGAATGCTAAATTGGTGCAGCGCTCTGGAAACACAGTGTGGGAGCTTCCTCAAAAATAAAAAAATAGATCTACCATATGACCCAGCAATAGCACTGCTAGGAATTTACCCAAGGGATACAGGAGTGCTGATGCATAGGGGCACTTGTACCCCAATGTTTATAGTAGCACTTTCAACAATAGCCAAATGATGGAAAGAGCCTAAATGTCCATCAACTGATGAAATAAATTGTGGTTTATATACACAATGGAATACTACGTGGCAATGAGAAAGAATGAAATATGGCCTTTTGTAGCAACGTGGATGGAACTGGAGAGTGTTATGCTAAGTGAAATAAGTCATACAGAGAAAGACAGATACCATATGTTTTCACTCTTATGTGGATCCTGAGAAACTTAACAGAAGACCATGGGGGAGGGGAAGGAGGAAAAAATAAAAGAGGTTAGAGAGGGAGGGAGCCAAAACATAAGAGACTCTTAAAAACTGAGAACAAACTGAGGTTGATGGGGGTGAGGAGAGGGGAGGGGAGTGTTGGGTGAGGGAGGGCACCTGTTGGATGAACACTGGGTGTTGTATGGAAACCAATTTGACAATAAATTTCATATTAAAAAAAAGAAATGATGATTTTAAAAATAGAATTAATAGAAAGAGATAGAGGGAGTGGAATCAGAATAGTAAATACCTGCAGGAGCCAGGGGCGCCTGGTGGCTCAGTTGGTAAGCTGGCTGACTTCGGCTCAGGTCATGATCTCACAGCCGTGAGTTGAGCCGCGTTGGGCTCTGTGCTGACAGCTCAGAGCCTGGAGCCTGTTTCGGATCTGTGTCTTCCCCTCTCTCTGACCCTCCCCCGTCATGCTCTGTTCTCTCTGTCTCAAAAAACGTTAAAAAAAAAAAATTAAAAAAAAATACTGCCAGTAGCCAAAAAAGATGTTTAACCAAGTCAAATTTAGAAGATCAAGAATAACTTAAAAGAGATCATGCATGACCTGTAAAGTTACAGATGCAAATTCTTCTGTTTTTGCTATTTGCTTGCAGTTTCAACACTAACAGGACTAAATGTTCTAATTCCCCTTCCTTCAACACACTAGTTGCCAGATTTAGAGCCTCTGATCTGTGAGTGTGAGTGAGCAAAGGGACCTTTAGGCAGCAAAGCTACCTATCTACTGCTCTCTGCCATAGAGTCTTTAATGAAATGCTACTTTTATGTTCCAGTGAACAATGAAATTCCAATTAGAAGAATTTTAGTCTCAGAGACCTCTTAGAAATCCAGTCTGAAATAACCAAACTTGTCCTGGGACACTAGCTAGTTCCATCATGTTTAATGGTCTTTCGTCTGAAATGCTATGCCTTGTGAATTTTTTTTACATAGTTAAAATGATACCACTAAATATCATTTACTGCTTTAATTTATTTGAATTTTCCAGAAGAAACAGAAGCAATGATGCAGGAGGCAGACAGGAAAACTCCCAAAACAGAGAGTAGGTATCTTTGATTAGTAGGAAAAAAGTAACTACCTCAGTGACATTCAAAAATAGATCTACAGTAATCTTTCCCATGAAATTATCAGTGTAAGTCTAATATTCATGGGAGACTCTGAGATAGTAAGCTAAATGGAAAAATAGCTTACACAAGAGGAAACTGAAAATATATGTAAAAAAAAAAAAAATTCATTATTTTCATAGAGCAAATGTTTTAGCCATTTAGGTCTATCTTACAAAACCCACTGGTTTTTCTGCCTTCAAAATCTGAATAGACAAATCTTCACATCTCTCGACATTTTGCTTATCTTATTGAGCAAAAGCACTAACTGCTCTGTTCCAGATTTATATCTTTTCAAGGATGTCTGTACACACGAAGATAGAGTATCTCCCTCCAACAGCAAAAGGGAGACATGTTTACGGGTCTATTACAAAAAGATTTGGGTTCCCTAAATTCAGGGTTCTCTTTCCTATAATGTCTTGTCTGATAACAGAAGTCACCCAGCCCTCGCTTTGTGTCACTCGGTAAAAAATGAGGCTCAAAGGACAGTGCAAATTGCTGCTGTTGTGGCTACTTCTGTTGCTATAATATTTGTCCTCCATGAATCATAATACCATATCTTCTGCAATTACTGGAGAAAGCTTGCAAGTAGGTAAAATCTCAGGGACCCTTCACAACTCTTGACACAAAAATAAAAGTTTGTGTTAAATTAGGGTGTTTCACTGCCCAACACATATTTTAATTAAATGGTACAATAGCATAAAAACACTGAACTAAATAGACATACTGCAGTAATAACATGCTATGTTATATTAAACAGCACGTGAGGTGCCCAAAAGAACTTATAAGTCAATTCCTACAGAATCTTACATAGATGTAAATAATCAAAAGACCAGAAAAATCTGACTCTTCTTTCAGTGTCTCAATGGCTATTCTAGCAATTTTTCTCAATATTTTTAATTAAACCAGAACCTCACTCTTAACACTTATCTAAAGAGATAAACCTTTTAGTATCCTCTTACTGAGATACTAAGAACTTAAACAAAAGAAGTAGTCAATATTTCATGTCAAATTTTCATGTCCATGTTAACATAAGTTTGATAATAAAGAAAAACCAATTATTTTATCCGACAGAGTCGGAAAACACAAACAAATACCCATTAACAACGTTTTATAAAAGTATGTACAGGTTGCCGTGGGTGGCTCAGTCGGTTGAGCATCTGACTCTTGATTTTAGCTCAGGTCACGATCTTTGAGCCCCGTGTAGGGCTCCAGCAAGGGTAGAGAGCCTACTAAGCGAGTCTCCTTTTCCCTTACCTCTCCTTCTGCCCCTCACCCGCTTTTGTTCACAACTTGCACACACACACCACAAACTCTCTCTCTCTATCTCTCTTCTCTCAAAAAATTAAGTTAAAAAAAAGCCTTACAGAGGTTGCTCAGTCGGTTAAGCGGCCGACTTCGGCTCAGGTTATGATCTCAGGGGTTGTGGATACCGAGCCCCGTATCGGCTCTATGATGACAGGCTCAGAGCTGGAGCCTGCTTTGGTTCTGCATCTCCTCTCTCTCTGCACAGCCCACACTTGTGCTTTTCTCTCTGTGTCCAGAAAAAATTAAATTTGTTTTTAAAAAAAGCATATGCAATATTCATAATTGTATACTATGATAACATGGCAAAATGTCTGCAATTTCAAATGGCAAACTACAGAATTTAGAATTGGCAAAAATTCCACATCTATGAAGTAGCAAGAAAAAAAGATAGTAATTCTATGACAGAAAGGCAAAAGAACAAAGACTGGAGTTTCAAAAGTTAAAAAACAGTAAAACCTGGGATACCTGGATGGCTCAGTCAGTTAGAAGCACATCTTCTTGATTTCGGCTCAGGTCGTGATCTCACAGTTTGTGAGTTTGAGACATGTTGCGGGGCTCTGTGCTGACAGCACAGAGTCTGCTTTGGATTCTCTCTCTCCCTCTCTCTTGCCACCTTACCTGCTCGCTCTCGTCTCTCATCTCTCTCTCTCTCTCAAAATAAATAAACATGAGTAAATATTATAGGAATGATTCTGTGAATATCACGGCACAACGTAAATATCAATTGATTGGTAAGACCATTATTTGAACACTTGGATTTGACCAGGTTTTATTCATTAGGTTAGAAATGCTCTTTTTTTATGCTTTGATGTGTTTAAAAGCATGCGCAGTTAATGTAAGTGTGCAGGCTTTGATTTTAGCTTATGTACATTTAGGCGATGAGTCTAGTTTTTCTGATAGTACGACCATGTACGTTTTTATCACACAAGAAATTGTTAAATTAACTGAGGATTGGGTGAATCTTCAGGTGGCATGTGACATTGAATTGAGGGGTTTGTTAGGGGGGAGGGGTTTTGGATTGCATTGGTGGTTTATTTTTTCAAACTGGTACTGATTGACAATAACGAGGGGGGTCGAAGAAGGGCGTGGAGAATACGGAGGAGGGGAGGGTGAGATGAGGGAGAAATAAATCTAAGAAGAAGACGAGGAGGAGGTATCACTTATAAGAATTAAAATTTAAAAATGGGGGGGGGGGAGGAACAAACCAATAAAAAATTGAGGGGGGGGGGGGAGAAGGAGAAGGGGGTGCAGGGAGTGGTGGCGTGAGGATTGGGGAGAGGCGAATAAAAAACAAAACTAAACTAAAACTTTAAACTCACAAATTAAAACAAAGTCTCAAAAAACGAATAAATAAAATCTTCAAAATCAACATCAACAAAATAAATAACAAACATAAATATATGGGAGGGAGCTAGAAATGGTGAGACAGGGACATACACACATCCGGAGAGGAAGAATGAGGTGGGGGGGGCGGGACGTGGAAGAGGGTAGGACAGGGTGAGAGGTGGAGGGGAAAAAAAAAAAACAACTAAAACACATTAAATAAAAACAGACACCACCAAGCAATAATACAACTAGTGGTGAGGGAGTCAGGACAATAACATTAGACGTGTAGGGAAGGAAGGGAATTGACGAACGGAGCCGCAGGAAGAGAGGAGACTTGATGGGAGGATTGGCGAGATGACTGATAGAGGGGGACTAGGAGAGTAGGGGGGAGGGAAGGGAAGGAAAGACAAAAAAGACAAAAAATAATAAAAACCAATCAGAACACATAAAAAAAAACTAAATTCTAGAACACCAAAATTGTTATTAAAGAGGGATGATGAGAATACCAAAACAACACACATTGAAGGGATAATAATACTCTAAACAACTACAATTGAACAATAAGAAAAAAAAAAATGGATTTGAAAAACACATGAGGGCGGGAAAATTAAACTAAACGAGAGGGAGAGCCGAAGGGGGGGGGATGAATAGAGCGGAAGTGAGTACGAGACGGAGGAAGAAAGGTATGGCGCCTGGTGGGAGGTGGAGAGTCAGGGAGCGACGAGCGACACAATAATAACAAATACATGGATAAGGGGAGGGGCGTCACATACCATAAAATCAAAAAACACATCAACCAACAAAATATAAAATACAACACTTGAAAAATAAATAAATTGATCAACATAAACAACAATAATTTTCTAATAAGCATGACTCACATAAAAACACAATACTAACAAAAAAAATAAAATTCGAAAATAACAATTACAAAAAATATAACGAAATAAAACATCGTAGAGGGAAAAACAACAAACACATATATAAAGCATTAACTATGATAAAATGGGTTAAGGGTGGGGCGTGAGGTATTGGAAACGCGAAAGTCCCGGGGAGCGACAACTAATCAACAAATAGAAATCAACCAGACGAGGGGGGAGGGGGACCGCGGATGTATAATGGGGTGAGCAAGGGAGAGGGAGGAAGGGAGAGAAAGGAGTGGGTGGGGAACGGGGATCGAGCCAGGAGCGGGATTAGGTAAAGAAGGAGAGGGAGAGAGGGAGCGAAGAATGGGCGGGCGAGGAGGGAGGGGGGAAGAAAATATTAACTATAAATTAAAGTGGACTAAAATATCATAAAATAACATCAAACAAACAGAATACAACAATAAATAAAAACACAAAATAAAACAAAAAAAATAAATTAATAAGCATACAAAAATAAAATAACAAAAAACTGGTGGGAAGAAGGAGGGGGGAGTTAGTGGAGGGAGGAGAGCAGGGGGATGGGGAGGTAGTGATAGTATGGAGGGAAGGGATAATATCGGGGAGGAGGGAGAAGATAAGGGGGGAGGGAACATAAAATAAATTCATGGGAAGATGGAACCCGGAGGGGCGAACTAATCACACATGCGATAAAAGAAAGTACCCGACTAATCGCAAACAACAACCACGCCCAATCATAAACAAAAAAACTATTGAGCTAAAAACCACCATCCTCAATTCACGATGGAGGAGGCGGACGGGGGGGGGGGGGGTGGCACGGGAGGACAAACGCCACCACACCGACAACCAACAACACACAACAAACAAAAGACAAACATTTAGCAAGACGGAGACGCGTGCGGTGAACGGAAGAGAGCTGGCGATGTGGGTATACTCTCTTTTTCTATTTTTTGTTTTCTTTTTTTATTTTTCTTTTTTTCTTTCTCCCTCTTTTTCTCCCCCAAGCACGCCCCAATCCTCCCCCCCCCCCCCCCCACACCCCACCCCCCCCCAACCACCCCCCCCCCCCAACTATTCTTTTATTCTTTTCACTTCTATCCCCCCCACACCACCCACCACACCCCAACTCCCCCCACCCCAGCACCCCCCCCCCCCCTACCACTCCCCCCAACCACCCACCCACAAGCACTTACTTTTGCTTCGCTCCTAAATAAAACCCCACTACAATGAGTGTAAAGAGATTTTTATGAAGTAACATTAAAAACCTGGAAGGCAAATAGGAGAGGAATCAATGTAACAGCAAAACCAAAATTTCAGAAGCTGGTAGCAAATGAATAAGCAGTATACTGAATATACTTGACCCAGGAAAGCTGACACACCAAGCATACAATGAAAAAAAATCTGAGAGCAACCAGAATTTATTTGACACAGATGCCCTTCCTATTGACCCCACCAAATTTAATCAAAAAAAGCTAAAATTAGGACAGCACAAATCTTTCTAAAAAAAAAAGAAAAAAAAAAGAAAAGAAAAGTCAGGGTTAGAAACAGAAAAAATGGAAGATTAGAAGAGAAGTCTATTAGGAAGTTGTTAGATCATAAAGATCCCACTCCCCCAATTTTCACGAGTAGATGGACCTTTTCCTGTACCTGTCCTACATCTGAGATATATTCTCTAAGCAAACACAAAAAATATTTCTGAATTGAGGGGACAACAAAGGACAGTTAACAGACAAGGGAATCATTACTGATAGAGAAACCCATTCTGCTGTTCCCCACTGTCCTAGGGTTTACAGTCAGGATATACCTGACCCACATGTGAAGCTGAAAAAATCCTTCTCCTGAAAGGATACCAGGCTAAGAGTGACAAAGGTGCACTCAAGGAAAAGGCCCATGCAGAAAACTTCCAACTACACAGAAGACCACACGCTCACAAGCTCCAAGAGTTAACAGTAATAATCAATTTTAGTAGCAACACTTTCAAAAATGATGAAAAACACCCAAAGATCACTAGATATCTAGGACATCTTCTAACAAGCACTAAAAAGAACAAAATAATAGAAAAAAAAAAAAGCAACCTAGAAGAAACCAGAGATAATGTAAGAAGAAACTAAATATAAGAGGAGTGATGCCCTGCAAAGATGATTTGGTAATTTAAGAAAATGCAAGTAGTTAGGATCTATGAGCAAATTGCAGCAAGTTTTTGCCTCCCCTCTGCAATAAAAGCCAAGAACTCTTTTTTAAACAGAAGAAAACAATCTGCTCAGATGTGCTTCCAATGAAGTACTAGGATCAAGAAGTGATGCTGAGCAGAGAATGAGATAACCTAAGAGCCCACACCTTACCATGCAGAGGTAGCAAGGGAGGGAGCATGTGTTCAGTATGGAAACGGTACACAAAACTCGCTACTTCTCTCTTATTAATTGCATTCCTTTTCTATACATTTCTGCCCTATCTGTATTAAATAATTGTTCTAAAGCTTAATATTCTAATAACAATACTCTGCTTATTAGTTTTCAACCTTTCTTTATTTCCTATATAGAATTTCAGGTTGTAATTTCACTGTAATCACTGCTTTAGCTCTATCCACACATTTGACATAGTTGCATTGTCCAATTCCAACAGCTTTTTATTGCATACTATAAATTTCCACTATGAATTATTTAGAATTTTCTAATTGTCAAAAGTATTAAAATTGTTTAATTTTATGATTTTAACTAAATGACATTTTGGCCAGAGAATAAGGTCTATATTAATGAAATTTTTTTATTGTAAAATTCATAAATGTTCTCATGTGTTTCTACAATAGATATGTTTTGTTGTTGGTTTCAGTGTTCTAAATATCTATCCATTATGTCAAAGTCTGTTGATTGTGTTATTCAATCTTCTCTATCCTCTCAACGATTGGACAGAGATGCATTAAAACTCTCACACTAAAACAGATATTCTGTTCAATTCTCCTTGTCGTTACAGAAAGTTTTGCTTTATACATTTCAAAGCTACCCTATCAATTGCATCAGGTTTAAATCAGTTATGCCTTCCTCATAAATTGAATGGTTTTATCAGTATGTAGTACTCATCTTTATCTGAGGAATGGTGTTTTTCTTAAAATTACTTGGTCTAATGTTAACATGGCTATCGGTCTAATCCCTACCAAACTTTTTTCTTTGCATTCTTTCAGGAATGATTGATTTTTTGTTTTGTTCTTTTCACATTTCATTTTGTTCTACTTAGTTTGAAGTTATACAGTCTTTTTCTATTATGTTAGTAGTTATACTAGAAAATGTTAAATGTATGTATTTACATTAATGGAGCACATTAATCAAAGTAAAGTCAATCATGAGGCTGCAGAAATAAATATAGGTAAGTCAGTGAGATAGATATCACCACATCATTCTTCCGTAGAACGGTTTTTTAACATCCAGGAGAAACATTTGTTTGTTTTCTCTATTTGGTTTGTATTATTAGTTCTCTCTATATTTCATTTGTACCGTCTTTTCTTCTGTTACCAAAAAACACCAATATGTGGTCCTATCTCTTGACTTGGTGCTTGGTCTAACTTTATAATCTAAAACTCTTTCAAGAATTGAATTTTCTTGTTCTTTCATTCCACTGAAGCTACACTTATATTTTAACTTTTCCTCCCCTTTGGATTTACTCTGTTGTTCTTATCCAACTAGTTGAGCTGAATGCGTTCTTTTTACCTTCTTATTTCCTAATAAAAGTGTTACGATTACATCTTAGAGAAAAAATTAATACACAGAAATTTTTACCAACATTCTGTTTTTTGTTTTTTTTTTATTTATGTTTATTTATTTTTGAGGGGAGAGAGCGAGAGTGTGAGCGGGGGGGGGGGTGGGGGCCACAGAGAGAGGAGGAAACACAGATCTGAAGCAGGCTCCAGTCTCTGCAACTGTCAGACAGAAGCCAATGCAGGGCTCGAACTCATGAACCATGAGATTATGACCTGAGCAAAAGTCAGACACTTAACCAACTGAGCCACCCAGGCGCCCCTATTCTTCTTCTTTTTTTTTAAGTTTACTTATTTATTTTGAGGAAGAGCACACGAGCAGTGGAGGGCGAGAGAGGAGGGGAGAGAGAGAATCCCAAGCAGGCTCTGCGTTGTCAGTGCAGAGCCCAATGCAGGGCTTGATCCCATGAACTGGAAGATCATGACCTGAGCTGAAATCAAGAGTTGGGACAGTCACACTGACTGAGCCACAGGAGCCCACTAACATTCCATTCTTAATATTTAATTTGCCTATATGACTTCTTTTGAAGCGCACAGAGAGATTATTTGAGTGTTGTCTAATGTAGCTTATCAGGTGTTACCACTAGTAAATTATGACTCTCAGCTTGAAAACATGCTTCTATACCCAGCTTTGTAAACACTACAAGGAGTTGGAGACTGCAAATACACATTTCTCAGCTCCATGGTAGGCTTTGCCAATGTAGAGCAAAGCTCTTGGGAGACAGCAAAGCTGAGGGGGAAGAAAGGACTCACTCCTATTATTTACATTCCCATAACATTTCTATACGTTTACTATTCCCTGTGGAATGCCATTCTACCAACTCTTAAGGACAACAGCACCAACCTAGCAGTGCCACTTTCTAAGAGGTCTGAGTCAGCTCTTCAAAGTATCAGGGGCTACTCTTCAGGGTCTGAGTTACAGCTCAGCTTCTAGGTTTTAATATCTAACCTATGCCCTTCCCCTACCAGGACTTAGGAGTGAGAAACTGCTTCCTATAGTTGCTACTTCCTTTCAATTACCTAGTTTAAAATTTTATAATGTTATTCTTTCTATTAAATTTTCTTCTGTAAAAAAAAAAAAAAAAATGTATTAGGGGTGCCTGGGTGTCTCAGTCGATTAAGCATCCGACTTCGACTCAGGTCATGATCTCAACAGCTTGTGAGTTCGAGCCCCGCGTCGGTCTCTGTGCTGACAGCTCAGAGCCTGGAGCCTGCTTTGAATTCTGTGTCTCCATCTCTCTTCCCCTTCCCTGCTGATGCACCTGCTGATTCTCTCTATCAAAAATAAATAATCATTAAAAATTTTTTTAAAAACTGGTATAGGTTCTATCTCCTAAAACTGGTCATGACAGAAATACAATCCCATGACTTGTTTTTAGAATTTCCCTTCTTTCTCTGTCTCTTATATAGACTTGAGGCTTTTATAAGTAGAGAAAAACCAAATGTTTGGGAGGCTAATGTAGAATTTGACTTCAAACTTAAATAGAAAAACATTTTTCAGCTAATGACATGGGGCAAAAGTTCTAAATAACATAGTAGCCTAACTAAATTAACAATGTATTTAAAATCTATATATTCACAAAGGTTATCTCAGAAATAAAGGCCAGTTGATCAGAAAATCTATAACTCCTACACTGTCTAACTTGAGAATAATTATAATTATTTTTATGCTAAACGACAAACATATGATAAGATTCAACATCTATTTATGATAAAAATAATTTAAAACCACTACTTAGGAAAGTGTATTTGATTAGTTATATTCCAGCAATCTTTAGCACCAAACACATTACACTTAATGAAAAGACTTTATATGAATCTCTCTATAACTTGGTTACAAGAGAACTAGATGACCAGTATCACTATCACTAGATAATCAGCGTGGAGGCCATGGCTATTTTGAATAGAAAAAAATAAGGCACTCACGCAACTTTTACTCATCACGTCTCTGGAGGCAAGGGAAACAAAGCAAAAATGAACTATTGGGACTCATCACAATAAAACCTTTGCACAGCAAAAGCAAACAATCAGAAAATCTAAAAGGCAACCGACAAAAACGGAGAAAGATATTTGCCCCACAAACACATCGATAAAGGGTTAGTACCAAATCTATAAGAACTTATCAAAACTCAACACCCCCCCCCCAAAAAAAAAATAACCCAGTGAAGAAATGGGAAAAAGACATGAATAGACACTTCTCCAAAGAAGATATCCAGATGGCCAACAGAAACATGAAAAATATTCAACATCACTCATCATCAGGGAAATGACAAATCAAAACCACAATGAGATATCACCTTACACCTCTGTCAGAATGGCTAACATTAACAACTCAGGAAACAACAGATGTTGGCAGGATGCGGAGAAAGAGGAACTCTTTTGCATTGTTGGTGGGAATGCAAGCTGGTGCAGCCACTAAATAACAAAATTGATTAGACGGACCAGTGAACAGACTGAAATATAATTGAAATTACTTCGTTTTCCCCTAGAAGTCAAACTATGAAGCATTTTATAGTCTGTAAACTAAGAGGAGAGATTTGTATTCCTGAAGAGTGATGTTGGTCCAGATGGGTGGGGCTTAGTGTAACGAACTCCTTTCTCCACTAGATGGTGCTGCTTAGCTTACTGGGGTAGGTTATTGTGGTGCTTGTAGGTGTGTATGCGCATATGCAGGAGAGGTGAAAATGGCAGGATCCTGGTAGCCAGTCTCTAGTATCGGAACTCTGTTCTCCCAGATCAGCAATTGTACACCGATCCTTTGTCTTCAGCTTCTTTCCACTCCCTGCTTTTACACGGACAAGACCCAGGCAGTACCTCCCTCCTGAGTCTTATCTCATAAGTGGCTGTTTTCCCCAACCCCTTATATCTGAGGGACTCTGGCTTCGACCCTTTCTGCCCCTCTGGGGGAGGGTCTCACTGAGGAATAACCAAGTGCCAGCCACACCCATGAATGTTCATGGGACCATGCTGCTGTCAAAGACCAGAGACTACGACTAGGTGCCAGCACCCTCAGAAAAATTTCAGGAGATCACGTAGCAGCAGCACCAGGGATTATGGAAAATCACAATACACATCTGACACCCAGCTTCACCGCCCAATGACCTTGTTCCAGCACCAGCGAAAGTTGTTCTGTGTCCACTGGGGCAATTGCCTGTGGGGTAGCCACACAGCCTCTACCAGATATCCTCCCAGCCAGAGAACAGCCTCTCCCCATGTGGTCTGAAGACCCCCAGGCTTCTCTCTGGCTCCTGGGGATTCACCCTTGTCACCAGAGTACCCCCAAACATCAAGCTGCGGAGTTTCAGACTCTGCACTCCCCCTGTTTATAAAGTCTTAATGGAACAAAAACCTTCTCCTTTCTTCTTTTACCCTTTTTAGTTCAATCCCTGCAGTTTTTTCCACTTTTCCACTTTCTCTCCAGGGGTTTTTCAGGAGGGTGATTTTCCTGTATTATCTCCCCTCTCTGTGTCCTCTGTGCAAGCAAAGAGAGCTCCCTTCCCTCCATGGCTTCTCTCTCTCCCAGTTCACCTCTCCACACAGCATACCCGCTGGGTTCTGTGGTTCAGGTTGTGCAGATTGTTGTGTTAATCTTCAAATCAGTTTTCTAAGTGTGCAGATGGTTTATTATTGATCTGGTTGTATTTCATAGAGGCATGGTACAAAAAAAATTCCATTCTGTTTAGCCATCTTGGCTTCTCCCCTGGGTCTTGTTTTTCTAATCCATCCTGATACCGTGTCTTTTGATTGGAGCATTAATCTATTTACATTCCGTATTGTTGAAAAATATGGTTATCGTGTTATCTCTAGGTTTCATGCTTGTAGTGACATCTCTGGTACTTTGTGGTCCTTGCAACATTTCACTTGCAGTGTCCCCCTTAGGATCTCTTGTAGGGTTGCTTTAGTGGTGATGAATTCCTTCAATTTTTGTTTGGGAAAACTTATCTCTCCTATTCTGAAAGACAGGCTTTCTGGATAAATGTTTCTTGGTTGTATGTTTTTCCTGTTCATCACATTGAAGATTTCTTGCCATTCATTTCTGTCCTGCCAAGTTTCAGTAGATAGGTTTGTTACTACCCTTATGGGCTTACTTTTGTATGTTAAGTCCTGTTTATCCCTAGCTGCTTTCAGAATTCTCTCATCTTTGTATTCTGCCAGTTTCACTATATGTCATGCAGAAGATCTATTCAAGTTATGTCTGAAGGGAGTTCTCTGTGCCTCTTGGATTTCAATGTCTGTTACCTTCCCCAGATCAGGTAAGCTCTCAGCCATGATTTGTTCAAGTATAACTTCAGTCCCTTTCTCTTCTTCCAGAAATCCTATGATTCAGATATTGTTCCTTTTAATGGAATCACTTAGTTCTCTATTCCTCCCCTCTTGATTCTGGATTTTTTTAATCTCTCTTTTTCTCAGCTTCCTCCTTTTTTATATTTTTATCTTCTATTTTACCTATTCTCCCTTCTGCCTCTTAAATCCATGCCGTGGCCACCTGTATTTTATTTTGCACCTAATTTATAGCATTTTTTAAATTCATCATATTTTTTAGTTCCTTCATCTCTGCAGCAATATATTCTCTGCTGGCTTCTATGCTTTTTTCAAGCCCAGTGATTAATCTTATGACTACTATTCTAGATTTTTGTTCGGGTATATTGCTTATATCTGTTTTTGATCAAGTCTTTAGCTGCCAGTTCTTGGAATTTCTTTTGAGAAAAATTCTTCCATTTCAACATTTTGGCTAGTTTACTGTCCATTATGAGTTTTAAAAGCTTGTTGTGTGCTCTGCACCTGACAACACTGCTATATTAAAGAGGGGGTCATACACTGTCCAGGGCCTGGCCCATCAGGAGGTGTTTTTTGGGAGAGTGTTACTTGTTCTCCATTTTTGTGACTTTTATTTCCCTACTTGTAGTGATGTTTTGGATCCTCCACCAGTTGTGCTTTGATTTGTTCATTGACTTAGCCCTGGAAAAGAAAACAGACAAACAGAAAACAAAAACATGCAAACACACACACACACACAATCCAAACAAAAAAATCCAAAATAAAACCAGAAACACCAGCTGCAAGTAAAGAACAAGGTGGAGGCGGGGCTGACAGAACACATACAAAGAGAGTAATACGGGTGGGGGTAAAGAAAAAAAACATTGACCAGGCAGGGAAACTAAATGGCTTAATAGAGAGAGAGAGAGAGGAAAATAAAGAAGGAGGCAGGTAAAAAGAAACGAAGATAAAACCCAGAGAACTTATTCGGGTTGATTATTTCAGAGACAGAGAAATGAATGGAAACAAGGAGGTGTAGAACATGTATCAAGAGAAGGGATTAAATATGGTTAAACAAACAACAAGGGTAACCAGACTAGAAGAGGGAAGAGATGAGGAGGAAAGGAAGGAAGAGTATATCTAAATAACAAGAATTGCCTGAGATTCCAGGCAATGCAGCAGTGCTGGTCTGGAGGAGGGCCTGTCTGGTTCCTCAGCGTCTATCCCACTCTAGTAGATACACCATTACCAAGCACAGAGGGTAACTGTGGGTCAACAAAATTGTGGTTTGGTGTAGGCGGGCCCTGTGGACCCATCACTGAGTCCCCACCTTGGTGGTGGTGGGGAGAACAATGGCGACCCCCAGTCTCTTCACGGATCTAGTGTCCCAAATAACACCATTCAAGCTGTCCTCACTGTGCTGCAGGCACAGACGAGGTGGTCTGTCTCACTCCACTGACTCTTGTGCCCCGGCACTCGGCTGGGATTCAACTCTCGCTCCATGTGCGAGAAGGGGAAGGGCCTCTCGTCACTTGATGTGTTGTCCCAGCTGCTTTTGTCCTGTTCCGCAGCACTTTAGGGAGGGGACCGCTTTCTCCTACTGCAGACAGTGTTCCTGACCTAGCCACAGAGCCTTGGTGTGGCAGACGTGGGCAGGGTGAACCTGTCCCACAGCACTCGAGGGAGGGTGTCACTTTCTCCTACTGTGGCCTGTGTTTCTGACTTAGCCACCGAGTCCAGGGCTGGCTCCCATCTTCCCCAGTTGGACAAAAAAGGCAGTCACCCCGGTATGGAGAAATCCCCTCACTTAAAGATGGGATCCCTCTCCATCCCAGTCCAGGATAGACCCTTTTTTTCTTGTCCAGATATAGCCCTACGCTTCCCCAGAATCTCTTCTCTTCCCTTTGTCTCTCCATAGAAGAGGATCCTTCCCCTCCATGTCTACATGGCCCGTTTTATCTCTCCCTGTTCACATTCACCCATCTATGGCCTGTCAGGTTGTCTCTGTGTCTTTCTAGTAGAGACTTGAGTTTCTTTTCCTCTCAGATGCTTGGTGTTCAAAGTCCTTTGGCTTCAAACCTTCTTTGAAAGACTCAGAGAGTTTGGATCCCCATATTTCTTTGTCATGTTGGCCCCTCCCCCTCAAGCTTCTTAATGCCGCCTCTATTTCTCAAGGGAGAATGTGGGCTTTTGCTCATAGGGCTCAAAGGGCACCCTGTGGAGAACGGTAGCCAATCCCCAAAGTTCTTGTGATTCCTGACAAAAGCATATTATTCATTCACTGTGACTAGAACAGTTTCTTTAGAACATGAAGAACTCTGGCCCTCAGTGCCTCCATTTTCATAACATTGCTTTATTATCCGTTAATATTCATCCTCAGGTCCATAAAAACTCAGTCTTTCAACTTACTATATCTGACTGGAGATGTCCAAAGAGGCCAGGTTTTGTGACTTTGGGACAGGTGGAGACAAAGAGTCCCTGGCCTTTGGCTTTCAGAACTACATGGATATCCAGAGCACTAGGGCTTTGGAAGGGGTTCAGTCGATTGCTGTTTATGTGAAGGCTGGACCAGACATAGTGGGAAGCTGGACCCCATGGAGGGCCTAGGGGAAATGAAGATCATCTCCATTCCACATGATTGCATCGTTTTGATGGAAATATTGACTGCCGTTTAGTCCTGGCTGCAGCCATTCCCTCTCCCTTGGAACTGGCACTCATGAAGCAGGCCCCAAGGATGGGGGTCAGCTTCCATACAGGCCATGAGAAATCGGATATTCCAAGGAAGAATAGCCCTCCTATCTCTGAGTTTGGTGTTTGGCTGTTCTTAGCCAGGGGCCGGTGTAGGGGAGCCAGCTCACCTTCTTGACCTGCCTGATTGAAGTGCCTCCCTTCTGAAGCAGACTGTTGACACAGGAGCAGTAAGCTCCCAAAACTTAGCACAGAAGGGCTTTGCACTGGAAGAGGACACAGTGCTCCTCCCCACACGTTGGAGCCACAGTTCTAGGCACATTCAAGCTACAACAGTGTCCCTGATCATTCCATTCAATGATGGGAAAAGAAAAGCAAACTAAGTCCCAGAGCTCCAAAGGTCCTTCTGAAGGAAGAAAGCAGTCCTCTTGCAGACAAGACTCCCAAAAAGAGACTCTAGAGGGCACTTTACGTAAGCCCTCTGATGTTTCTTTTACTTCCAACAGCCAGCCAAGTTACCAGGAGTTGGTGTTGGGCACTCCTTTCTCCAAGCTCTAAAGAGCTTTAGTCCTGCTTAACACCTTGACACATCTTTGTTCTCTTGTAGAAATAGGGCTCTTTCCACAATCTTTTCAGAATCAATGTGTCAAGAGTCTGTCTTCTGCCTTCCATCTGGGAATCTGATGTCCTATCCTCTGCTGTTCATCTCGGGGTCTGGACCAGTCTTTCTGACTGTAGGAGAGATTTTGCCAAAGGACACCGTATTCTTTAAATCACTGGATTTTAGAAGGATGCGGCCATTAAATGGCCCTGGACATTTGAAGGGGGCCAGCAGAGGATGTTTGGTGTGTATACTGGCCAGATATTTGGGTAAGGATCTGGCCTCCTTCAAGGCCAAGGGCAAATGAAGCAAGACATCTTTCAAGTGAATTCCCATTCCACTGGAAATGTAGAGCCTGGCCCATTAGGTGCCCATTTCCTTCTCCTTGCTTTGTTTCTGAAAATGTATTTTTTTCTCCCTTAGGCTCCATGAGGGCATCACTCACCCAGGTGGCACCCCTGCCTAGGCCGCAATATCTCACTCTGCTCCTGGCTTCAGGGAGAGCTGTCAGGTTTTGCTCACCAAGGGAAAGGAGGCCTTGAGTGCCTGGGTGCTTGGTGTTTCGCCTGCTGTGCTATGGAAGGTGAAAGGGGTCCATGTTGCTTCACTGTCTTTGATGATGGAGGTGTCTTCATTCCGAGAAGCAGACAGTTTGCATATGGTCTGTGTTAACAAGGAAATGGTGAGCAATGGAAGAGTCCTTGCCTGGATTGAGGGAACCAAGTCCTTGTTGCAGATTCCTGGACAATAGCTCTCAGAACCCAATAATTACAGCTCAAACCCTGCTTCCTCCCTCCACTAATGGGAAAAGTGGCAGGGATAGACCAAGCCAGAAATCACTGGCTCCTAAAGAAGGCAGGCTTCTGTCAGAGCTCCCAGGTCTAGCCCTTCAGAGAGCCACCTCTGCCTAAGCCCACAGCCCATTCTTTTTTTTCAATATATGAAGTTTATTGTCAAATCGTTTTCCATACACCTAGTGCTCATCCCAAAAGGTGTCCTCCTCAATAACCTTCACCCACCCTCCCCTGCCTCTCACGCCCCATCAACCCTCAGTTTTTTCTGTTTTTAAGAGTCTCAAACTTTGGCTCTCTCCCACTCTAACTTCCTTTTTTTCCCCCCTTCCCCTCCCCCTTGGGTTTCTGTTAAGTTTCTCAGGATCCACATAAGAGTGAGAACATATGGTATCTTTCTCTGTAAGGCTTATTTCACTTAGCATCACACTCTCCAGTTCCACCCACTTTGCTACAAAGGGCCTTATTTCATTCTCTCTCGTCCTGTAGTACTCCATTGTGTATAAAACCACAATTTCTTTATCCATTCATCAGTTGATGTATATTTAGGCTCTTTCCATAATTTGGCTATTGTTGAGAGTGTTGCTATAAACTTTGGAGTACAAGTGCCCTTATGCATCAGTACTCCTTTATCCCTTAGGTAAATTCCTAGCAGTGCTATTGCTGGGTCTATATTTATTTTTTTCAGGAACATCCACACTGTTTTCCAGAGTGGCTGCACCAATTTGCATTCCCACCAACAGTGCAAGAGGGTTCCCATTTCTCCAAATCCTCTCCAGCATCTATAGTCTCCTTATTTGTTCGTTTTGGCCACTCTGGCGTGAGGTTTTGATTTTTATTTCCCTGAAGAGTGATGTTGATCATCTTTTCTTGTGCCTGTTGGCCATCCGGATATCTTCTTTAGAGAAGTGTCTATTCCTGTTTTCTCCCCATTTCTTCACTGGGTTGTTTTTCAGGTGTGGAGTTTGGTGAGCTCTTTATAGATTTTTGGATACTAGACTTTTGTCCGATATGTCATTTGCAAATATCTTTTCCCATTCCATTGGTTGCCTTTTAGTTTTCTTGGTTGTTTCCTTTGCAGTGCAGATTTTTATCTACATGAGGTCCCAATAGTTCATTTTTGCTTTTAATTCCCTTGCCTTTGGAGATGTATCAAGTAAGAAATTGCTGCTGAGGTCAGAGAGTTTTTTCCCTGCTTTCTCCTCCAGGGTTTTGATGGTTTCCTGTCTCACATTCAGGTCCTTCATCCATTTTGAGTTTATTTGTGTGAATTTTGTAAGAAATTGGTCTAGTTTCATCCTTTTCCATGTTGCTGTCCAGTTCTCCCAGCACCATTTGTTAAAGAGACTCTTTTTTCCATTGGATGTTCTTTCCTGCTTTGTCAAAGATGAGTTGGCCATAATTTTGTGGGTCCAATTCTGGAGTCTCTATTCTACTCCATTGGTCTATGTGTCTGTTTTTGTGCCAATACTATGCTGTCTTGATGACTACAGCTTTGTCGTAGAGGCCAAGTCTGGGATTGTGGTGCCTCCTGCTTTGGTCTTCTTCAAAATTACTTTGGCTATTCGGGGCCTTTTGTGGTTCCATATGAATTTTAGGATTGTTCTAGCTTCGAGAAGAACGCTGGTGCAATTTTGATTGGGATTGCATTGAATGCGTAGATAGCTTTGTGTAGTATTGACATTTTGACAATATTTATTCTTCCAATCCATGAGCACGGAATGTTTTTCCATTTCTTTATATCCTCTTCAATTTCCTTCATAAACTTTCTATAGTTTTCAGCATACGGATCTTTTACATCTTTGGTTAGATTTATCCCTAGGTATTTTATGCTTCTTGGTGCAGTTGTGAATGGGATCAGTTTCTTTGTCTTTTTGTTGCTTCATTATTAGTGTATAAGAATGCAACTGATTTTTGTACATTGATTTTGTATCCTGAAACTTTGCTAAATTCATCCGCAGGCCTTTCTTATTCCAGATTCAACCTAGTGATAGGAGACTGTGTGGAGTAGTTCATTCTGACCTTTCTCAAAGTCTCATGTATGGTGAAGATCTCTGGCAGTGTGTGTCTCCATTGCCATACCTGCATCCTATTGTTGAAAGGGGGCTTGCCTGGACACTAATCCTGGACAGTTTCTCAGAATAATGTCCTCTTGTTTCAGCTTGAGTGGTGGTATGTTTGTGATGGTGATAGAAGTATATTGGGCCCTTATCAGTTTGGTTTCAGAATGATGTGGTTCTTCAAAAATTCAGGGTGTGTGAACATACCCAGGGAGAATGCTTGTGGGTAGGCGAAGCCTAACTTTTGGGGTGGATCCCGCCTCCTTCTCCAGTGTGGGCCATGGGGAAGGTAAGGTGGCGTCATCTTCCTTTCCTTTCCTCCATGCCTTTTTGAAGGGATAGCTTTCACTCTCATAGTTATTCCTCCCTCACTGTTGATTTTCCAACTTGGTCTCAATTTACACACTGAGTCCATAAACTCTCCCATAAAAAACTTAGTTACAAGGATAAGAAATAAGTTTCCAGACAGTTCTTGAACCAGTGGAGAGTTCTGTCTGATGTCCCAAAAGGCAATTGACACTCATCCCTGAGCTTTTTTTTTTAATAGTCTATTATAGCAATAAGAAATAAATTATCTTTGAAACAAGGGTCTCCCTGGAATCATTTCAGAGCCCTTGTCTCAAAGCCATATCCTCTTCTATTAAGCTGGGGTCGGGGACAATCCTGGTGAGTGTGCAAGAGGTATGACCAAATGGCCCTGCAGTTTGGGTTTCAGAATTTATGGACATCACCAGGCTTTGATCATCTTCATGTTTCCTGTGGAAATTGTTTATATGTAGTCTAAGCCGGAAGTTTTAAGAGTGGAGATGGCCTCCTCTCTGGATCGAGAGTTGGTTAAGGTATATTTTTCACTGATGGATGCGATTCCCTTTGGAGAAGCAGAACTTTGGTAGTGCTTGTACTCATGCATATCCCATTGCAGCTTCTCTAGCTAGCTCTCCGTTCATGTCCAGGAGCCATGGCTGTGTGAATGGTGCCAGGTTCCCAGTTATTTCCAGAGAAAAATGCGCTGAGCCTATGGTGTTGCTTAGCTGGTTAGGGTATGTACACATATGGGTACTCAATTGGACTCCCTGCTCTCACAAACGGAAGGTCACTTCATTTTGACGTAAAGCAGGTGTTCATGTAGGCAGATTGTTCCAGGATCTAGTCAGCACAGAAAGTAACTTTGCATGGAATTCTGCACCAAGACATACTTCCAAACACGTCCTTCAGCTGAGGCACATCCCTGCTACCCCTATGTACTGATGTCAAGGCCAAGACACATACCCAGAGTCAGGTCTTTCCCTCTGATTCTAAAGACAGAATCTGGGCAGTGCCTTTGTGACAGGGCTTTCAGGTGAAACTGATGGAAAGCACCGTTTGCCAAAGCCCACGGGTGTTTGTCATTCCTGAGTCAATCCACAAGCTGGGGAAGGCTGTGCTAGTCACATCACATCTTCATCCCTGATGTTGAACTCTGACCCCCTCCAGCCATTTTCACCCCTTTGCTCTGTTTTAACTGTGAGCCCTCTCTGGGGTCAATTCCATGTGATTGTCTTACAGTCATATCCTGGGTCTTCTACTGGAGAATATGGTCTAGTCATTGTGGCTGTGCCACATGGTTGGCCAAAGGCCCCCTGGCTCTTCACAGGATAGTTTTTTTTCCATGTATGCTTGTTCATCTATGCATCAGTCTTCCAGAAGTCAGGTCTCTGGCCTAGTAGGTCTGTGTTTTTCTTTTTGTTTTGCCATGGACATTGCAGATCCTCTCAAGTTTTCAAGCTTCTTGAAAAGGCAATAGGGCACCTGGGTGGCTCAAGTCAGTTGAGTCTCCCACTTCGCTCAGTTCATGATCTCACAGTTTGTGGGTTCAAACCCCACATCAGGCCCTGTGCTGACCGCTGCTCAGAGCCTGGAGCCTGCTTCAGAATCTGGGTCTCCTTCTCTCTCTGCCCCTCCCCGCTCATGCTTTGTCTCACTCTGTTTCTCAAAAATAAATAAATGTAAAAAAATTTTTTTAAATAAAAGACAAGAATAAACTGTAAAATGGGAAGCTGTTACAGTATTTGAATGATGGTCAAAGATCTATTTATTTTAAACCAGTGCAACCTTAATGATGTATGAATAGACAAGGCAACCTGTTACACCACTCTGCATTTCTTCCAGGTATATTGCCCCCTAGCCAGCATGACTCAGTACATTCTCATTCTAGGTTATCCATGGCTGTCTGTAACACATCACATCATGCTTATTCATTTCATGTGAGGATACACATGTGGGAGCACTTCAATCCTCCTAAGGTGGGCTGGAAGAAGTGTACTGGTAAGGAGGCAAGCAGCAGGTGCCTCTGTATTGAGTTCTACCCTGTCTGCCATCCCTGCCTTCTGCCATGGACGTTGGGGCCATTTTGGAACTAGTTCTGCCAGCCAGAACTATCACTTTTGCTACTGTTGAATATGCTAAATGAGGACAGCCCTGCACAGGCCAATGCCATGGTTGCCACACCATGATCGTAGGTGGTTTTGCTGGTACCCTGAAGCTGCTATTGCACTGCCTGATGCACAAGGCTAAATGCCTTGGCACCTGACCCATAAACCTCCTTGCGGTGGTGACCTTCACCCACCACCAATGCCTGTGATCCCACTGGCTACTATGTGCTCCAGTTGGAAGGTAAATCCAAGTCTAAGTGCAAATGCTGCCATTAGCAGTGGCTTGGCTGCCTTGCTTGGGGTCCACCTCCAACATGCACAGGCTTGTGTGAAAATCTATCCTGGGACCTGGGCTGAGTGACAGCTCCTTGACTCCTGTCAAAATGGGGACATAGAGATCCATGGGAAGGGAGTAGCCATAATGAGGGCCAATGTTCAATAATTCCAATGGGAATGGGATCACTGGAAAGAGACTGTGTAATTTCATACCCCTTAAGCCAAGATAGGAGGCTATTGCTTCCCAGTCTTCTTACCCAGCCTAAGTGCAAATATTCTAACATGGGGGCCCTTCCAATGCCTTAGGTCTCTGCCTACATGGTTTTGACACCAAATTGCCAGGGGCCCTATAGAAAAAACTATCAGACATTGCCAAGGATTGGAGTAGAATCCCCAGGTGAACAAGGATATTCCTCTGAGAGACTACATGGAATGGACCCAAGAGAGAACCTAGTATGAAAATAGAGCAAAGGGATGAAAATAGATCCACACAAGGCCAGAGACCACTAGAAATAAAAATAGGATGATGTAGGGGCACCTTGTTGGCTCAGTTGGTTGAGTGTCCAACTTTAGCTCAGGTCATGATCTCACAGTTCGTGGATTCAGGCCCCGCAATGGGCTCTGTGCTGACAGCTTAGAGCCTGGAGCTTGCTTCGGATTTTATGTCTCCATTTCTCTCTGCCCCTCCTCTCTCCTGCTCTCTCTCTCTCTGTCAAAAATAAATATTAAAAAAATTTTTTAAATGGGATGATGTGGAGAATGAAGGATCCAGTGCCCTCCTGACAATATGGCTGTCTGAGGAATAAGCAAGGCTTTTGGGCTTTGGTGAAAGGAGCACTTTACAGGTTACACCTGGGAGCCCTGTCAGTGAGGAGCCTGATACTTCCTTCAGAAAAAGAGGGAAATCCCAGGGTTTGAGTGTGTTTCTTGCCTTTCCCATTAGTAGGTACACTGGCAGTGTTTCAGCTGTGGCTGTTTGGGGCTCCTAGCTAATGGTCAAGGGGCTATAACCTGGTCTGGGTGCAGTACTCCCTTCAAAGTCCTTTTGCCCTGACCTTTGCCTGAAGCAGAGTGCACATGCATGGACCATCTGCTCTTCAGGATGAAGGCACCTCTGTCAGGGGGTGGAGGCCAGATAGCTACAAATCCCTGCAATTTCTCTAGCTGACTAAGCTCCAAGCCCTCAAGACAGAGAGACCTGCTTTCCTTTGGGATACCAGACACTGAGAGCTGTCAATTGGCTCAGGAGCTCAGGAACTAACTGGGAACTCCACACCAGAGTTTGGATCTGGGCTGTGTACCTGACACAGGCCCGTAGATCCTGGATGGTCTAGTTTAAGCACAGTATATTCTGAGCCGCTTGCTCTGAATGGCTCCCAGGAGGAACATAGCTTGAGAAACGAACAATAATATGCAAGTAGGCACTCAGAAGACCAAAACTCTTCATTACAGAAGAGATTGGGCTAAAGGTAGAATTAAATGCGTACTCCTACCTCCTGGCAGGTGGGTTGTCTGTGGAGTAGGAAACACCTGAGGGCTGGTGTAAAGAGAGAATTCCATTGGCTATATATGAGAATGAGAATATTCAGGAAGGTTGTATTTTCATTAAGAAATAGGAAAAGGTGAGATTGGTGATTTTTCCTGTCCTTCCCATCAGGAAATAGATGCAGCATTGATTCAGAAGCAAGATGTTCCTGCTCCCAGCTGCTGATCAGCTGTTTGGAACCTGGACCTAATACAGTAGTTTTCAAGGGACCCTTTCTGTGCTGACCAGGTCTGAAGAATACTGTGCATATGGGAATCAGGCTTGACACAGAAGGAAAGCATTTTACCCTTACTGCACTTAACAATGGCTGTCCAAGCACCAAGCATTCTGGGACAAGAAGACCATCCTTCCTTTGAGGGGAAGTTACTGTTTTCTCTCACTTAGCAAAGGACCACAGTGGCAGTTTGGCACCAATATTGGGCTGCTTTTGTGAAGTGAGTGAAAGCCCAAACGTTCCTGAATGTGACCAAGGACTTAGAGAATAGCAAATTTGTGGGAATGTCTACAAAGGAGGCCAACGTTCTACATTACTGATGGGAATGAGTCATGCTAGCCACATTTATCTACCTTCATTTCTCCTTGCTGCATTGGTAAGACCCATCCCTTTCCAGACCTCCCGGACCACCTACACACATCTACCATATCCAGCTTGGAACCTTCATATGCCCCAGGCATCTCATTGTGAACACAGTTGTAATAGTAAATTACAAGAGGTTGTAATCTATGCCAATCTATGCCAGAGTCACCAGGACTCAACCAGATGCCTCAGTTTAGAATGGAGGATAATTCTCTGAGACACTGACTCTGAGTCAACTCCAGACAGATGCGAGTTTGAAGAAAAGAGCAAAAGGGTGGAAACAGGGTCAAAATGTTTCATTACAAAGGAGAGAAAGATGAAGATGAGGAGGTGCCCATCACATTCTCCTGGGAAGCTAAACATTGTCTATAGTAAGAAACTCCTGTGTGTAGGAGCAAAGGAAAACATCCATTGCTTACACATGGGTGCCCATTGACAAAGTGTTGCACTTTTCTTCAGAAACCAAAGGAAGGGTCCTGACCTTGTCTCCTTTGTCTGCCCTACCCCTCAGGGCATAGATAGGGCAGTGAGTTAGTGGTAGCAAGTCAGTGCTCCCATATGTGTTCTAGGTTTTTTTCACCAAGATATAGTGCCCTCATATGGGCTTTTTTGGGCTGAATTGTCCTGAAGTCTACACTGCCTTAGATCCACCTGCCTGATCCACCTGCCTTAGAAGATGAAGACATTTCAATAAGCCAAGGGAGAGAAGCAGGCTGGTTATAAACCATGGAAATTGCCATGGCCAGATAAACAACAAGTCCTCATGGACAGCAGGGTAATTCTTCTTTGAGATAAGGTAACTGATTGTTCTCACATACCACAGGACCAGAGTGGTAGTTCATCACAAATCCTGGATGCGGCTGTATGGCTGACAGACCAATTCTACCTGGTTTTCCCATGACTTATTTATGAAAACAAATTAATGGGAAGGGCTATAAACATGGCCTGAGTTCTATATTACAGAGGAGATTAGGATACTGCTGGGAATGAAATGTCTGACATAATTTCTCCATCAACCAGAAGCAAGGCCAGCCCCCCCCCCCCCCCCGCCAAACCCTGGCATGGCCTACACATGGACACTCTGCTGGGCACCTTCAAGGCCGCTAGGCCTCCCATTGTCAACATACTTCCGAAAGGCAAATAATGAGAGGTCGTGAGTCTCAACCTTATGCCAGAGACTTAAGGACTTGGCCAGATTCCCTAACTTAAAAGATATTTCTCTAAGACACTCTGAATGACACCCAGGGAGAAACAAGTTTGCAAATGTTAGCTTTAGGGACCGGGAGATGGTAGTGACCTGTTTTCCAGTAGTGCAGAACACTCCCCAAATGGCTGAGTTGAGGGTGAGTGTTAGGTGAAGGTGAAGCTTATGGATTGTGTTTCCCAGGCCTCTAAGGTGATGGTGAGGGTTAGTGTTGGGTATCTGCCCACACTCCATCCCAGTTGTTGCAAACAGCACAACTGCCTTATCTATTCCTGACTGATTAATCTTGCATAGTCTTGTGTCCCAAATTCCTTGTTTGGTCAGACCTGAGATCTGGGACTGGGTAGGGATAGAATCATGAGTAGGGTTAGGGTTAGGGCCTGGAAGTTCATAGGGGTCAATTCGCTGGCAGTGCAGAACTCTTCCTTTAGGCCTGGGTTGAGGGAAAAAGTGAGTGCTCAGACTTGGCTGAGCAACTTGGGTCACTCATGTGTTCCCCATCCATTTTGTTCCTCAGACCTGGCTTCAGACCCATGGAGGGTCAGGGTTGTGGCTAGGGTTATGGTTAGGGGGACGAAAATGGTAAAGGCTTATCTTCTGGTGGTGTGAAGATGTACACCGAGGGCTCAGTTGATGTTAAGTGTCACTGTGTGGGTCAGCCTTGGGTTCTACTTCAGGGCTGATCTTTGCAAACATCACCATTTCTTCATATGCATCTGGGAGAGCCATCTAGAGGTACTCCTTTGTCCCAAATCCATTGTTTCCTGAGGCTTGAAATCTAAGCTTGGAGGACCATATCCATGGGAAAGGTTAGGGTTAAGGTCCAGGAGACAGTAGTGCCCTATCTACCACCAAGGCACAAAGACCTCACTGTAGAGGTCACTTGAGGATGAGTGTTAGGGTGAGGATCAGCCTAGGTGCAGGCTGGAATGCAGGGGTTGGACTGTTCGTGTGTGGTCTGGTTAGATTTTCAGTTTGAATCATACCCTTTGCCCCATTCCAGTCATGGCCAAGGGCATGGATTCCTCTGTGTTCCTGGATAAAAAATCTTGCAATGGTCATGCATCCCAAATCAGTTTTTTCCTCAGATATAGGATTTGGGCCAGGTTAGAACAAGTGTCAATGCTAGAAGTAGCGGTAGGGTTCAGGAAATGGTAGGGGCCTATCCGCCGGCAAGGAGAAACCCGACCCAGAGGACTGCGTAGAGGGCAGTGGTCAGGGTGAAGTTTACTCTTCAGGGTTACATTCAGGGTCTAAGCTGTTGGTGCAGTTTACGGTTAAGTTTGCACAGTGAATCCTACCCTGTCACCTGATCTGGTCATTGGAAATGGCACCAATTCCTACTACATACGGGGCAAAGTAATCTCACTTCAGTTCTGTGTCCTGAATTCGTGGTTTCCACAGATCTGGAATTTGGAAACAGGAAGGGCCAGAACCATGGCTAGTGTTAGGGTTAGGCCTTATTAAATGATAGGGTACTATCTCCCAGCAGTGCAGAGCCCTCCCTGCAGGGCTGAGGTGAGGTTGAGTTTTAGGGGGAAGGTCACGATCAGGATTCTGTTCAGAGACTATGTTGATGGTGTGAGTTATGACAAGATACTCCTTCAGAATCAAATTCTCTTGTTCCATCCCAGTTGTTGCAAATGGTATGATTTGTTTTTCTCTGTTAGGAGCTTAACCTTGCATCAGTCATGTGTCCCATTTCTGTTACCTCTGACCTGAGATTTGGGCTTGAAACCAGCCAGAGCCATGGCTACGGTTAGCTTTAGGCACTGGGAGATGGTAGTAGCTTGTCCAACAATGGTGTGCAGCAATCCCCAAAGGTCTGAGAGGAGTTCAAGTGTTAGGGTGGGGTTCAGGCTTATAGATAATGTTCAGGGTGTTGGTGTGGTTTAGTCTTAAGTTTTGGCCACAATCTTGCATTCAAACTCCACCTGTTCATTGAAACCAGTAGAACTTTTTCATTTCTGCCTAATTCATCTTAAGTCACATGTCCCAAATTCCTTGTTTGATCAGACTTGGGATCCAGGCTTTGGTAGGAACAGAGTCATATTTAGGGTTAAGCGTAGGGCCTGGTAGTCGTCCATCTGCCTGCAGTGCAAAACTCCCCAAAGAGTGCTGAGTTGAGGGCAAAAGACAATTGTGACAGCTTTGGCTCAAGATGCAAAGGCTAGGCTGATTGTGTGGCCCAGGGTTGGGATTTTTCCCATAACCCTACTCTTTGGCTGTATCTTGGTCCTTGCAAATGGCACCATTAGCTTTTTTGTCCTTGGTTGAGTCATCTTGCATCAGTCTTGTGTCCCAAATTGTTTCCTCAGAACTACAATTCAAGACTTATTAGGGTCAGAGCCATAGTTTTGCCTCAGGTTAGTGCATGGAAAATGTTAAATACCTACTTGGACGGCTCAGTTGAGAGAGTTTGTTAGAGTGAGGGACAGTGTTAGGGTCAGATTCTGCAGTCAAGAATACTCTATCCAACATGGGGATCATTCAGAATATGAGATTTTTGTCAGACTACCAAACAGAAAATTCATGATGACTCAACCAGATCTTCAAGAAATATTACAAGAAAATTTTCAGTGGAAGGTACAGACGAAAAATGTTAGTATACAGATAGAAAACACAATGCAGTTAAATGCCAAACTTGCCAAACCTGTTGCCAGGGTAACCAATGGAGATTTCCTTTGTCCCAGCCAAGAGGTTTTTCTCATTCTCAAGACACCCAGCTTTCCAAGATTGTGCTGCTCACTCCATTCTCAGGTCTCCTCCATTTTCATTTGATACGGAGAACTTTGGCACTCCACATACTCTTTTCTACCATCTTGCCCCTTTACTAACTAGGTCTTCCTTGTGAGAGATTCATGGCCAGTGTCCAAAAGACACCACCTCTGGCTTACCTGGACACTCGCGTTGAACTCAACTTAGGGATAGGTTGAGCAACAGGGCGCCTTGAGACTTGCCTTTCCTAACTATGTTGACAAAGGGAAGCCTAAGGCATTGGAAGGTGTCCAGAGCAGAATTTCTGCCCATAGGCTAAGTCCAGAGGAGCTGGGAGGGAGCTGGCCTCCCCTGTGGGGCCAGAACCTTAGCTACTCATTTCTTTCTTTATGCTGTCCTCAACTGCAATGAAGAACTTGGGCCAATGTTGTCTCCATTCCCATCACCTTGCACTTTTTCTACCTAGGCATTCACTATGGGGATTCAGGGACTGAACTTAAGAGCAATGTCTTATTTCATGTGGGGAATAGGCCACATTCTCCCAAATTGGAGATAACTTCAGCAACATGGGCCCACCCACAGTGTTTGTCTTTCAGCCACAAAAGACATAGGGCATAGGAAGGAGCCTAACACAAAATGTTTTCATGTAGGCAAGGACAGAGGAGTGGGATGGAGCCAACGTCAGTTCCGCAGAAAGGGGAAATGACCTTAGGCACCGCATTCTAAGTTATATCCTATATCTCTCCTAAAAGAAAGAACTTTAGCCTTCCCTATGTTCCCATCACCTCGCAGATTTTCTAAAGAGGTTTTGGGGGGGTTGTCACATAAAAATCACTCAGGGATTAATGGAGGCGCCCCCTCACTGCCTGTGCTAGCCAAGAGCATTCAGTTTCCAATATCCCAAAGAGAAAATTGCTCTTTTACTGAAAATATGGTGCTTCACAGGCTGCTAGTGGCATGGTGATGTTTACCCTGATTGTGACCCTCACTTGGTTCATTGAGCTGCTTTCATTCTGAAAAGCAGAAGGCTCTCAGATGAGCACTTTGATCCCAGATATGTGTCAGTGCAGAAAGAGCGCAGTAAGGAATCCTGCACCAGAGCTTGGTTGCAAACACTTGAAGGTCAGCAGGGAGACTGACCTTGAATCACTGAAGGAATGTTGCGTCTGTAATTGATGGAAATGGCAGAGAAAAGGCAATGGACAGAATTCCTAGCTTACCAAAGTTCTGGATGAACATTTCCTTCAGTAAGGGCATCAGGTGTAGTCAATGGACTACAACTTAACCCAAACCATTGGTGTGTCATACTCTTGAGATTATGCTAGTGACGTTATTCTTCTATTCTTAGTCTCTGCTTTAAGAAAGAATTTTGGGCCTGTTTTTCCATGTCCATTTTTGGTCTTTTCACAATATGTTTTCTCTGGCAGGCATGTGGTACCAGCTTTTGACACCAATTCATTCTTAATTTAACTGAGGACTTGGGTCAATTTCTCTGGATTCTGGAATACTTTGGGCTATGGACTCTGGAAAACTTTGGGCTAAAGTTTGTGTTTTAGAACTAGGCATACATCAGGAAACCTAGGATATTTGAAGGTGCCCAGGACCGAATGTTTGCATGTAGGCAAACCCAGAGGAGTTGGGAGAAAACCTGTCCTGTTTCTGGAACAAAAACTGAAGTATACAGTCCATTTTCAGTTATATCCTATTCTTATTGAATTTCAGATGGTTTCCTCTGGAGTGGGCTTGCAGGTAAACCAGTGGTGATTTCCCCTGTCCCCAGTGCAGAGGTGTTTCTTATTCTGAATATATCCAGCTTCAAATAGATTATACTATGTACGTCATTCTTAGCTTGTTCCCACTCTCATAGGAAAGGAGGAACTTTGGCCATCCATTTATCGATTCACATTCCCTTACTGAATTCCTTTCCTGTTTTAAACTTTTTGTAAAACACTCCATCTTCTTTTGAGTGAGAGAGAGAATAGAGCATGCGTAGGGTAGGGGCAGAAAGAGGGAGACAGAGGATCCAAAGGAGGATCCAGGCTGTGAGCACAAAGCCCAATGTGGGGCTTGACATCACAACCGTAAGTTCATGACCTGAACCGAAATTAGTAGTCGCTGGTTAACAGACAGAGCTACCCAGGTGCCCTATCCCTTGCTGTTTGTCTCTTTATACCTTGGTTCCCACTAGGCACAGTCAGCCTGTCAATAACTTAGTGAAAAACCAAGGATTGGTGGAAAGCTCCCACGCTGCTCCCATGCTAACTGAATGCATTCAGTTTTTGATACACAAAAGGATCTATTGACTCCCTGTCACTGACGACTTGGAGTGTCATGGTAATAGTACTTGGTAACTATTACATGGTAACTCGAAGCACTGACTCCTACAGATGTCTTCATTCTGAAGAGCACACACTTCACCCATTTGCAGTGTTCTTCAGGACCTGCAGAATGTGCAGAAACAGACCATATAAGGAACAGTTAACCAGAGCCACTTTCCAAATATTGAGGGTCAGCCACAAGCCAGAACCTGCTGTGTATCATGACTGCCTCAAAAGACAGGGCTTTAAAACAAAAATCCAATGCCAGAAACTTTCCCTCTCTGAAGGAACAATCCAGGATTCGTCGTATTCCTGAAGACATTGTCTCACTCCTGAGACAACCATCTTGCCAGGATATTATGCTCGTAACTTCATTTTTTGCTATATCCCATTTTCTTCTGTTAAGAAAGAATTTTGGCCTTCTATTTATTCCCCTCCATCCTGTTGCTGTTTTTCAAGCTAAGTTTTTCCTGTTGTCCATTCAGGCACAGAGTCTCAGAGCCAATTTCTCTACATTTAACTAGGGAGTCTGTCTGGCCCGGTTCTTATCACTCTGGGATACAATAGGTCATAGGGTCCCTCAAAAATTGTCAGTAATCTGCTGGCAAGGAAAAGCCTAGGGTATTTCAAGGTGCCTAGCAGGAATGCTCATAGGCAGGGTCAAAAATATAAGGAGGGAGCTATCCTCACTTCTGGGACAAGAGGAATGTGGAGTTAGACATTTTGTTCTCAGCTTTATCCCATTCTCAGCTGAAATGAAAATCTTTGGCCCCTTGTGTAGCCATTCCAATTCTATGGTTGTATTGAGAACTATTTCTTGGGTCCCAGGCAAGACCATTGAGTCTGTCCCCCACAGAGTGAGTGCACAGCAATTACTAATGAGTTCTGACTCTGGTCGGGGCTAACCAAGAGCAATCAGTTTCTGATATCCCAAAGGAAAGATTGCCTTCCTGTGAGGACGTGATGTTTGGCTGGCTGATAAATGAAATTATGGTTAGCCAACTTGTCTCCCTCCGTGGCTGTTAAAGATGCTTTCACTCTGAAGAGCAGTTGGTTCACCCATGTGCAGTACTCTCAAGGACGGGCTTAGCACATAAAGAGACAATTCAAGAACTACTGCATCACAGCCCAGTTGTAAACTTTTGAGCACAAACCCTCTACCCTTGAATCACTGCAGCCTCTATCCGCTGATAGGATAGCAAGGGAAATCAGTGAACTCAATTTTCCCTCTCTTTCTCAAAGAACAATACAGGTGACTTGCCATGAGGGTTCCCACTGTAAACAATGGAGGTTTCCCTTTGCCCTAGGCACATGTATTTCTTGTTCCCAAGACAGTGAGCTCGCCAAGATTGTACTAGTCATTTCATCCTCAGATTTATCCCATTCTCATCTCTCATAGGAACACTGTCCCTCTCGGTATCTATTTCCTTCCTTTAATCTTTTTCAATGTTTATTTTTATTTTTGAGAGAAAGAGAGAAGGCAGTTTAGGGGAAGAGTGAGAGTGACAGATGATCTAAAGCAGGCTCCACAAGACAGCAGAGAACCTCATGTGGGGCTCAAGCTTGCAAACCACAACATCATGACCTGAGCCATAATCGGATGCTTAAATGACTGAGCCACCCAGGAGCCCAATCCTTTCTCTCTCAGGACTTTTTATTTTTTGGTTTTTTTTTTTTTACTTTTATTTAATTTTGAGAGAGGGAGAACAGAGAGTGAACAGGGGAAGGGCAAGAATGAAGGAGACACAGAATCCAAAGAAGGCTCCAAGCCCTGGGCTCACAGCACAGAGACCTAAATGGGACTCCAAGTCATGGACTGTGAGATCATGACCTGAGCCAAAACCAAGAGTCAGAAGCTTGACCAACTGAGCCACACAGGCCTCCCTTTTTAATCTTTTGAAAATTAGAATCTGCCATGGGCCAATCAGGGCCCATGTTTCAGAGCAATTCCTTCTGATTTTAATTGGGGATTTTGGATGAAATTTGTGAACACAGAATAGGTTGGGGCCATAGGAGCCCTGGGCACTTGGCTTCCAGATATATATTGACATTAGATGTAGATGAGTAGAAAATACCCAGCACAGACTGTGTGTAGATAGGGCCAAATGTTTTGGGGGGAAGTTGTCCTTGCTTTTAGGCAAGGACAAAAGGAGCAAGATATTTCACTCTCAGCTTTCCTCCATTCTCATCTAAAATGAAACTTTGGCTGTCCATAGAGTCATTCCCATCCTATTGCTATTTGCCATTTAGGACTTGGTTTGCAGAAAGAAGGGCAGTGAGGCTGTCAATAACATAGTGAACTCCCAGGGATGGGTAGTTAGTTCTCACTCTGCTTCTGTGCTAACCAAGACTAGTTTCTGACAAAATACAGGAAAGATTACCCTGCTGTCAGAGAACACTTGACCTAAGATTCGGAAGAGCATATACTACGCGCATGCAGCGTATGTCCCAGGACCAGTGCAGAAAGTGGCCATTCAAAACATCATGCACCACATGAATTGTTCCAGACACTTGAGCAACATCCTGGAGCATGGACCCACTAACCCTGAATCCCTGCTGCCTCTATCCCCTCCGTGATGGGAGCAGCAGGAAAAACAGCCAAGGACAGAAGCTTTCCCTCTCTTTCTGAAGGAAATAGGCAGACCTATTGCAGACTGGGATTTCATGTTTCCCTTTGAGGTTTAGTTTGTCTCTGGCTACAGGTGTTTTTTACCCCTTAGACAGGACTTGTCAGAAAATTGTCATTCATCTGTGTCCCCTTCTCATCTATAATGAAGCACTTTGGCCTTTCACATATCCATTTTACTTTTTACTTTTTTTGATAAAGTCCAATTTTTTGACACTTTGTTGCCAGTGCTTTTGGAGTTCAAAAGGGCTTTGCATGTACCTTAGCCAATTTGACAATAAATTATTTTTTAAAAATGGAAAGCAAAAAAAAAAAGGCTTTTCATATCCCAAAGTAATGAAAATTCTCTCCTACATTTACTTCTAAGTGTTTTACAGTTTTAGTTCTTATATTTAAGTCTGTAATCTGCTTTGAGTTAATTTTTCTGTACAGTGTGAAGAAAATGTCTAAATTTATTCTTTGTATGTGGATATCCTAGAGTGAAATTTTAAAGCAATCTCCTCACTGATAGTGAGTGAACATCTTGTTGAAAGTCAGCTGTGTTATGGTCTTCATGAGGGATGTCACATGAAACATCCATACCAAAAATGAATTGCCAGAGAGTTTCAGGTTCTTTCTGCCCTCCCCCAGGGATCCGATACACTGGTTTAAATTCGTTCTTTTATATGAAATTTATCATCAAATTGGCTTCCATACAACACCCAGTACTAATCCCAACAGGTGCCCTCCTCAATACCCACCACCCACCCTCCCACCCCACCTTCAACCCTCAGATTGTTTTAAGTATTTTATGGTTTGGCTCCTCCTTCTTTTTTTTCTTCCCCTCCCCCATGGTCTTGTTAAATTTCTCAAGATCCACGTGAGTGAAAACATACGGTATCTGTCTTTGTATGACTTATTTCACTTAGCATAACACTTTCCAGTTCCATCCACGTTGCTACAAAAGGCCATATTTCATCCTTTCTCATTGCCAAGTAGTATTCCATTGTGTATATAAACCACAATTTCTTTACCATTCATCAGTTGATAGACATTTAGGCTCTTTCCATAATTTAGCTATTGTTGAAAGGGCTGCTATAAACATCAGGGTACAAGTGCCCCTATGCAACAGCACTCCTGTATCCCTCGGGTAAATTCTTAGCAGTGCTATTGCTGGGTCATAGGGTAGATCTATTTTTCATTTTTTGAGGAAGCTCCACAGTTTTCCAGAGTGGCTGCACCAGTTTGCATTCCTACCAACAGTGCAAGAAGGTTCCCGTTTCTCCACATCCTCTCCAGCATCTATAGTCTCCTGATATGTTCATTTTAGCCACTCTGACTAGAGTGAAGTGGTATTTCAGTGTGGTTTTGATTTGTATTTCCCTGATGAGGAGCGACGTTGAGCATCTTTTCATGTGCCTGTTGGCCATCTGGATGTCTTCTTTAGAAGTGTTTATTCATGTCTTCCACCCATGTCTTCACTGGATTATTTGTTTTTGAGGGTGTGGAGTTTGGTGAGCTCTTTATAGATGTTGGATACAGGCCCTGTGTCCGATATGTCATTTACAAATCTTTTCCCATTTTGCTGGCTGACTTTTAGTTTTGTTTTTTCCTTTGCTGTGCAGAAGCACATGAGGTCCCAATAGTTCAATTTTGCTTTTAATTCCCTTGCCTTTGTGGATATGTCAAGTAAGAAATTGCTGTGGCTGAGGTCAGAGTGGTGTTTTCCTGCTTTCTCTTCTAGGGTTTTGATAGTTTCCTTTCTCACATTCAGGACTTTCATACATTTTGAGTATATTTTTCTGAATGTGTAAGAAAGTGGTCTAGTTTCATTCTTCTGCATTTTGCTGTCCAATTCTCCCAGCACCGTTTGTTAAAGAGACTTTTTTCCAGTGGATAGTCTTCCTGTTTTGTCAAAGATTATTTGGCCATACTTTTGTGGGTCTAATTCTGGATTCTCTATTCTATTCCCTTGGTTTATGTGTCTGTTTTTGTGCCAGTACCATGCTGTCTTGATGATTGCAGCTTTGTAGTAGAGGCCAAAGTCTGGGATTGTGGTGTCTCCCACTTTGGTCTTCTCCTTCAATATTACTTTGGCTATTCGGGGTCATTTGTGGTTCCATACATATTTTAGGATTGCTTTAGAAGAATGCATATGGCATTCTCAGAAATATTTTTCATACACGTGTTTTACAAAGAGATAAATGCACAATTTGATGCACACTCACTGAAGTAGAAATGAGTCTATAATATTTACAACTAACTTAGAAATGTATTTTATGCATATGCATTTACAAATTGTTTTAAGTGTAATACAGTGTGATGATAAGCACAGTATTTAAATATCATAGTCTTATTGATAAGTACAATTAGTAGTCCTACGAACATTTTTTTGATTCCTTCACTGTGCAGAACCTTTTTATTTTGATGTCCCAATAGTTTATTTTTGCCTTTGTTTCCCTTGTCTCATGAGACATATCTAGAAAGAAGTTGCTACAGCCAATGTCAAAGAGGTTATTGCCTGTGTTCTTCTCTAGGATTTTGATGGTTTCTTGTCTCACATTTAGGTCTTTTACTCATTTTGAATTTATTTTTATGTATGGTATAAGAAAGTGGTACAGCTCATTCTTTTTGCATGCTGCTGCCAGTGTTCTCAACACCATTTGTTGAAGAGACACTGTCTGATAGAAATATACTTATATTTAAGCCTTTACTAATATGCCACATACATTATAGTGTGTATATCACACCCTTGCCTTGAAATAAGGGTGAACCTATTCAATTATACAATTTGAATTCTTAGAAAAAAATTATATGTGTCTCTTTGCAAAATAAATGGCAGAACAGCATTGTGAACATACTGCTTTTGTGAAATAACACTAAATGTATGCAACAAAATTTGATTTTTCTTAGAAAAATTTTATATATGTGATGTTACATAGTATTAACTAGTGTACTAATTGTACCACATTGTCATGAACATAAACTTTCAATTAAATAACACTGTGCTTACATATATAACTGGTATTTTTTTATATATCTTTCATATATATACATTGGCAGAGTATGTTAAAAGAGCACATGTTGGTACACATTTTTCCGCTATAAGACAACAGAGATACAATGAATTTCTGTCACTCTTAGTCTTTATTTATTTTCTTTAGAGAGAGAGAGAAAACACAAGCAGGGGAGAGCAGCAGAGGGAAAGAGAAAGAGAGAGAAAAAGAATCCCAAGCAGTCTTCATGTTCAGGACACACTATGATGCAGGGCATGATCCACGACCCTGGGATATGACCTGAGCTGAAATCAAGAATCAAGACGTATCAACTGAGCCACCCAGGTGCCCCATCTTAGAAAGTTTTTTATTCATGATTGTATATATTATGATCTATGAACTACAGTGTGGTTGAAACATTGTATAAAATTACACTGAATTTTTTTTAAAAAATGCAATGAGTGGAGCACCTGGGTAATTTGGTTGGTTAAGCATCTGACTTCAGCTGAGGTCATGATCTCATGATTTGTGGGTTCAAGCCTTGCATTGGGCTCTGTACTGACAGCTCAAAGCCTGGAACCTGCTTTGAATTCTGTGTTTCTATCTCTCTCTCTCTGCCCCTCCCCTTCTCAAAAACAAACATTAAAAAATTAAAAACAAATGCAATGAGCATTCTTAGAAACATTTTTTATACATGTGCCATTACAGAGTATTTTAAATGCAGTACTTTGAGATAAACATATTCATTCGCCTAAATAGCACTGACCACGTACAATGACCATTGTTAGGAGCATTATATATATAGTATACTATATATATATATTTAAAATGTGCAATAAAATTAGCACAGTTGGTAAACACACATTCATTGAAAAGACATTACCTGGATACCAAATTCTATAGTTCTTAGAGGTATATTGTACGTGTAACTTTATGTAATACATTACATGCAATAACAGTAGTTATACTCTTTCAATGAAATAACACAGTAAATTTTCAGACATACAACCAGAAGTCATAAAAATATTTTATATGTGTCACATTACAAAGGGTTTTTAATATAGCACAGTGTTTTGAACTAAAAAAGTGTTGATCACTGAAAAACATATATCCACATAAACAGCTACCCTTCTTATAACATTGGCTGTACAGGTGTCTTCACAAAGTTTATTAAATGTAGTACCAAGGACATTCATTCACTGAAATATTATATTTATTTACCTATACACTTACCATACTTAGAAACATCTTTATATATGTGCATTTACAAACTGTATTAATTCTAATAAAGTTTAGTGAACTTATTTGATAAGAGCTCAATATTTGCATTCCTCTCAAATCCATACATTACGTAACATACAATATGATTGAATTAGAATTTGGGCCTTTGATAGATAATTAGATCTTGAGAGTGAAGCCCTTGTGAATGGTATTAGTGCCCACATGAAAGGGACCCCAGATAGTTTCCCTTTCTAGATGTGAAGACACATCAAGAAAGTGGCTATGTATGAAACAGAATAGATATCTCACTAGACATGGAATCTGCCAGCACCTTCATTTGGAATGTGTCAGCCTCTAAAACTTTAAGAAATATCTTCATGTTGTTATAAGCCACCCTTATTATGATGTTCTGTTACAGCAGCTCAGACTAAAAAGAAAATTGTGTTGAGTAGGTTGCTACCATAACAGACCTAAAAATATAGAAACGGCTTTGCAACTAGGTAATATAGGCTGGAAGAGTTTGGAGGCACCTGACAGAAAAAGCCTACATTTCCATGAATGAACCTTTAAAATAGTTGTTTTGAGGGCTCAGAATGAAAAGAAGAGAACTGCAGGGGAAGTTTCAACCATCTTAGAAAACACCTAAATAACTCTGAACAGAGTGATAGTGGAAATTGGGTAGTAAAGACCATTCTTATGAGGTCTCAAAAGGAAATGAGGAATATGCTAGTGGACAATGTAGACAAGGTGACCTTTGTTACAAATTGTTAAAGAATTTTGCTGAATTGTATTCATATTTGAGTGTTATATGAAAAGTAGAATTTTACAGAATAAAATTGGATACATAATTGAGGGTATTTTTGTCTTATTTTTATTTTTTTAATGTTTATTTTTGAAAGACAGAGCATGAGCGGGGAAGGGGCAGAGAGAGACGGAGACACAGAATCCAAAGCAGGTTCCAGGCTTTCAAGTTGTCAGCACAGACCCTGATGCGGGGCTCGAACCCAAGAACTGAGAGACAATGACCTGAGCCAAAGTCGGATGTTCACCTGACTGAGCCACCCAGGTGTCCCACCCCCTTTTTAAAAATTTTTCTAATGTTAATTGAGGGTATTTTTAAACAAAATTTTGCATGTTAGGCTGGGCTCCTCCTGATTTCTTAAAGTTCAACAAGAGAAAATAAAGATGGAATTGTTGAGGGTGTGTGGGTGGCTCAGTCAGTTGAGTGACTCTTGATCTCAGCTTAGGTCTTGATCTCAAAGTTGTGAGTTCAAGTCCAACGTTGGGCTCTGCGCTGAACATAGGGCTTACTTAAAAAAAAAAAGGTCGAATTTTTGAGCAAAAAATTGAGCAGAACTTAAAGATTTGTAATATCTCAACCTATCCATATACCAAAAACTGAGAATTCTGTCATTGTGGCCAAATGACCCTTTGATAGATTAGTTATGGATTAGTCAACAAAAGCCAGGAGCTATTCTTCAAAACAATGGAAGATTGACATGAAGATAATTTAGAGATAATCAGAAATATGACTCTTATTACAGGCACAGAGATTGAAGGGCATTGCTACCTCCACCCAGATTTGAAAGGAGTGCCACCAGTGCTGGTAGGACTTTGTGTCACATTGCCATTGTGGCACCTTCCATCATGGACTCTGCTCCCCTTTCTCTGGTGTCATACTTCTAAGCTCCCCTTGCAGCATGGGATATGGGGTCCCCTCTGGAAGGTGCAGGCGGCAAATTTTCGTGGCATCCAAGGGATGTGAACTCTGCAAACATGCAGTGTATAGACCCAAGGAACAGAGATGATTCCATGTAAGATTCAGTGGACAGGCATGTCTGGCACTAAGAGTGGAAGACCCCAGCTTGGAAGTACTATGGTGTGGGTGGGACCCCAGGACAGCCAGCAAGCACTTGGGGGGGGTGCAGTCATGCTGAGCTGTGGTGATGAATTTGCCACTTTCATGGGCTGCTGAGAGGGTGCAGTATAGAAACAAAGGATTAATCTCCAAGCATTACCTTTAACGTTTTTTGTCCTGTCAGATTTTGGACTTACCTTGTACCCCTTGCCCCATTCTTTTTTCTATTTCTCATTTTTGGAATGGGAATGTCTATCTTATGGCTACCACAGTAGGATAACTTTGAAGCACACAACTTGTTTGGCTTCATAGATGCATAGTTGGGGAAAACTTTGTCTCAGGATGAATCTTCCCAAGAGTGTGTTGATCCAACATTTGATTTAGATGATATTTAGATAAGACTTTGGTCCTAGACTTTAGAGTTGATACTGGAATTAAGACTTTGGGAGCCGTTGGGATGGACAAATGTATATGCATGTGAGAAAGATATAAATTGGGGAGTTTAGGGGAATACTGTTCTAGAATGAACTTGTGTCCCCCCCTCAAATCCATATGTTGAATTCCAAACTCAAAATATAATGGCACCATAAAATCAATCTTTTGCCTTTTGGGAGCTAATTAGATCATGAGAGCAGAGCCCAAAGGAATGGGAATAATGCCCATATAAAAAGAACTTCAGATTGTTTTTCTCCTTCCACCATGTAAATAGCAGGATGGCAATTTGTGAAACAAAAACAGACCTTCATTACACACCAAAATTTTCAGCATTTTGATCTTGAACTTCCCAAGATCTATGTTCCTTATGTTCTCATTGTTCCCAGAACTATGAGGAAAAATCAGGGTTGTTATAAATAGTTCAATCTGTGGTATTCTGTTATGCATCTCAAATGGACTAAGACAAAATACTATCAAAAAAATGACTTTTTTTAGATGCAATGAAATTTTATAATTCTTAGAAACATATTTGACACATGAAACCTTACGGAATGTATTCCGTGAAACACATTGTGGGGAATACATTCTTTGAGTGAAATTACACTGTACTCACATTTTCAAGTAGAATTCCTACAAAAATGGTTGGTGATACTTGCACTATTATAGGGTATAGTAAATGCTGTAATAATTGGAGAAAATCTTCATTCATGTAAGTACACTGTAACTTTTTCAAATGTACAATAACCATTCCCAAAATTTTTCTTATTTGTTGAGGTAAGACTATATCATTATAAACTTCCTTCTTAGAACTGCTTGTGCTGCCTCCCAAAAATTTTGGAAAATTGTTTTCATCTTCATCTGTCTCAAAGTATTTTTTGATTTCTTCTTTGATTTCTTCATTGACCCATTGGTTGTTTAGTGGCATGGTGAGTAGCCTCCATGAGTCTGTTTTACAAATTTTTTTTCTTTTAATTGATTTTTAGTTTCATACTGTTGAGGTTGGAAAAGCTTGGCATGATTTCAGTCTTCTTAAATTGATTGAGGCTTGTTTTATTGCTTAATATGTGATTATCCTGAAGAATGTTCAATGTACTTGAAAAGAATATGTATTGCACTGGCTTGGTTGGAATGTTTTGTATAAATTAAGTCCATCTTGTCTAATTTGTCACTAAGGCCACTGTTTACTTATTGGTTTTCTGTGTGGATGATCTATCCATTAGTATAAATGGGACGTTAAAATCCCAACTACTATTATATTACTGTCAAATTTTCCCTTTATATTTTTTAATATTTTTATAATTAGGTGATTCTATGTTGGGTGCATATTTACAATTGTTTCCTGTTAGAATTATCCCTTTATCTTTATGTAATGCCCTTCTTTTTCTCTTGTTACAATGTTTGTTTTAAAGTCTATTTTGTATGGGGGTGCCTTGGTGGCTCAGTTGGCGGAGCATCCAACATCGGCTCAGGTCATGATCTCACGGTTTGAGCCCTGCGTCAGGCTCTGTGTGACAGCTCAGAGCATGGAACCTACTTCGGACTATGCATCTCCCTCTCTTTGCCCCCCCCCTCCACTCACGCTCTTTGTTGCTCAAACATGAGTGTTAAAAATTTTTAGAAAAGTCTATTTTGTCTGATGTAACTACTGCTACCCCAGCTTTCTTTTCATCTCCAATTGCGTGGAATATCTTTTTCTATCCCTTCTCTTTCAGTCTGTGTGTGTCTTTGGGTCTCAAGTCAGTCTCTTGAGGGCAGCATGTAGATGGGTCTAGTCTTTTTTATCCATTCTGCCACCATATATCTTTTGATTGGAACATTTACTCTGTTTACATTTAAAATAATATTGACAGGTGTGTACTGATTTCCATTTTGTTGTTTTCTTATTGTTTCTGTAGTTCTTCTCTTGCTCTCCTTCCTTGTGATTTGAGCTTCTTTAGTGTTACATTTGGATTTATTTCTATTTTTGGTGTATCCATTTTAGGTTTTTGTGGTTATGATGAGGTTTATATACAACACTTTAGGTATATAATAGTATACTTTAAGTTTATGGACACAAGTCAGAACACATTCTAAAAACACTACATTTTTACTCACACCCCTATATTTTATGTACTTTATGTCATATTTTACATCTTTTAATTTTGTATATCTCTTATTAGTTATCATAGATATAGTTGATTTTACTACTTTTGTTTTTTAACCTTAATACTAGATTTATAAGTGGTTTATCCACTTTTACCAGTGAGATTTTTCTTTAGTATTTTTTTTATTTCTACTTATGGCCTTTTCTTTTATGCTTAATGATGTCCATTTAACCTTTATTATAAAGCTGATTTAGTGGTGAAGAACTCCTTTAACTTTTGTTTACTTGGGAAAATATTTCTTCTTCAATTCTGAATGATAATCTTGCCATGTAGAGAATTTTTTTTTCTTTTAGCATTTTGAATATATCATGACACTCCTTTAAGACCTGCAAAGCTTCTATTGAAAATATCAATTGATAGCCTTAGAGTGTTTTCTCTTGTCTGTGACTAAATATTTTTGTTACTTTTGAGATGTTCTCTTTATGTTTAATCTTTTTGCCATTTTAATTATGTCTTTTTGTGGACCTTGTTGGGTTTATCTTTGGTGCTCTCTCTTCCCTGGACTTGGAAGTCTGTTTTCTCCCCAGGCTAAGGAAGTTGTCAGCTATTATATCTGTAAATAAGTTTTCTGCCCCTTTCTCTCTTTTCCTTCTGGGACCTCTAATGTGTATGTTAGTATGCTTCATGTTCTCCCAGAGGTCCCTTAACCTATACTCATTGATTGGTTGACTGCTGTTCATCTTGGGTGCTGTCCACTACCCTGTCTTCCAGATTGCTGATCCATTATTCTGCCTCTATTCCATTGTTGATTCCCTGTAGTGTATTTTTTCATGTAAGTTATTGTGTTCTTCAGCTCGGGTTGGTTCTTTATATTTTTCATCTTTTTTTTTAAGTTCTCACTGAGTTCACCCACTATTCCTTCAAGTCTGGTAAATATCTTTAAAATCATTACTTTGAACTCTTTCAGGTTAATTCTTAATCTCTGTTTTGTTTAGTTCTTTTTCCTGAGATTTTGTCTTATTCTTTTCATTTGGAACAATCTAGTTCTAGGAATAAGAGTCATTGTAGAGAGCTTTCCCCCTAAGGTCAGGAACAAAGACATGGTCAGGGATGTCCACTCTCATCACTATTATTCAACATAATTTGGAAGTCTTAGCCTCAGCAATCAGACAATACAAAGAAATAAAAGGCATCCAAATCAGCCAGGAGGAGGTCAAAAACTTTCACTCTTTGCAGATGACATAATACTCTATATGGAAAACCAAAGATTCCACAAAAAAACTGCTAGAACTTATCCATGAATTGGGCAAAGTCACAGGATATAAAATTAGTGCACAGAAATATGTTGCACAATAATGAAGCAATGGAAAGAGAAATCAAGGAATCGATCCCATTCACAATTGCACCAAAAAACATAAAATACCTAAGAATAAATCTAACCAAAGTGGTGAAAAATCTATAAAATTGAAAACTATAGACAGCTTATGAAAGAAATTGAAGACACATACGCATACACAAAAAATGGAAAAATATTCCATGCTCCTAGATAAGAAAAAATATTGTTAAAATGTCAATACTACCAACACAATCTACATATTCAATGCAATACCTATCAAAATAACACCAGTATTCTTCACAGAGCTAGAACAATCCTAAAATTTTTGTGGAACCAGAAAAGACCCCAAATAGCCAAAGCAATCTTGAAAAAGAAAACCAAAGCTGGAGGCATCACAATCACAGACTTCAAGCTGTATTACAAAGCTGTAATCATCAAGACAGTTTGGTATTGACACAAAAACAGGCACTCAGATCAATGGAACAGAATAAAGAACCCGGAAATGGACCCACAAACATATGGTCAACTAATCTTTGAAAAAAGCAAGAAAGAATATCCAGTGGAATAAATACAATCTCTTCAGTAAATGGTATTAGGAAAACTGGACAGTGATTTGCATAAAAATGAACATGGACCACCTTCTTACCCCATACACAAAAATAAACTCAAAATGGATGGAAGACCTAAACATAAGAGAGGAAGCCATCAAAATCCTTGAGGAGAAAGCAAGAAAAACCTCTTTGACCTGGGCTGCAGCAACTTCTTACTCAACACGTCTTTGGAGGCAAGAGAAACAAAAGCAAAAATGAACTACTGGGACTGCATCAAAATAAAAAGCTTCTGCACAGTGAAGGAAATAATCAACAGAACCAAAAGGCAACCAACGGAATGGGAGAAGATATTTGAAAATGACATATCAGATAAAGGGTTAGTATCCAAAATCTATAAAGGACTTATCAAAGTCAATACCCAAAAACCAAATAATTCAGTGAAGAAATGGGCAAAAGACATCAAAAGACAGACACTTCTTGAAAGAAGACATCCAGATGGCCAACCGACACAGGAAAAATGCTCATCACTCATCAGGGAAATACAAATCAAAACCACAATGAGATACCACGTTACACCTGTCAGAATGGCTAAAACTAACAACTCAGGCAACAACAGATGTTGGCAAGGATGCAGAGAAAGAAGATCTCTTTTGCACTGCTGGTGGGAATGCACACTGGTGCAGCCACTCTGGAAAACAGTATGGAGGTTCCTCAAAAAAATTAAAAACAGAACTACCCTACATCCCAGGAATTGCACTAAGGTGTTTATCCAAGGGATATAGGTATGCTTTTCAAAGGGGTACATGCACCCCAATGTTTATAGCAGCACTATCAATAGCCAAAGTATGGAAAGAGCCCAAATGTCCATCGGTGGATGAATGGGTAAGGAAGATGTGATATATGTATACAGTGGAGTATTGCTCAGCGATCAAAAAGAATGAAATCTTGCCATTTGCAACTACGTGGATGAAACTAGAGGGTATTATGCTAAGCGAAATTAGTCAGAGAAAGACAAATATCATATGACTTCACTCATATGCGGACTTTAAGATACAAAACAGATGAACATAAAGGAAGGGAAAAAAATAATATAAAAACAGGGAGGGGGACAAAACATAAGAGACTCAAATGTAGAGAACAGATGGTTGCTGGAGGGGTTGTGGGAGGGGGGATGGGCTAAGTGGGTAAGAGGCATTAAGGAATCTGCTCCTGAAATCATTGTTGCACTATATGCTAACTCGGATGTAAATTTAAAAATTAATAAATTATTAAAAAAAAAACTAATGACCTCTGAAAAACATAGAACATGAGCAACATGGCATCACTGCAACAGATATAACAGTAAATTGCTTTCTTGTAAACATATTTTGTTGACAAACCATGAGCTAATAATCAGCCTAAACTCAGCAGTGCCCTCTTACGTTGGGACACACACACACACACACCAAGTTTTTTATTTGTGCCACCAACAGGAGCCCAGTAACTACTGTGGACAAAAAGATGATGCAGCACTTCATAAACAACACAGACCAGTTGGAAAAGAAAATGTCTATAGTCAGAGACCTATAATAAGAATGTAGTTATCAATCACCAAAATGTCCAGAATGGGAGTAAATGCATCAAAAACAGCAAATTTATACCACGTTGTACAGAAAGACAAAAGGGGTGCCACTGGAAAAGGAAAGTTGCTTCATGATGAAAATTGCTTCAGACTTGGACTTGAGTCTAAGTCAGATTTTGCCTTCTTGCCATTTTATCATAAGCCAAGATACAAAATGACATTGAGAAAACCTTATCCAACACAGGTGATAAGTTCAGGCATGTTAGGGGTGTGAGAAAGAATAAGGTATTGAAAAATAACTGATCTAGAGGAGAGAAGTAACCATGGTTTTCATGTTTTGGGGGTCTTTATAGAGGAAACAGAGGGAAGGCAGATGTTAGCGTTAGTTCCCTCTAACACCCATCCCCAGTTGTCCTACTCTGGCTTGCTCCCTGCTCCAGAACAGTAAAGAGCACAGATGCTGGAGCCAGACTGCCTGAGTTCAAATGCTAGCCCTTTTTACTTGGAGTGGGAACTCCAGCTATTCTCCAAACTTTCTGTACCTCAGTTTCTTCATCTATAAAGTAAGAATAATAGCAGCTTCTCTTTGGTACAGTTCCTGGGGGTACTAAATGAATTAACACATTAAGAATTTAGAACAATGTGTGGCACCTAGTAAGCCTTCTCTGTGACCTAGCTATAGCTATGATTATCTCTACTCCTTTCTTAATCCAGACTTTGCTCTTTCCTGCTTTCCCTGAACTTTTCTTTTCTCTTTTGTTTCAAGTTTTTATTTAAATTCTAGTTATTTAACATGTAGTACAATATTGGTTTCAGGAGTAGAATATAATGATTCATCACTTACATACAAAACCCAGTGCTCATCACAAGTGCCCTCTTTAATACCCATCACTCATTTAGCCTACCCCCCCCCCACCCACTTCCCTCCAGCAACCTTCAGTTTGTTCCCTATGGTTAATACTCTCTTATGGTTTGTCCCTCTTTTTGTTTTTATCTTTTCTTCCCTTCCCCTGTATTGATCTGCTGTATTTCTTAAATTCCACATATGAGTGAAATTATACGGTATTTGTCTTTCTCTGACTGACTTATTTCACTTAGCATAATACACTCTAGTTGCATCCATGTTGTTGCAAATAGCGAGGTTTCATTCTTTTTCTTTTTCATTCAATTTATATATATATATATAAAACATCTTCTTTAACAATTCATCAGTTGATGGATATCTGGCCTCTTTCCATACCTTGGCTATTGTTGATAGCACTGCTATAAACATTGGGGTGCATGTGCCCCTTTGAATCAGCATTTTTGTGTCTTTTGGATAAATACCTAGTAGTGCAATTGATGGGTCATGAGGTAGTTCTGTTTTTAATTTTTTGAAGACCTCCATACTATTTTCCAGAGTGGTTGCACCAGTTTGCATTCCCACCAACAGTGCCAGTGTTCCTCTTTCTCTGCATCCTTGCCAACATCTGTTGTTTCCTGGGTTGTTAGTTTTAACCATTATGACAGGTGTGAGATGATATCTTATTGTGGTTTTGATTTGTATTTCCCTGATGATGAGTGATGTTGAGCATATTTTTATGTGTCTTTTGGCCATCTGGATGTCTTCTTTGGAAAAGTGTCTATTCATGTCTTTTGCCCGTTTCTTCACTGAATTATTTGTTCTTTGGGTGTTGAGTTTGATAAGTCCCTTATAGATTTTGGATATTAATTCTATCAGTTGCCTTTTAGTTTTGTTGATTGTTTCCTTTGCTGCGCAGAAGCTTTTTATCTTGATGAGGTTCCAGTGGTTCACTTTTGCTTTTATTTCCCTTACCTCAGGAGACAGGTTTACAAAAAAATTTGCTGTGGCCTATGTCAGAGATGTTGCTGCCAGTGTTCTAGGATCAAAACAAAATCTTAATGCAGCTGGCCTACCCTCCAATAAGCTGGCAGATCACTCCATCTTAGAAATGTGACCAATTAAGCCTGATTCTCTAAGGAAACTTGTTACAGCTCAGATTTTGTGGAAATATGATGTTTTTGTTGGCAGAGTGATCCTTTTCACAAATTTCCTCCTTAGCTTCCTCAATGTGGGAGGAGAACCCTTGCTGACATAATTCAAATAGGTAGTATTATAATCAATGGAACAGTCCTTCATCTTGGTGGTGGCAGTTGGTCCCAGGGGCAGCAAACAATTCCATTTGCAGTGTCTATATACTCTCAGGATCTCTCAGGTCAAATGCTTCTAGATATAACTGTGCTGCCCTGAGAAGACTTTACATCAAACTGCATATTTTGTGATTAAAACTAACTCCAGGGATTGGGGTAGGGGTGGTATTAAGAATGATCTCTTTATGGCTAGAGCTGGGTACCACTCACAGAGAGGGTGCACTGATCTCTGGGGTGGATTGGGAAGCAGGGAAGGAATGGCTCAAGGGGCAGGATAGAAAAACTGGACAACTCATCAGTGTCTTGTGATTCGCTTCCTGTTGCAGAGAAGTGATTTTGTTTGATATGAATTCCCAGAATGTCTGACATACCCACATGCAACTGAGCCCAAACCTATCCCAGAGCCCCTTGAAAATGAGTTGAAGGTTTGAACTCACTTCTTCCTTCAGCACCATTCCTTGCTCCCACTTGCACAGACTTTCCCCCATGGACATGTTGGTGGGAGCCAGGTGTATGGGAAGAGTTCAGGATTTGCATTAAACTGACTCCATAATTCTCAAGCGGGAGAAGGAAAGTTATTTCAGGGGAACCAGTATCCTGTCTTGGCTAGGAGCTTGCTTGACATCTTAACCTCTCCTATTTTTTAAATGTTTATTTTTTTAATGTTTATTCATTTTTGAGAGACAGAGTGTAAGCAGGGGAGGGGCAGAGAGAGGGAGACAGAATCTGAAACAGGCTCCAGGCTCTGAGCTGTCAGCACAGAGCCTGATGCAAGGCTCGAACCCACGAACCACAAGATCATGACCTGAGCCAAAGTCGGACGTTTAACCAACTGAGCCACTCAGGTGCCCCACTCCTATTTTTTAATCTCGCAAACAGCAGTCTGCTGCTGGTTGGTGGTGATGATAGGGATATTTACCCTGTAATCAAACCAAAAGTGGTGAAATTTGGAGGTCCTAGGAAAAGTGATGGGTAAGACTGGGAAAAAAGGTATTTATCCTTACAGAGTTGGAGTCAACAAAAAGACATTCTTTTACGTGGCTACCAAGGTCATCACTAGAAAGTAAGACTCACAGTATTTAGAAACTAAAGAAATCTCAGAGAACATTATCTCTTTGTTTTAAAGTTTAAGACCCCGAAGCTCAATGAAATTTATTATTGCTAAAGATTACCCAGGAAATAATGAAACCAGATTCAAAACCCAGGTTTTATGGCTGTTAGTCCAGTGTGATTTCTGTTATGCTATGCTGCTTCTCAAAGTAGCATTCTTATCATTTGCTCATCCATTTCATCATCAACCGATACTACTGTGCCCAGCACAGTGATATGTGGCTATATGCAGTGAACAAGACAGATATTGTTCTCGTGGAGCTTAAGTGTAATGAGAAGACATATTAAAAAATCATTTACATTAATACATTAATCATTATATAATTCTTATAATCATTATATATTATATACTCTATAATATGTATTATATATAAATCATTATTATAAGGTAATGAATGCTAAGAAGAATTAGAGGGTGCCATTGAAGTTTAAAAGTGCAGGCCTTACTTAGTGTAGGTGGCAGCGATAGTGGTTAGATCTTGGCTTCTCTTTCTTGAGAAGTGATATTTAAGCTGAGACTTGAAGAATGAGTAGAAGATAGTGAGGTGAAGGGCCCAGGATATGGGAAGAGAAATCTAGGCAGAAAGTACAAAGGTCCTAAGGCAGTACAGAGATGGAGCTTTGAAATAACTGAAAGTGGACCCATTGCCAAGTATATAAATAGAGGGGAGTAAAATGGTTTGGGAAGGTAGGCAGAGTCTGACCCTTCAGGGCCTTGTAAGCCATGGTCAGAATTCTAGACTTTAATCTGAGGATAATGGGAAACCAGGAAAGGGTTTTAAACATAGAAGAGTTTATGATCCTTTGTAAGAGATCACTAAGACTGCACTGGTAGGGATCAAAAGTAGATCCAGGAAATTACTTAGAAGACTATTACAACAGCTCAGGGGAGAGAAGATGGTGGCTTGGACCAGGGCAAGCATAGTGGATGTAGAGAAAAGTAAAGAAGACATCAAAAGATACTGAGAAGGTAGGGCCAAAGCATTTGGTACTAAATGAATGTGGAAAATAAGGAAAAGGGGAAATATCAAGAATAACTCTCATGTGTCAGCATGAGCTGGGGAGATGATGGTGCATCCATGGAACTAGGGAATACTACAGGAGGAGTGGACTCCAGGGAAGGATCAAGAGTTTGGACATTCTACATTTTAGGAGCCTGAGACAAAGGGGAGAAGATACAGAGAAGTCAGTTGGACATACAAAACTACCACACAGAAAAATCTGCCTTAGAAATAGAAATTTAGGGGTAAGGTCATAGAGATCATAACTGAAGTCATGGAAGAGATCATTGAGGAAGAAAGAATAGGCCAAAAAGAAAAGAGACAAATGAAAGAACAAAAGAGTTTGTTCCATTGCAAGAAATATACATCTAAGAACACATAACTTTATTTTTAAGATTTGTGCTGGTTTTCAGTCTGTTGTCTCAGTTTCGAACCTACCCTTCTAATACTCTGCTTGGGTTGTGCTACAGACTATATTTCTCTTTACCTAAGGGCAGTAGGGTTTGCTTAAAGCAGACCAAAAGGCTGAAGAGAGGAAAAGAGATTTGTTCTTTTCTTGTTTTTCCTTTCTGTTCCTGTCAGCATCATCCCAGTGGCAGTCCTTCACCCTGGTGGTGGCAGTTGGTCCTAGGGGCAGCAAACAATTCCATTTGCAGTATCTATACACTCTCAGACCCAGTCTTGCCACATACCCTCAAAGATATCAGGCTTGCTGCCCCCAAATAATATATTCCTCACTGTGCTTATCTGATATCATTTTCCCTAAGGCGAGCCTCCTCCTCATGTTGCTCATTTATCCATCGAAGAGTGTAGTAGAAATGTGATCAAATGTCTGCACCCTTGCTGCAAGAGATATGAGTTCTGACTTGTATTGAAGAGGTGGGATTCATAATATGAGAACTGAGAACTATAGAAACACTCAGCACGGACATTCCATTCAAACCCTTGCACTAAGAGAACTGACCAAAATTTCACATGACTTCTAGCAGTCTATGGTTATGCCCCTTTTGAGTTCCTGTCTGGAAAATCTCAGGGCTGTCAAAGAAATTTACTGTCTATACTAGCCAACACTTGAAGGTCTCCGATCTCCTTTCCTACAAAATTTATTTATTTAAAAGACTTTTTCCTCTGTCCCTTCAAGATGCATATGTATCTCCTACAATTCAGGAGTGTCTTTCTCAAGGACCTGAAAGCCATTCCTGTAAAACGTCATCATCAGGAGGGATAGGGCTTCTGTCTCCCAGTCTGTGTGGAAGGACAGAATCCTAACTTCCATAATGGCCACCTAACACAGCCGGTCTAATTGCATTTATGCTAAACAACCCTTCGTAATTTTTCACGAGTCCCTTGCTCTCTTCCTTTCTCTACTCCTTCATTCTCCCTTTAAAATGCCCTGTCACCTCTGCACAAATAGGAAGGGAGCTCAGAATTTCTCCCTATTGTCAGTTGTTACTGAATAAAATTTGTTTAACTAATATCTAACTGTATTTACATTTGACATAACCTTCCCAAATACAGAGAGATGATTTAAAGCATGATTGCAACAATGAATATGGCAAACGTCAAAAACAGGGTTTGGTTGCTTTTTTTTTTTTTTTAATTACTTAACTCTTTCCAGAAAAGACGTAAGGAATCATACTAAATGACATACTCCAATAGAAGTGATAAAATAAGGCTAAAAAGGGAATATAAAACGTCCTAAGAAGGAGGGAGTGTACAGGATAAGCTGATATAACAAAGAGACACCAAAATACAATGTTTAAACTAGAAAATTTATTTCTATCCTTTTAAAAATTATTTTAGAGAGAGAGATTGCAAGTAGGGGAGAGTGAGAGAGAGATAAAGAGAATATTTAGCGGGCTCCACGCTCAGTGCAGAGCCACTCAAGGCTCGACTTGGGTCTTGACGTGCAGCTCAACACGGGACACGATCCCACGACCCTGGGATCATGACCTCAGCAGAAATCAAGAGTTTGACGCTTAACTGACTGAGCCACCCAGGCACCCCATGCTTGCACTGGAATCTTTGCCCCAGAATTTACTTCTGGGAGAACCCAAACTAAGACTAGTTCTAGACTTCCTGGAAATCCAGAGGGAAATTATGTAACATAACTGTTACATTTATTTATTTTTTTAAATTAATGTTTATTTATTTTTGAGAGAGAGTGAGAGTGCAAGTGGGGGAGGGGCAGAGAGAGATGGGGAGAGAGAGAATCCTAAGCAGGCTCTGTGCGGTCAGTGTGGAGTCTGACGTGGGACTTGAACCCACGGACTGTGAGATCATGACCTGGGCCGAAATCAAGAATTGGACACTTAACCAGTTGAGCCACCCAAACGTCCCTTTAACTGTTATATTTTAAAAGTAGGAAACAGGGGCGCCTGGGTGGGGTGAGCAGCTGACTTCAGTTCAGGTCATGATCTTGTGGTTCATGAGTTCCAGCCCCACGTCGGGCTTTGTGCTGACAGCTCAGAGCCTGGAGCCTGCTTCAGACTGTGTGTCTCCTTCTCTCTCTGCCCCTCCCCTGATCGCACTCTGTCTCTCTCTCAAAAATAAACAAAAAAATAATCGTAATAAAAAATCATAAGTAAGAAACAAGTTCCTCAATCAAGACAAAATATTTCTCCCTGTCTCCCTGCCTTACCCGTCCCTCCCATTCCCTCCTCTTCCCCCACCAAAAAAAGCACTACTTACCATCCTATTCTCACACTGTCTGGGCTTTTGCCATGTTCATATTTGCACTACCTTCGGGCCTAAAAGTTCCTTGACACTTTATTCCCTTTAGAGTTAGCAAACTGTCTTGCACATAGCTAAAACTAAGTGTTTGAATAACAAAACTGTGAATCTTGTCAAACACACAGAAACCCAGATTCAGGGGGTGTGACTGGCCACATGTTCCATGTGTGAGTGTGAGCAGAGAAGCCAGAACTGGTTCTCAGATCTGACCACTCCTCTCATTTTCTACCACAAACACTGAATCTCCTCCCAGGTTGCCTTTTCATCATTATGTGGAGTCCAAGGCTTTTAGTAGGAGGAACATGTTTGTAAATGTTAAAAATATACCTGACCTGAGTGAGCTGGGGCCTCTTCTCCTTGGCCCATCAGGTCTTGAAAGACTGTGTTTGTTGCTATTTAACTTTTCCTCTTGCAAGATGACACCTAATTGTAACCAAGAAGACAACTATCAATTCCAGGCATTTTGGCTATTTCAAGTCCTAGTGTAATTGATTATGGCAAACCCCAAACACAGAATCATGTCCCTGTTTCCATAAGTTCCTCCTGGAAATAGCACCAGCTTGAAGCACTGGATTGTGGGCAGGGGAGGTCTTGGTTCTCCCAGCAGTTGCTCTGTGGAAAGGATGAAAGGCTTAATAGAAGACCTGACAACAAGCAAGCTGGAGGAGGAAAGGCCTCTCTAAGACCCATCACCTAAACTCAAGGCACAAAAAGCTTTCACTCGTCTTGGCCTAGAGAGGAGGAATTCATCCAAAGAAGGATAAAACTCAAATTGAATTTGTTGTTTGTCCTGGGGCCTCAGGTTTGTGTCAGCTTCTGAGCTGCCTCTATGCCAGGTGTCTTTGTGATTGAAAACAGTGGCAAAAAAAAAAAAAAAAAAGGGAGGAAGGGAGGAAGTAAGGAATGGAAGAAGGGAGAGAGGGAGGAAGGGAGGAAGGAAGAAAGGAAGACAGGGAGGAAGGGATGAAGGGATGAAGGGATGAAGGGATGAAGGGAGGGAGGGAGGAAGGAAGAGGAAAAAAACCCAGCAGCCACATAGTCACTGGCCCTTTAATATTTCTTTGCAAAATCCTTCTCTGACCTCTCTCTACCTTAAATGTCTATAAATCAGTTTAAAATTATTTTATTATATAAATAATATGTTCAATAAAAATATTTAAGAAAATATAAATAAACAAAAAGAAAATTGAAATTGCTTGAAAAGCCACCACCAAGAAATGACCATTGTTAACACTTTGGTGTATTCTTCCAGATCCATATACAACTTCATTTTAATGACTGCATGGCTGCCCGTTATTCAATTGTGTGGATATACCAAACCTACGGCGTATCCAGTTCTAAGACACTTGGTCCTTTCTTGTCTTTTATTATTATAAAAAGAGCTGGAATAAATATTTTATTCAAATCTTTGTTTTTTATTTCACCAATAAATTGTTCTAAAAGATACTCTCATTTTAAAAACAAGACAGTAATAATAATGCTATTGTCACCTAAAAATTAAACAATAATACCATAGTATCATCAAATATTTAATGTTTAGATTTCCCTAATTGCCTTATTGATGTTTGATGTTTTTAGTGACATTGCTTCACTTTTGGTAATTAAATGTTGATGTACATGCATAATTAGTTCTTTAGGATAAATGCTTAGCTTTGAAATTACTGGGTCAAAAGTATATTATGCCTACATCTAGAAAAGTGTTCTCACCCATTAGCCTTAAATATTCCAAAAGAACATTTTATAAGAATGTGCCTGTGGAAGACAAGAGGCAGAAATCTATTTGAAGCTTTCATATGCTAATGTCAGAGGGGAGAAAATATTCAAAGTTTCCAGATATTTACCATGGTAAACCCCAGGTTGATTTCCTTTCTTCCTCCCTTGGTTAATTTCAGTGGGGTCAAGAGGGCCTCCCACTGTGTTAATCATCCTCTTTGGAGGAGTCTCTACCCCTTCTCAATAACCCAGGTGATCTTCCTGAAGAAGCTGGCATCTCTCACTCAGCAGTCAAGAATCTACCTGTAGAACGAAGCATCTTCCTAACAGGAGATCTGTATTTCAATCCAGTGTAGTTTGCCACCCTGCCCTCTCAATGCTAAGTTATTTGTTATTTTATATTTATCTAAAATATTTACATTCATATTTATATTTATAATAGAAAAAAAGTGTAGTGGAAACAGCTAGACAGAGCTGACTTCAAATTCTGATTTTGTCAGTTAATTGCTGCATGATCTTGGACAAATTACTTTCCTTTTCTGAAATTCAGTTATTTGGGGGTATAATGATAGTGTCCTAGTTACTCGGTGCATGGTAGGTGCTCAATAGATATTTGTTAAATGAGTGGATATTTGCTTACTAGATACTTATTTGTTTTGAGCTAGTATAAATCAAGTGTACATCATTTTTATTTTAGAAATGTAAAATCTGGGGCACCTGGGTGGCTCAGTTGGTTAAGCACCCGACTTCAGCTCAGGTCATGATCTTGCAGTTCGTGGGTTCAAGCCCCACATCGGGCTCTGTGCTGACAGCTCAGAACCTGGAGCCTGCTTCAGATTCTGTGTCTCCCTCTCTCTCTCTCTGCCCCTCCCCTACTCACGCTCTGCCTCTCTCTCTCAAAATAAATAAGCATTTTTTAAAATTCTTCAAAAAAAAGAAATGTAGAAACTAAGTTCAGAAAAAATATGAAATTTGGTCTTTCAGTTATTCATTCAACAAACATTAACATTAGGCACTAAGTCTGTATAGGCACTGATGATATATAATACTTAGTAACAAATGGTCACTGTTCTCAAGGAGTAAGGATGACATGTTTTTTCTTTTAATTAATTAATTTATTTTTTCACATTTCTTATTTACTTTTGAGAGACAGGCAAAGATAGAGCACAAGTAGGGGAGGGGCAGAGAGAGAGGAAGACACAGAATCTGAAGCAGGCTCTAGGCTCTGAGCTGTCAGCACAGAACCCAACATGGAGCTTAAACCCACAAACTGTGAGATTGTGACCTGAGCCATGATCAGGTGGCTGAGCCACCCAGGTGCCCCAGAATGACATGCCTTTAAAAGAGCTATACTGAGCTATAGGTATTATTATAGTTATTTTGCACTGTGCTGTCCAATATGGTAGCCATTAACCACATAGGGCTATTTAAATTTAAATTAATTACAATTAAATAAAATTAAAATCCAGTTCCTCGGTTATTAACCACTTTTCAAGTGCTCAGTGGCCACACATGGCTAGTGGGTACTGTGTTGGATAGCACAAGTATAGAACATTTCCATCATTCAGGAAAGGTCTGTTGGACAGTGCTACTTTAGACCTTTTCCCCAGAATAATATTCATACACATATATATATTTAAAATTCATACAATCTCAACGTTTTTGCACCTTCGTCTGAAAGCCCCTTACAATTCAGGCAAGAGGGAAATGATGGGTGTTGGTATTTAAGTTAAAATCAGAGGTAATTTTAATATAAGCCAGGGTCCAAACCTGTGAAAATTTTAGCTTAGAACAATTTCTAAGTTGGCTGCAGCAGAATAATGAGTCACTGTTCATTTCAGCAGGGATGGGCCCCATTTCCTGTGCCTCGTGGGGAGCTCCGTGGTTGTCTGGGCATATGTGGCTACATGCTGATGTGTGCACACTTCAGACAGGGAGAGGTCTTCACAGCTTCTCTGAGATTTCAGTGAAACTAGATCACTTCTCTCACTTGCAGTCTCTAACTGAAGACATTAGATGGCTTTCACTTCTAGTAGGTTGTGTCTACTCAGTGATCACTTATTGGAAATTTTCTATGTCCCAGGGATTGTACTATGTGTTGCAGATATGAAAAGATGATTAGACAAGTTTATAATCCAGCAGACAAAGATGAAATCAGCTAGTCATACACAAGGTGAAACCCAAATAGTAAGTGCTGGCATAGACCAGGTACCAGGAAATTGGAGAAAAAGTGAGATTAAATTTAATTTAGGGGACTAGAGAAGGCTTGAAACAAAGAAATGTCATTTGAGAGCAGCCCTAGAGGATATGTTGGGACAGAATAGCACGAAATATGCCATTGCTGAGAATTATTCCCCATTCACATCCTTGAAATTCAAAATTCTTTAATACAAGTTGTGATTTCTCCCACTGCTTCTTTTGTACTGAACTTTCTGAGGAGTTCCACTCTGACCCCATCTTATTTTCATGGTCCATCATGCATGTCCAGGTAGAATTCCAGGGTCAGAGTTCTCAACAAATTTTTGTCAGTACTCCCTTGTCCTCAGGTTTCTGTCTTTGTCTTGCCTATCTTCCACCTTGCCTTGTTGAAATCAAGGTCAGTTTGAGGTTTCTCAACAACTCTCCATTCCAACTCAACATTTCTTTGTCTTCCTCCCATTCTTTCCCCCACCCTCACCCTCACCCTCCATGGAGTTGGAAGGGATTCCTTTCCATGAGTAACTCCTTATCCTGTCCTTTTCCTCCTCTTCTAGGACCTAGTTCTGTGCCCTATCTCCCCTCTGGTATCTTCAGTTTTCATTGCCTATAAATGACTCTCTTTTTAGGGGCAGATCCAGGTTTTGTAGGGCCTGAAGCTTATTCAATCTTGGGAGCCCTCTTCAAGAAAAAGAACACAAAATTACAGATACCAACTTGGGAACAAAAGTCAATATTTACAACTGACCCTTGAACAATTTAGGAGTTAGAGGTCCTGATCCACCGCACAGTCAAAAGTTTGCATGCAGCTTTTGACTTCCCAAAACATAACTACTAATAGCCTACTATTGACCAAAAGCCTTACCAATAACATAAAGTCAATTAACACATAATTTGTATTTATATGTATTATATATTGTATTCTTACAATAAGGACAGAAAAAAGAAAATGTTGCTAAGAAAATCATAAGGGAGAGAAAATACATTTACAATACTAGACTGTATTTATCAGAAAAAAAATCTGCATGTAAGTGGAACTGTGAATTCAAACCTGTGGTGTTCAAGGGTCAGCTGTATTTAGAAGGGACTTGTGCAAGTGTGAGGGGCCCTGAAGGTTAAGATTCACAATAAATCTACCTCTGTCTATATTATAATAAAAACAGACCAAAGTTTCCCTTTGCTTTGCTACTGCAAATGACCATTCATCTTTCTCATTACTCTGAAACGTTTCAAAGTCATAGTCTACATACAGTGTCTTTGCTTCTATCCCATGTCCATTCTATTGTAATGTTTCTCTAAAACACCATAGACCTCCTAATCCCTAAAGCCCTTGGATTTTTCTTGGTCCTTGTCTTTTTTGTCCTTTCCACAGATAATCTGACACACATTGACTTCTTCAATGACTCAGGGTCCCTTCAATGGCCTAAGTTGTCTTCCCTCCCCTGTGACTCAACGATCATACCCACACTCAAGGCTTCTACTATCATTCTGTGTGGCTGATCTACAATTAATGTGTCTTGAGCTGACTTCCCTTATAAACTCAAGGCCTATAATACAAATTCTCTGAGGTCCCATTATCACCTCAAATTCATCTTTTTTCTGGCTGTATCAATAACATCACTCCCTCCCAGCCACCTGCTCTAGAAATGTCAATGTTACTTTAAATAAGACACCTCTCTCTCTCTCTCTCTCTCTCTCTCTCTCTCTCTCTGTATCAACTCTAACATCTAGCAGTTCTATCTCAGAATTATCCCTAGAATCAGTGTAGTCCTTTCTACTCCCACTGTCACATCTCCTACTTCATTGTTTCTCTCTATTGATTTGGACCAATCTGAAAGACTATTATTTGAGCTGAAGAAACTCAGAGCTGAATGTGACTTATTCTATTGAGTTAATGGCAGGTCAGATCTAGATTCTGGGTTTCCTGCTTCTTCTTCATGGCTACTTCACAGTTTTAAACCCACTGAAATCTATTTTGTACACATTAATGTCAGGTTAATCTTAACAGTGATGACTCTCACCAAATGAAAGTGTAGTCCCTAGCATGGTATTTCAGCTCCTGAAATCAGGTGTCAGATAACATCTCAAATTTATCTTCTTGGACTATACTGTATAATCAACTGGGCTCTTGGATATTCTCTGAACATGATCATATTTTATCAAGTAATTTCTGGAAATAATTTCTTCCTTGTTGGGTGCTAGTTCAGTAGTTTGAACTTATCAGTTGTGGTCTGATGTTATCTTTATTTGTGAGTCTAGTAAACATTGTGGTTGTCTCAACATCCATTCCATCCCAGATGATTGGAAGTCCACTGAATGATAATGGTCCTATCCATTTACCTGTGATTGGTTTAGGGATGGGCATGTGACACATTTCTTGCCAATGACACACAAGGGAAGACAGCTGGGCAGAATCTTGCAAAGGTCCCCATGTCTTAGAAGGAGACATGGAAGAAACAGTCTTTTCTGACTCTGGATATTGTCATGTCTAGGTGCAACCCACAAGAACTGCTCTACAGCCTCCTTGCTCTCATCCTGACAAAGAAGATGGAGAGAATCTGGTCTATTCATATCATTGAAGATCTAATCACCAATCCTGGAGCCTGCCTGACTCTGAACTTCCCATTATGTGAAGTAATACATTTCCTTATTGTCCAAGCAATTGTAAGTCACAGTTTTCTGTTATCTGCAGCCTAAAGCATCTGGAAACAGTGTTTTGTTTCCAAAGCTAGACTTTAAGCGTCCTGAATTCAGATTCTATTCTGTCTAGCCCTTTATGGCTTGGCACAGAGCAGATGTTCAAAAAATGCTTGTGAAGTTGATATTTATAGGTTTATATCTGAAATATAACTGGTAAAAGCAATTTCATGTATACAGCTACTTACTCATAACAATTTAGAGATAACAAAATAAAGCTTAGATAGATTAAATAACTTGTTTAGAGCATTTTATTTCTCAGAGTCATTAGGTTCTGAAAAGGTTGTTCCCCTTTGTCTGAAATTCTTGTTCATGACTACCATGCCCATTAGGGTCCCAAGAGTACTGGGCACTGAAGGAAAAAGCAAGCAGCAAACCACTCCAGTGTTTAACCCAGCACTAGTGCCAATACAGTATTCTAGTTATTTCTGCCTCACACCTCAGGACTGGAACCCCTTCTCCTCTTGGTCCCAATTCATAATGGTATCTCTAGTGTCAGGACCATGAATCCCCATAGATACAACACTTTATATGCAGAGATCTTTTACCAGGAAAATGGATAACTTTTATTAAATTCTCTGGAGGGTCTGTAACTCCCTGAAAATTAAGAAGCACTATAATATGATACAATATTTCAGAAGTAAATGAAAAGAAAAACTTTAAAAATATTCCTCATTCAGTGGACCTAATATCTCCCTGTGTTGTTCTGTATTATGTCATCTAAGGGACCAGTAGACCAGGAACCACTTGTAGATCACAAAGCAGGAAACATTCAGACAGCAGAGAAAGTTAGATACCTCCAGTCAAGACAGGTGTAAAAGGAAAATGCAGAACCCCTTGTTGAAAAGTTATTAAGGACTTCAAAAGGGCTACAGCAGAGCATTAAACCAAGCACAAGCTCCTTTTAAGCTAGCAGCCCTGTACAACTACATAGGTTGCACACTTATGGGATGGATACTGCTTCTAGTACGTATAACTAAACATACTATTGCCTGCCCAATTATACTGTATTCCTTTAGACTGCCATACAGTCCTTCATCCATCTAGAATGTGCCACCGATTGTATTAAGTGCTGGGCATTCCAGATAGGAGCATTCATTCAGTAACACTGGGTGTCTACGAAAGGTTTTGTTCTAGATCCTGGGGATACCACCCTGAGTAAGACATTCACCTTGGGCAGAGGCAATGAACAAACAAGAAAAATATCAGATGGTGATAGGTGCTGAGAGGAAAAAAAATAACATAGGATGATGTGACATAGTGACTGGGTGGCTATTTTAGATTGGGCGGTCAGGGAGGCCCTCTCAGAAATGACATTTGAGCTAAGACTTTACTGAAAATAGGCCAGCCCTGCCTCTATGGGAGGTGGAGGGTTTCCCTAAATTTGGGAAACAGGACAAAAACTCAAGGCAGGAAAGGAAGAGAGAAAAAAGGCCCTGGCAGGAACCCAGGGTAGCGAAGTGGGGCTAGGACTGGGGTTAGAGCAGCGAAGATGAAGGTAAGTGGGCCGATTTGCGTCCGAAGAGCTACCCGCCGCCCGCCGCCTCCCATTAGGGCCTGGCCTGGGTCAGGTGAGTGGGTGGTGTGCTCCGAGCTTAGAGGAGGAGCCGCCCCCAAGGGGCTGGCGCGCGTCCGCAGCAGCGCCAACGTGGCCGGCGCAATAGGCCGCGCACGTGGCCCGCCCCAGGCTTGGGAGCGGGGGCGCGCAGGGGTCTCCTGCTCCTCCAGGTGATCAGGGACCTGGGAGCCAGCTGGCCCCAAGCCTCGCGTCTTAGAGCACGAGGAGCGAAGCAGATGGGTTGGGGAGGAAGAGGGTTGGGTCACGGCGAGGAGGGGGCGGCCAGGCGGGCCCGCGCGCAGGCCGCGTGCACGCGCCGGAACAGGGGCGCGCGGGGCGCGCCGGGGCGGGGAGGGGATGGGGGCGGGGTGGGGGCAGCCCTTTCCCAGTCGGTAGCGGGGGCGGTGTCGCTGTTGCCCTTTTAAGCCGCGGGGCCGCGGTCCCCTGCCGGCAGAGTCAGTTACAAAGAGAGCAGCCGCTCGGGCCGCCCGCTACACAGTTGCTGGCCGAGGCCTCGGTGTCCCTAGCCATTTTCAGCCGCCATCCCACGCGGGCCTCGGCGGCGGGGAGAGGCGGAGCCGCAAGAGCGCGGTCCCGGACCGGCCCTGCGGGGCGGTCGCGGCCGTGACGGCGGCCCCGGGCCCGGCTCCCCTTTCGCACCCCTCCTGCCGGAGATGAGGGGAAGATGTCCGTGTCAGGGCTCAAGGCAGAGCTGAAGTTCCTGGCGTCCATCTTCGATAAGAACCACGAGCGATTCCGCATCGTCAGCTGGAAGCTGGACGAGCTCCATTGCCAGTTCCTGCTGCCGCCTGCGGCACCGCCCGGCAGCCTACACTCGCCGCCGCCGCCGCCGCTCACGCTCCATTGCAACATCACGGTGAGGCGCCCGGGCTCAGCCCCTCGGAGCCAGGCGAAGGCAGAAAGGGGTCCCCTGAGTTCCCGGACAAAGGGGAGTCGGTCCTGTAGAGGCCCCTTGGTTCCCGGGTCCCCGGGCGGGGCGAATCCGCCCCTTTCCCCCGGCAAGGGGCCCAGCCCAGGCCCAGCCTTGCAGGCTCCAGGCTTTGGTGGGAGGAGGCGGGCGGCGCATTTCTCAGCTTTTTCCGCGGGTCTGGGTTTGGGGCTGGTCCCCGTAGGTTCCCGTCTCCGCGCTTCGGGTTGGGAGATTGCGGCGGCCCTTTCCCTCGCCGGGTCGCCATGGCTCCCCACCGCCGGCCTGCTCCCGGGGCCACGCAAGGCCGGTCGGCTATGGCTATTTGAACCCCGGCGGGGAAGGGCCCTCCAGTTTTAACGCCTTACTCTTCAGTCAGGTTTTCCTGGTCCTGCTTATTCACCCAATTATTTTTAAGTTTGTGTTAAGGAAAAACCGCTATTGAAAACTAATGCGTTCGAGGGGAAAAAAGTTTAGAATGCAGCCTCTGGTACTGTTTGAATTATCCCCTTCCTGCTGGCCTGGCTCTGCGCGTACGTGTTTCTGAAAGGTGCTTTGTACCTGGATTCGGCAGGTGGTGGTATCCGTGTTTGCTTACATAGCTCCTCCTGTGTGTAAGTAATGAGTTATTTGCAGCCAAAAGGTTGCCCAAAGCCAAAAAGACGATTTAAAGCTTACTCTTTCAAGTTGGAAGCTTGTTAGAAACCCGGGACTTGGTTAAGATAATTGAAATATTGAATGTTTTTCGTGACCGTGTGTGATTAAACTGTGGTGAAATTGATTTAGGGTATTGTTACGAACTGCAGAATATGGATGGTCCTTATAACAGGAGTCAAGGTGGTAGTTTCATGTTCCTTCAAGTCTCGTGTCTTTGATTCCTTTTGGTGAAGTCCTTTTGGTGCCTTTAGGCACCTGGCTACTCAGGTGCCTAAAGTGTGCCCGGTACTCCAGAGTTTGGAAAGGCCTTAAAGTTATGATAATTGACCTTAAAATAATTTTCAGAAAGAATATCTGGGGGAGTAGGGTGTATTTTTGAAAGAAAAATAACAAGTGCTGTACTGAGGAGAGAAGCCATCTATTGAACATATAGGTGTTCTGTTCTAGGTTTTGACTGGTTTCTGCAAAACTGGACCACGCATTCCCTGCTTTCAGAACTAAATCTTAGGGGAAGAGTTTCATATAACAAAGTGTTACCAGGTTCTGTGGTGTCATTCTGAAAGCCAAAGAGCAATTAATTTTGAGTTTGGTCGTGGGGTGGTGCTTCGGAGAAGGCTTTGGTGAGAGGCTGACAGTGGAGTTGGGCTGCCACAGGTGAGTTGAATCTTGGAGTGGAAGTGCATTTTAAGCAGAGAAATGCAATCCCAAAACACCAAAGCTTGAGAAAATGTGCTTTGCTTAGGAGTTGACAAATTATGGGGATAGAGGCTGGTAAAAGAGAAGATATTCGAAGGATGGGAAATAGGAGGTAGTAGTGACCATGACGGAGACTGGCCTGCATGGTGATTATTCTGGTTGAAGTTGGGGGTATGACCAGGAAAAGGTAGGGCTGGTTTGCATGATAGAGTACTGAACTTGTAGGCTGTGGGGAGGTACTAAATTACTGAGGTAGTAAGTTGGAAAAATGTGTTTCCCATCTGGCACTAGGGGTAGTTCACTACAGGTTTAATTAGTGTGTGATATTAGGAAATGTGTATGTATGGTTTAGGTTATCTCAATCGCTTGTAGGATGGTGGTGCTGCTGTGCTGGCATTTAGTGCCAGGGGTCCATGGATGCCAGATGTCTTGTAATGTTCAGGCAGTCTGCCACAACAAAGAATTATTCCTCTTCAAATGCTAGCAGTGCCCACATTGAGAACCATACAATAGGCTGATAGGAGTAAGCTGCACACAAAGTATTGAGTGAAGACCTGGATTAGGAAGTGGAGCAAGGAGTGAATGAGAGACACCCAGTGAAAGGAGGATTTGGTAGGAACTGGTATAATGGTACCACAGTAGAAACTACTCAAAATTATGACAGATATTATCCAAAGATAATTATCATGATGGAAGCTCAGTGTGTATGAATGTGTATTAACTTTTTGTGGACAAACATCAAACATACACAGAAGTTGAATAGTGTGAAAAACCTCCATGTACTCAGCCGCAACAGTGATAAATTTTTGGCCAATCTTATTTCATCTGTACCCCACCTCACATTATTCTGAAGCAGGTTCTTGACCTGTCACTTCATCTGTATTTCAGTGAGTATCTCTAAAAGATAAAGACCCTTTGTCACTTCATCTGTAAATATTTCAGTATCTCTAAAAGATAAAGACCCTTTAAGCATAGGTAAGTGTTTTTATAAAATCTGAATGGCTTGCTAGTGTCCATGCCATTTTTTAGAGGGAAAGAGCAAAGAAAAATGGAATTGGATTTCAAATGCCACACGTATCTACTGTGTTTGTGAATTGCTATTCTCTACAAGGTTATAGCTCTTAAAAAAAAGTAATGAGTTTGATCTATTCTTTAATTTTTCTTATTTTCTCTTATTCCCAAATATTTATTGAGCTCTGCTGTATACCAGACTGTCTTTTCCATTGCTCACCAAGAAGCATACTTATGTAGTTTCTTTAACATTTGAGTGAGTAGTACCTCACCAGTTTCCTTACACTCATGCATGCCAGTTTCTGAATAATTTTCTAAAGATACTGTGCCCTCTTTTTCTTTCAGGTTTCTGCATAAGTTTTTTCCAGATGGAATGTGCCCCTTACCCCACTCCAATCTGTCTTGCCATGTCTGACCATCCCTCAAGGCTCTTCTATGAGTTTATATTCAGTTTATGCTAGTGTTTATTTTCCCTTCCTCCCTTCTGTAGACCTTACTATTTACTGTTTGGGTTCTGTTGTTGTTTTTTTACATGTTTTTTAAATGTTTATTTTTGAGAGAGAGGGAGACACAGAATCTGAAGCAGGTTTCAGGCTCCGAGCTTGTCAGCATAGAGCCTGACGTGGGGCTTGAACCCACGAATTGTGAGATCATGACCTGAGCCAAAAATCGGATGCCCAACTAACTGAGCCACCCCGATGCCCCTTGTTTTCTTATGTTTTGTTTATAATAGTTTTAGATGATTGCCTTTTTTTTTTTTATGATGGCAGGGAAGAATAGTTTATAATTATGCTTTTTATCTTCCACTCAGTAAATGCTCAGTAAATATCTGTCCTATTGGCTATAAGGCCACCATTTTAGCTATATTCTGTTTGAACAAAAATCTTAACTACTGTGTAAGTTAACTGCAAAGAGTTTGTCAAGAGTGCAGATATAACATCAAGAAACATTTAAATATTTAGGGGCACCTGAGTGGCTCAGTCAGTTGAGCATCCCGCTGTTGATTTCAGCTCAGCTTGTGGTCCTAGGATCAAGCCCCATGTTGGGCTCTGTGCTTGAGTGTGGAGCCTGCTTGGGATTCTCTTCCCTTCTGCCCTCTTTGCGCGCGCGCTCTCTCTCTCTCTCTCTGTCTCTCTACCCACAATTGTTAAGATTTAAAAGGTCACTAGATAGGAAATCTGTAATTTGACTTCATATGAAAGACAGGTTTAAGAAGTAAAAAACAAAACAGATGTTTTACTGTATAAGCCAAAGGAATTGAACTAAATCTTTTCCTGTTATATAAATCTGTCCTAATCTTAAATATGAAGGGAAAGAATGCTATTTTCAATCTCAATGAGTCTTTCTTACTGTTTTCTGTGAATTCCTGATATGAAGGAGTGTCATGCAAACATCTAATAGCTAGTTAGCACTAACATCCAGTTGTTATGCTCACACCTAAAAGCAAAGCAGCTTGTCTTAATAACCTGCGTGGCCTTATTGGGAGCTAATACATGGCTTTCTTTTAGTCCTTTTGAAATATCTAACGTGACTTGGCAACTCCACTACTCCTTTTATGGACTTCCTGGCATCTGGTAACTCTTGGTAGGGAATCACTGTTTCAGAGTGAAAAATCCCCCCCAGGATGTAAATTAGCTGGTAAACAAATAAAACTTCATACTTTTATTGTGTGGGTAGCATAAACCATTACTCTTTCTGCATGAGTAGTGACTATTTGCCAGTGGTAAAATGTGTGGTAGCACATTTTTTTGTTTCGCTAATTACATTTCTGTTCATCATTGTGAAAAATTCCCTTCCCTTCCCTGCCCCCACAGCCAGACACTAAAATAACAAATGTTAGAGCTTGGAGTTTAGGTGAGAGAAAAAGGTTTAGTCTATACTTAGTAGCTGGGACCTTAAGCAAATCACTTCCTGTACTGTATTTTTCTATAAAGTAGATCATACTTTTTTGTCCTGCTTGAAAGCTTATATAGGAAAGCTCTTTATCAAGAATAATGTCCTCTACAGTTATGAAATTGATGGCTGAATAACATTTTATTTTGAAAAGTGCTTTCTAACAGATTTACATGGGAAATAAATCAGTGCTGTTAATTTCTTAATTTTTCATGTTTCTAGTCTTTACACTGATTAAAAAGTAGCCCCATCAAGGCTATACAAAGGAAATCATGAACAACTAACTTGGTTAAAGAGTCCAAGACTTTTTCTTTGGTCTGCCCTCCTGGGACAGATTACTTTTCCAAATTGAACTCCTGGAGAATCGTTTGGAAATAGCAGAACCATCATGCTGAACACCTTAGTGGTACTTTCGGGTCAGAGGAATCATTGTTTCCATTCATCTGACCAATTTATAGTATAGAGTCAAATTCCCAGTTGTTATCTATCTATCCTCCTTTATCCCCATTTTTATGCCCGCCCTTGAAAGAACAGATACATGAAGAGGAGACTTAGGTTTCCATTTTATGAATGGTGTATACCCTTAGTAACTTGATTTTTTGTTAAACTTCCTTAGACCTGGAAAAGGATAGTATTAGATAAATGTCAGCTAGTTGAGGGGTGGGGAATTGAATTGACAAACAGTCCCTGCCAAAAGTAAAGCATTCCTGGAGAGCCAGAGTGATGAACCAGAGTTCCCTTTTCCAAAGCTGTTGTAACAGTGTTCTGTGTTCTCTTCTAAAAGATTATTCTGAAAGACAAAGCAGACTCCGGACCAAGGAAACTGTCTAGTGGTTTCTGCACATTGGGTGGTTTGACTTTTCTTCAGCACCTTTACTTTCTCTGCCTCAGTTTACTTACAGTGATGTTTTGATTAGCTGTAATTTGCTACTCAGAACACTTAAGTATTTTTCAGATCACAGGGTATGTGTGTATTTTTCTTTCACCAGGTATTAGATTTTTCATTCTGCTTTTGTGGGCTCCGATCATGTTACTTAGTTGTGTACTTATAAAATGATTAGCAGGGAGTAATTTCTTTTTTTTGGTAGCTTTTTATTTTTTTAATGTCAGAGCAGTTAGACTTTTATTAGGGTCCTATAAGGTAATTCTGTCAGTTTTGTTCTCCACCCCACATTTACTGAACAACAGAATGTGAAAGTAGTGTGTCTCATAACTGGACTCAGGAAGAATTACAACTGTTCTACCTCTGAACCTTCAACAAAAAGTTTTGTGCACCAGTTTTCAAAAAGTTATGAAGTCCTTGGAGATGGCCATGTTCTATGTTCTATTATTTGGAAAGATAGCAGAAACTGAGCAGCCTGGAAGGCAGTTTTGCTGGCTGGTGCTTAATGTTGAGCCACACTTTGATCTCTTAGTGGATTTACGTAGAAAGTAGACAAGTTATTTCTGAATTAGACATAATTTTCATAAGCAATGATGGGCTAAGAGGTTGGTTTGATTAACCTTGAGTTGTGTTGCCTCAGATTAAGATAATGTAACATTTTATGATGATAATGGTAGTGGTGATGAACTTGTTTGAAAATGTGTTCCCTTATAACCTTTATGGTGGTGGTCACAGACAACTTCATCCTGCAAGCCTGATACAACTAATAGAACAGGAGGAAAAAAGTCCTGAGTAATTAGATGCCTAGATAATTGTTTATTTAAGTCTAAAATTTTCATAACTCTGGTGAAAAAGAGCTGTGTTATAAGCACTGAAACATACAATGTAAAGAAAACTGCTTGAACTTATATTGAGATTTTTGAGCACCATCCAAGTGCTTAAAATTGGCACATTGTGGGTTATTTTAAAGAGAAATAGTAAAGAAACTATCTTTTCAAGATATACAATGTTTAGTTGTAAAAATTAAAATGCTTCATATATTTGAGAGATTGAGCGTATGCTTAGATTTAAATCTATTGGTCATAATTTTGGATGCTGTTCGACGTAGATTGTCTTTTTTTTTTTTTTAAGTTTATTTTGAGAGAAAGAGAAACACAAGCAGGAACAGGGGTGTGGGGTGGAGAGAGAGGGAGAGAATCCCAAGGAGGCTCTGTACTGTCAGCACCGAGCCTGACTTGAGGCTCAAACCCCTGGAACCATGAGATCATGACCTAAGCCCAAACCAGGAGTCAGACACTTAACCGGCTGAGTTACCCAGGCATCCCCGAAGTAGATTGTCTTTTAAATATTACACTGAACAAACCTTGAACGTGATGCAAAGTTTGTGCACGCTTAGTTTCCAGAGGTGGTGGTGGTGGATGTTTTATAATGTAGAAAACAAGACATTATTATTGTAAGAAATTGAGAAACCAGATAAGCACAAATGGGAAAAAAAAAATCACCTGTAATTTTACCACTCAGAAGACACTACTATCAAATTTTTGATATATATCTTGTCTTTTCTTCTATGCTTATATAGACTTCTTCTCCCTTAAATGTCAGATTGTTTTGTAATCTGTTTTTTTACTTGACAGAATTGTAGCTCTGTCATAAGTTATTCCTCTATAATGTCCTCCATTATCATGTGTTCTATTGTAGGACTGTAACATGGAGTTTGTCATGTTTCCTGGTATTGGACGTATAGGTGATTTCTATTGTTTTTTTTTTTTTTTTCTATTTTAAGTAATGTTTTGGACATAAATAGCTAGAGCTAAATTCTTGTGCATGGAGGACATTATGCTTTGAGACTTTCCTAGAAGTGATGGCATTCCATTCTTACTGATGAACTGGTTTCTGGAGCTCTAACAAATTATATTGTATAGGAACTTTTTTCCCTTTCCAGGTAGAACCTTTTATTTAACAGATTGGCAAAAATGTTAGCAAGTGTGCAGTCTCACGTCATGGCAGAAAATACTAGTATCTATGACCTTTTAGAAAAGGGTTTACGTAAACCCTTTTTGTTTTGGTAAGATAAATGCTAGCTACCCCAGGCTGGCCAGCATTGTCCTTATGACTCCAGATCTCCCAGAAAGAGAATTTTAGTCCCAGAGAAGACCTAGATTTGCCTGGTTAAGCCCACCTGACCGCTAATCACTGGGAGTGGAATGGGCTCATTAGAGCCCTGTGACCAAGTTTTGAGTCAAAGGAAAAAGGTAGGAGGATGGGAAGGAGTTAGGAAAACTAGCTCCAGTGGAACCACATCGGTTAATATAGAATGGTGAAGGGATGTTTCTTCCAAGGAAGACATTCTGGGCCAAGTGGGAGGAGGTGTGGAGAAGTTAGCTCTTCTTTTTGGAGTCCAGATTCCTTTATACTATTTAAAAGTATACTGAGGGCCCAAGGAGCCTTTGTTTTTGTAGGTTATATGTTAATATTTATCATTAGAAATTAAAACAAATATTTAAAATATTCATTGAAATAAACCCATTACATGTTAATAAAAATATTATTATGAAAAATGGCTACATTTCCTACACCAAAACATTTTAGTGAGAATAGTGGCATAATTTTACATTTCTGATAAATGTCTTTGATGTCTGGCCTGTCATTTCTTTCTACATTCACTCTGTGGGGATATGTTGTTTTGAATGAAATATTATGAAGAAAATTCAGCCTCTCACAGACACTTGGTTGGAAAAGTAGAAATATTTTAATAGCCATTTAAACAATTATAGTTATTCTTTTTGAATACTTCACCAAAAGTAGGTTTTTCTTGAACTGTGAATGGATGGATCTTTTACTCTTACATGTTTTTTTCCCCCCAAATTTTTATTTAAATTCTAGTTAGTTAACATATAGTATAATAGCCTCAGGAGTAGAATTTTCATCACCTACATGTAATACCCAGTGCTCATCAAGACAAGTGCCCTCCTTTAATGCCCATCACCCATTTAGCCCATCCCCTGCCCCCTTGCATGATTTATAACATCCATTGGTTATTTGGAAAATACGTTCACTGAAATCTTCTAAATGTTGATATGTTTATTATATAACATGAAAGCATTATGTTAAGATAAAGCTCTCCAGCTCATGGTGGTAGATACAGGTTTTCAAAAATTCTAATTTTTGCTTGAAAGCTTGAATTTTATTATTGGCAATAATAAATACTGTCCTTTGTTTTCCTTGAAATAACACCCTTTTTTTTTTTTTTTTTGAGAAAACCTCTGTCAAAAACCCAAGTTGAAATAACCATTGTCTGTCAGTCATCCTTTCAAGTAAAATTGGTGTTCCATTAAAGTGGTTAGTTTACTTCACAGCTCGGTCATGTAAATGCTTTTTCTCAAGTATTCTGTAGGAGTTTTCATGTGTGCATTCCATTTCATCAGTTGGCATATTAAAAAGACCTATGTAAGGATTTGAGGTTTAGTAAAATAACTTCTTCACAGATAATCTTAACTAAAACACCTTTTTCTTTGTGCTTTAAATATCCTGAATGCATAGTGGTGAAGAATACCATGACTATAAGTATAGTTTGGTGTCACTGCCTTTATTTGTGCTAAGGTTCCACCAGTTTTACACACCATTGTATGCATACCTTTAGTGCAAATGTCAATACATTGAAAAAGGCAGTTTATATTCTTGTAGAAGTAGTTTGGACCTAGGGGTTCAAGGGGCCCCACTTTGAAAATTGTTGACATAGTTGCTTAGATCAACTATATATCCTACCTTCTCATGTATAGGAATGGAAGAACATGTCATGGGTGGTAACTGGTCTCAATAATTTTTGTTGTTACAGTTCTCATAATATGGTTTTAAGGGGGTTTTAGTCCAGAGCAACAGTTCATATATTTTATTTTGCTTATGTAGAAGTAACCTACACAGTGAAATTCTAAATCTAGGTTTTGTTGTTGTTACTGTTGTTTTTAAGGTTGCAAATACAAAACTAAGGTCTAGTGGTATGTTCCTAAACTTGGCTGAAGAATTTGAAGAAGAAAATGCAATACTCGATAAATAGTTTTCTTTGAGAATAGGATTAATTTTGAAGACCAAGTTTCTTTTTGTCTGTGTAGAGATTTGGGACACCATGAGAATTAGAGGAGTGGGAAAACAAAATAAACCATTACCAAATAGATACAATGATATCCTCCTTCAGTACAATTTTTTGTTCTTCAAAGAATACTTGGTAAAGTGCTTTAAAAATACTCTGTTCCGTTTGGCTTGAACTATAATGTAATTGAGATTATAGTTCTTAAAGCAATGCTGCTTTAATCCTGTTCTGCAGAATTGTTTTTCCATGCCTAGAATCTAATTGTTCTGTTGCTAGTATCTAGTATTAAGGACTTTTCCCTAATTTGCAATAGAAAACAGTACAAATGAACAAAGTAAATATCTATTAGTAGGTGAAAGCATGTGCTTTGTTCATTAGCTTTTAAAAATCAACGTATGTAATTGTGCTTTTAAAAATACATAACTAGCATTTCTTGATAGTACCCAGTTTGCAATGGAATAAAATGTTAGAATTTTATGGAACTCGAGTTAGTTATATATTGCTCTGTAACAAAATTAGCAGCCTAAAACAGCAAAAATTATCTCAGTTTCTGTGGGTCAGGAATCTGAGCATGGTTTATCAGGTTCCCTGGCTCCGATCTCTCACAAGACAGTAAAGGGGTTGACTAGTGCTGCAGTGCTCTCAAAGTGAGACTGGGAGAGGATCTGTCTCCAATCTCATTCATATCGTTTTTGGTAGGATTAATCTTACAGGCCTCAGGTCTGAGGGGTGCAGTTTCTAGCTGGCAGTTGGTCAGAGGCTGCACTGTCTCTTGCCTCTCAATAGGGAGATGGCTTCAGTCAGAAAAAATGAAAAGAGCAGGAGAGGGTGAGCAACACAGAAGTTCTCATCTTTTTGTCACCTAATCCTAGAGATGACATCCCATTATTTGATGTACTGTTTGTTAAAAGTGAGTCATTAGGTCTAGGGGAGGGAATTACCAGGTTAGGATTATTGGGACTGTTTTAGAGGTTGCTCACTACAGTGTTAAAGAACATCATTGACCTCTGAGCTGTAGCACACAGACAGTGGCTGTACAAGAAGAATGCCTGTCTCAAAAGCCCATCTTCTAATGGCAAGTGAAAGCTGTATGTAGCATATGGTCACTATATTGCTGTTTGTTCTGCCTTCTAACACTGGCTATATTTAGGAAATAACCTTAACCTAATTAAAGAGATCTGTTCCTTTGGAAACCACATCCCTCTCTATAGTCTGAGAAGGGATGAAAATTATTAGGAAAAAGGCAAAATTAAATGGGATTTTTGTTTTAATTTTTAATTTTTTTTAGGGCCAATTTTCTAATGGAGAAAAACCTAAAGTAATTTCTATAATTGCTCAGAGAGTATAGTGAGATTTTTAAAAAGCATTTTAACGTCTATATGGATTTAAAAACATGTGCCTAGTTTGTACTCCTTTGCTTTACCTTTAAAAATGGAGTTAGATCTCATCTAGATAAAGTTTAGAAATGTAGCTTTCCGGGTGCCTGGGTGGCTCAGTCGGTTAAGCATTGAACTTCAGCTCAGGTCATGATTTCCCGGTTTTGGGTTTGGGCCCTGCATTGGGCTCTGTACTGACAGCTCAGAGCCTGGAGCCTGCTTCAGGTTTTGTGTCTCCCTCTCTCTCTGCCCTTCCCTTGCTCACTCTCTGTCTCTCAAAAATAAATAAATGTTAAAAAAATTTTTTTTAAATGTAGCTTTTTTATATTAAAAGGCAAAAGTAAGTATGGTTTAAATTTATAGATTATACTTCAATGTTGTGAGGTTTTTTGTTTTTAATTTTTTTTTTGTTTTTTGTTTTTGCTTTTTGAGGGATTTATTTATGATTCCAGATTTTAAAGCCCTTAAAAAAATGTTAAAGCTGGAGAATCCAGGCCATGATTGACCATTCTTTGTAAGGGAAGGAAGTCCATCTTCCTGGTGCTTGAGTACCATTTTGGGTTTTTTTTTCAGCTTTTGATAAAACGTAACTTTTGTGGTGTATTATTTTCTATTTTAAATGCTACTGCTTGCTGGGTAAACTCTTTTTGTTTGATTTTAAATTTATAGATTATCTGACATAGAGCAGGCAAGATTATACCATAAAACTTTGTTTTAAAAAATATCCATAAAAAGAAACTTCTCTCCAGACATAGATGTTAATGTGTTGCTTTTCTTCCCCCTGATATATTTTACTTAAATCCATGGTCATTGTGCTATTTGGTGGGTGGTGTAGTGTATTTGCATATCTAGGTTAGTCGGTATGAAAATGTGTTTAACATAGGTGTCTTTGTAATAGGAATCTTACCCGTCTTCTTCACCAATATGGTTTGTGGACTCCGATGACCCAAATCTGACATCAGTGCTGGAACGTCTAGAAGACACTAAGAACAACAATTCGGTGAGAAAATAAGCCAAGCTACTTTCTTTTTTCCTCAAAAACATTATATATAGAACTTAGGTGTTAAGAGATCATATAATAAAAAAAAGTCTGATTAATGATTATTTGATAATCTTAAAGGAGCTGAAGACCAGTTTTGTTTGTCTGTTTGTTTTCTGGCCTTCAAATTCTATGTACTACCTGATTTATCTTTTTTATTCCCCATAAGTTAAGCTTTAATTTAGATGAATTAAGTGGTCTCTTTTCAGTGAATTGTGATTATTAAACCAACCAAGCATTTTTGGTAGGGATCACTACCCAAAGTAAAAGGTAGAAAAAGGGAAAAAGAACTGAGGTGGATGTGAAGGGAAATAATGCTAGAATGACATCAGTGCTAGTGTTAGGGAATTGCTTTCTCTGTCAGGAGTCTGTAACTGCAGTAAAAGCCAGAAAAAGCGTTTTTTATTTTTTGGGTTTTTTTTTTTTTTTAATGTACCAAAAAATGTAACTTTCCATTTTACAAAAAAAAAAAAAAAAAAAAAAAAATTAACTTTTTTATTATAAAACTAAGCAACTATTGTAAGAGAACTTAGTAAATGAAGGGAAATAAAAATCCTTTACAATATTTTTGCCTGATGTAACCACTGTTGACAATGATAGCTATTTTCTAGCAGTATTTTTTCTCTTGCTAGTAAAATACATAGACTCTAAGTAGTTGAGGTCATATTCTGTACAGTTTTATATCCTTTATTAAAAATAACATGGAAGACTTGACTACTGTGTTCCTAGATGGGTAGACTCCGTATTATAAATGTCAGTTATCTCCATAGCTTCATGTTAACTTATAAATTGAATGCAGTTAATTCCCCTAAAAATCCCAATAGTCTTATTTTTGGAACTTTGCAAAATGACTCTAAAGTTTGTTTTAAAGAGTTAATAATAAAAAAATAATAGTTGAAAAAAGTAATGAGAGTTGTCCAAAAGATATTAAATAAAAATATTGTATACTGGCACTGGACTGGACAAAGACAATAGAAGTTTAGAAACAGAGTCATGAAATTGATAATTCACAATAAGTTAAAATGAGTTAAAATAAAAGGAAAGGGTAGATTATTCTATGAATACTATTGGGAGAACTGACCATTGGGCAAAGTTAGAATCTTACCTCAGATTTTTGTCAAAATGATTTATAGGTGGTTTAAACACATTTATGCTTAAAATTAACAGAAAAACATCAGTTTGAAGGGTATTTTACAAGTAGGTTGGGGGCACCCTGGGTGGCTCAGAGCCTCAGACTCTTGGTTTTGGCTCAGGTCATGAACTCTTGGTTTGTGGCTTTGAGCCCCACATCGTGCTCTGTGCTGACATTGCGGGGCCTGTCTGGAATTCTCGCTCTCTGCCCCTTCCCCCCCCCCCCCCCCTCCGTCTCTCAAAATAAACGAACTTAAAAAAAAAAAAAAAAAAAAAGGCCGATCAGGAGAGCCATGAAGGTTAGAGGTAAAAGTAAAAAGCCAGACACACATATTCACATCTGTAGCAGGGGAGTGGCAGGACAGGGAAAGATAGCATCCTTGCTGCTATCTCCTTTAGCAGGTTACCTCTGAAAAGATCTAAAGGTGTAAGTTTTATAATAGTGGAAATGACTGGGTTATTTTTCAGTATCTAAAATTTTTTGTCCAAAAATACTCAAAATGACAGCATAAAATTGGGCCTCATTTTATTCTAAAAAATTAATATATTTACATAAAAGACAAAAACCAAATCACCCTCTGCTGTTAATAGTCTCTGCCAGTTATTTTATAACCTAGTTTCTTGACAGAATAAGCTGTATTTTCTCACCTTTGCTTTACTTCTTTTATTATAATCTGGATTCTGTCTTCATTGTTGAACCAAGATTTTTTTATCTCTAGTTGCCAAATCCAGGGACTCCTTTAACCCTAACATTGATCTCTCTGCACCATTTAGAAACTGTTGATTGTTCCCTTGTTAAAACATTTCTCCATTTTACAAACCTTTATTACTTAAAGTCTGCCAGTAAAAAGCTGATTAAATAAAAATTACTGTTGTTTTATGATATAATATTATATTGTAATTAAAAAGAATGCAGCCAGTCTTTCCATAGAAACACACGCAACTTTATAGGATCTACCAGTGAAAAAGCAAGGCACTGAATATTGTTTATAACCTGGCCCCTTTCGCATACAATGTTGTAAACAAAAAACTGTATCTGTGCTATGTGGGTTTATGCATACTCCTCCCCGCCCCCCCCCCCCCCCCCCCGCTGGGTGTATACAGGAAACTGTTAATAGAACACATGGAAGCTTTTTTGTTTTTGTTTTTAATTGACTGGCTTCTATGCCAGGCTTTGTGATAAGTGGTGGATACAAAAGTCAAGTCCTATCCCTGTCCTCTGGGAACTGATAATCTTGCGAAGAATTGCATCAGATTACTTACTGTCTCCTGTTTCCCCTGGTCTTCCCTGAGCTCTTCTCCCTTGGTCTGCCTCTTCTCATTCTGTGCTTTCTCTAAGAAATCTCTTTCACTACTGTTATTTAAATCATAGTCTATATTCCAGGGATTCCTAAATCTGTATCTTTAGCTAAAATTTATCCAAGTTTTCAAACCCATATAACTGTTTATATATCACATAGATCAGGGAATCTCACTTGGATGTGCCATGGCTGTTAAAAATGATTACATTTGAATTTAAACTTACCTGCCTGGAAGTACTCTACCACCCCCATCAAGTTTCCCTTCAGTAACTCTCTTTTGTGATTGTGAGTGGGACAAAATGAATAATGAAGCTTTACACACCTGTGCCTGAAACTGGGAACTAAAAGTTCTCTTTTATACCTATATTTCCTGACACCTCCCCTCCCCAAACTACCTAGTAAGTTTCTAAGACCTGTCCATCTACCTTCTAAATATTTCTTAAATCTTTTCCAACCATCTTAGTTTCTTCCGTCCTTCAAATGCTTTTGGGAGGATTGGTGGGGGAGGAGGGTGAAACTGAAATTCCTGAAAGATATACAACCCTGTTTTTCCTGTTGCTTGGTATGACTCTACTACACTGCTGCTCTTCCCACAGCACTCTTCTTTGCCAGGACTTGGAGTGGCTGCGTCTGTGTCCAGGTCTCCCTTTCTTATCTTCATTATGTTCTTAAAGCAGAGCTTGTTGGAGGGGTAAATCCACAGGGGCTTTGCTGCCTTTTAAGCTTGAGGACTTTTTTTTAAATCCTAATTTACTGTTCAGCTTTCCTAATTTCTGCTTGTTCCTTTGACTGTTTTGGAAAGTCTTATTCTTTGCTTTGTTTAACCCATTTTAATCCTCTGTTTTCTTAGTCCTTCATAAACCTGCTTCTTCATCTCTTTTCTTGGTCAGAGACATCCAGGAAACTATTCCTGACCAGGTGAGATAAGTTACCTTACTAGTTCCAGGTAAAGTTTACTAAGTATTGAACATGGTTCTTAGACCACAATTCCTAAACTTATACATTAAAAACTGTTTCCAACAATGAAAGACATGTTCATAAACATAATTTACCTTGCTTCTTTGCTTAAATATATTTACGAAACACCCTGGGTGTAAAAATGGGAACTTACTGAGTTATTCCATGCAGTTTTCCTAGTGAGTTTTTTCCTTTTTTTTTTTTTTTTTTTTTTTTTAAGACAAATGCTTAAGAACCTACTAAGTGCCAAATGTTTTCCCAGGTTTTATTTAATCTTTACCATTATAAGAAGTTCTCAATTTCCTTGTTTTATAGATGGGGACCCTCAAAAAACTCAGGGAATTAGATGCTGTATCCAAGTTCCTCTAGATTCCAAGGGTCTGTCTGCTAGACAACATTTGTCTCTACTTGTAAATGAATATGACTGGAATGTATAATTTGATAACCCATGTGTAACAACACTGCCTCTATATTTTGTAGCCTCATTAATGAATGTAAATGTATTCTTGTCTGAAGTTGTAAGTTTCTAAGAAAAGAAGTTAGCAACTGAAAATTGGACAATGTCTAGAGCTCTCCTTCAGGCACTTTTGCTGTTGTCATTCTGCTAGGTATTAGTTGTAAGGATTGTACTCAAGCCATAACTTTCTTTCTCTTTTTTTCTTTTTTTAAAGTTTATTTTTGAGAGTGAGAGAGACCGAGTGTGAGCGGAGACAGAGAGGGAGACATAGAATCCAAAGCAGGCTCCAGGCTCTTAGCTGTCAACCCAGAGCCTGGCACAGGGCTCCAACTCATGAACAGTGGGATCATGACCCGAGCCAAAGTCGGACACTCAGCCGACTGAGTCACCCAGGCGCCCCAGGCCATAGTAACTTTCTTATACAAGCAGCCCCTAAAAATATTTCTTAAAGACTGTTATTTTATCTGTAAGTTGTAACTGAGCAGTAACAAACTTTTCATTTCCTACTGGATTGGTTACAATAGTCATAGCATTATTCATGTCTTCTAAGGGCTCTTTAACATAATGCTTATTTACTGAAATGTGTTTTGTAGCTTCGTCAGCAATTGAAGTGGTTGATATGTGAACTCTGCAGATTATATAACCTTCCTAAGCTCCTGGATGTTGAGATGCTAGATCAACCAATACCCACGGGTCAGGTAAAGTAAAAATTCTCTAGTGTTCAAGAGCTAAAATAAATTGTCTCAAGCAAAAGTAAAACCAGGATAATTTTTCTTCTTATTATACAAGTTATTTAGAAGTCAGTCTTGTTGAATTGTTTGTTTTATTTTAAGTACTAAAAATAATCTTTTTAGTCTTTGGAGCTGCTGGTATTTACTATGACCTACCTGACCAGGGAAACAACTGCCTCCCCCAGACTACCAGCTACCTTTTTTGTCTTTGTTAACATTCCTGATTTCCATAACTGTTTCTTCTTCAGTTTTTTGCCTTTGCCTATTCATTGACCTTCACCTGGAATGCCATCTCCTTAAGCCTATCTGTGCTTCTTAAGGCCTAACCCGAATGTTATTGAAGTGCCTACTAGTTCACCACCACCTCTGATTTTTCTGGATTTCCAGATTTACCTATTTACGGCTTAATTTATTGACTTTGTGCTATAAGTAGATAAGGATTTAGCTCTTAGACCATCCACCTTCTGGGCCATCTCCCCTTCCTAAAACACTGTTATATTTAGTCATATGAATTATTATTTATCATTAGGACTTTGTGGTATAGAGTTTTCTATTATGACATTCTTTCAAGAGCTTTTTGTTTTTGCAGTGTCCTCCTTATAATAATAATTCTTAGTTTAGAAAGTGGTGTTCTGTCCTGTCTCTCTGGAGCCTTTGGTTCTTCTGCACCAGTCGTAGCAGGTTGTTCTCTGGTCTGGCTGTGTAAGCTGTCATTTGAAATTTTTGTCTCCTCTGCTAGTGTGGATCCATTGTTACCTGATCTCATGTTACCTTTCTGCTTACCCTTTCTCATTTTGCCTGAGTACATCCTCAAGTAGAATCCTAGCATGAAGGAGTAGTACACTTTCTGAGTTCTAACATCTAAAAACATATATGGCCAGACCACTATAGGTTTGAATCTTGGTTCTGCTGCTTATTAGCTGTCTGACCTTGGGATAATTACCCAACCACTGTGTGCATCAATTTGTTTGTGAAATGGGGAAAATAGTAGTAGTACCTATATTTGGGAGAAACTAGGAAGATTAAACGAGTTAGTACATGTAAATCATTTAGAGCAGTGCCTGGCACATAGTAAATGCCCAATAAACGTTACATACTATTACATTGTATGGTCACGTTTGATCGTTTGGTTGAATATGTGGTTCTAGGTTGAAAATAATTTTCCCTCAGAATATCAAAGACTGCACTGTCATCTTTTAGCCAATGGTGCTGTTTAAGCCTGATGCCATTTTGAGTCTTACTCTTCTATGCTTAACTTGGGAAACTTTTAAGAGTTCATCTTTTCCTTGATGTTCTAAAATACTACAATGGAGTATTTTTAGTTGTGGTCTCTCTCTCCCCCACCCCCACCCCCTCACCCCCTGCCCTGTTGCTGGACACTAAGTATGGATGGGTCTTTTTCCTAAGTCGACTCCTTAATCTTTCTCCTTGGTTAAGTGTGCTTGTATTTTTTTCTGTGATAACTTTCTCCTTTCCATTTTCTTTATTTGTTCATTTTCGGAATGCCTACTAATGGGATTTTAGACCTCTTTAATTGAGTCCTTGTATCTTTTATATTGTCTCCATATTCTGTCTCTATCTTTTAATTTAAAATTCTGGAAGTTTTTTCCTTCAATTTTTGAATATATTATTTGGACAGCATAACTTTTTGGTTTTGATTTATTGCTGCTTAAGCAGTTACCCCGAACTTAGTTTATTCTGTTTCTTACAATTGTGTGGGTTGATTAGGCTTAGCTGGACAGTTTTTTTTTTTTTTTCTGCTGGCCTCACTTGCACAGTCAGATAGTGGCTGGGACTGGTAGTCATTTGGAAACATGACTGCTCTGGAATGTCCCGAATGGCCTTTTAACTCATATGTGTGGTGCCTTGGTATTTCTTCACCCAGACATTTTCTCATGGCATCTCATCCTCTTCTTGGATGGACCCTTTCTTTTGACTTCTCTTTATTCATGAAGGTAGTCAGAATTCTTAATTTTTGGCTTCCAAGAGCACAAAAGTAGAAGCTGTCAGGCCTTTTTAAGGCTTAGATATGGAATTGGCCCAGTGTCATTTCTACCACATTTATTGGTTAAAGCAAGTCATGGGACCAGCCAAGATTGGCTTTGGTAGGGGACCAGATAAGGGGATGAATGCTAAGGGTGTGGTTCATTGGAGGTCCTCTCCAATGATATATCATAAATTCTAAGAGCTTTTTCTTGTTCTCTGATTATTCTTTATTCATAGCATTTTATTTCTGATTTATAGTTGTATTCATAAGTGTCCTTAAGGAGCCACCCTTAAGGTAAGCTACCCTTAACCTCTCCCTCTCTACCATCTCTATTTTCTCTTTAATAAGTTTTTTTTTCTAGTTCATCTTGGTCTTAATTTTTCTTTTTGAAGACTTTCCTCAAATATCTATTTATTCTATATTGCTCATTCATATTTCTGGTTTTTTTCCTTCCTTTCTTATTCATATATTCCTTTAGAGAGGTACTAAAAAGATGACTGAGAGTTCTTTGTGGCCAAGACTTGCCAACTGATAGCTTTTTAGGAGGAATTTAAAGGGATTTCCAACCCCACTTCCCCAGCCCTGTATTTCCTGGTATAATAATAAATAGCGGCTGGAATTGGTTTATTTGGTTTGTTTGGATATGAAACCTTCTAATCTCCTGCTTAAGGTAGATATGTTTGCCTGGGTTCTGCTTAAGGACATAAGGGGGAGCAGTGTGTTTGGGGACTGGACAATATGTTCTGGGTATAGGCTTTTGGTTAATCTGTTTTCTGGCTTCTTCATTACTCCTGCTGTCCAGGTTATTGGGTGTCTTAGAGTCTTGAGTCTCTCCAGCGTGCTCTGGGACAAATTAGCCTCCTATAATCCCCTAACCTATTTTACTTGTTTGTTCCATTAATTACTATTCTTCCATGTATTGTCATATGCTAGTATGAGTGAATTCTTTACTGCTGGTAGCCCCACTTCCTTTTTTGTTATCATTGTGTATTTATATAGGGTTTATTCACTATAATTTTAGTGGAGACTTAGGAAAGAGAGAAGATGGGAGAAATATGTATGTTCTATGTTCAATTTTCTCTCTCTGGAATGTCTGCACCTTAGGTTTCTCACTTAACAATACATTATGGACACAGTGTATGTAGATCTACCTTGTTTTTCATGATTGTGCATATAATTCTATGTAGAGATATAATTTGTGAATTGTGTGAAGAAATTTACTAGTTGTGAATCATCCTTGTATTCATAATAAATACTCAGCACCTGCATAGGTGGCGGCCAGAGGGACATGATGGATATGATAATACTTTATTTTTGGCTTTTTCTACTTTAAGTGCGATTGTAATGTACTTCTTTTTATTTCTTTTTAGGCTCTTGTGTTTCATTTCAGTATCAAGGTTATGTAGTCTTGTAAGATGGCTTGGTAAGCTTTGTGTGTTTTTTTCTAAGATCGAGGGCAGTTTAAATAAAATTTTTAGCAGGGTCCAATTTTGCCTCTCATGAGGCCTCTGGAAACATCCAGAGATAATTTTGGTTGTCACAACTGGTTGGGTGGGGGTGCTGTTGGCATTTTGTGGGAAGAAGGATGTTCCTAAATGTGCTACAATGTCAGGTCAGTCCCGCATGACAAAGAATTATCTAGCACCAATTATCAGTACTTCCAAGGTTGAGAAACCCTGGTTTAAATGAAAATCTGAGCCTGAGCCTGATCCATGTTTTTCCATGTATTAGTTTTCATATTTTCCATTCCTTTAGTCAGTTTTAGTAATTTTAGATTCTAAAAAAAATGATGACTTCATTTATACTTTTGAATCTATGGTTATGAAGCTCTTTTCATTTCTAAAGTTGTTTTCTTTATCGTTGATTACTTTCCAAAAGCTCGTCTGTTTTATTGGTCTTTTGAAAGAATCAGTCCTTTTATTTTTTTAAATCTAATTTTCTTTATTTTTGTGTGAGTCTTAGCTCTCCTTTTGCTTCTCTAGTTTATTGGATAATTGTGATTTAAATTGCTTTTTTAACAAAAGTATACATTTTCTTAGCGCTATTTGATTTCATTGCATAAGTTTTAAAATGTATATTTATTTTCTAAATAGTTTGTATTTCCTGAGTGGTTTGATTCCATCTTTTGTCCATAAGTTTAGTGTAATAGTTACAGTGAATACCTGGGAATGACCACCCAGTCCCTACCCATGTGAAGAAACAGACTATTGCTAGCACTGGAAACCTTTTGCAGGCTCCTTCCAGATAATCATTCCCTTCTATGCTAATCTTTTCCTTTTCTCTAGTTTTATCATCTATATGTACCTTTCTGAACAATGTGTTTTACTGTTGCCTGTTTTTAAGCTTCATGTTAAGAGTCATATGTGTTCTTTCATGTCTGTCTTTTGCTTAACATTGTGTTTTGAATTTATTCATATTATGTGTAGCTGGAGTTCTTTTTCATTTCAGTATTTCATTGTTTGAATACACCATAACATTTTTATCCATTGGAGTTGATTCCAGCTTGCTATTAGGAATAGTGCTACCCCAAGGGATACAGGAGTACTGATGCATAGGGGCACTTGTACCCCAATGTGTATAGCAGCACTCTCAACAATAGCCAAATTAGGGAAAGAGCCTAAATGTCCATCAACTGATGAATGGATAAAGAAATTGTGGTTTATATACACAATGGAGTACTACGTGGCAATGAGAAAGAATGAAATATGGCCCTTTGTAGCAACATGGATGGAACTGGAGAGTGTGATGCTAAGTGAAATAAGCCATACAGAGAAAGATACCATATGGTTTCACTCTTATGTGGATCCTGAGAAACTTAACAGAAACCCATGGGGGAGGGGAAGGAAAAAAAAAAAAAAAAGAGGTTAGAGCAGAAGAGAGCCAAAGCATAAGAGACTCTTAAAAACTGAGAACAAACTGAGGGTTGATGGGGGGTGGGAGGGAGGGGAGGGTGGGTGATGGGTATTGAGAAGGGCACCTTTTGGGATGAGCACTGGGTGATGTATGGAAACCAATTTGACAATAAACTTCATATATTGAAAAAAAAATAAAAGGAATAGTGCTACCATGTTCATTCTTCTCTATATTCGTGGGACACCTGTGCAAGCATTTTTCTGGGCACATACTTAGAAGTTGGATTACTGGGACATGAGGGTCAATTTCTTCTTAAGAGTTCTTTAGAAAAAATTTTTTAACATTCTTAGGTGGCTTTTGGGCTATTTTTAGTTTTTCTCTGGTCAGAGAATATGGCTTCCCAGCTGAATTATCAACAATTGCTTCAACTTAACCATTGGTGTTATTATGTCTTTGCTTATTGCCGTTTCTTGTATTCCATGGTTGCTTCCCACCTCCAAAAATATATCCCTGAATCATGTCCTCTGTTTTTATTTCTAGAAAGGATTTCTGGGAATGTATATGGAGAGTGTTCCTTGAATACTCAGTATCTGTTTTTATTATTTATTCAACACCTACCTATCTGACTCTGTGTAAAGTACTCTACATAGGTGCTGAGAATACAGAGGTGAAAGAAACACAGGAATCGTGCCTGTCCTGATGGAACTACATACATAATTCTAAGTTCATAATTGAGTCTCTTCTAGGTTCTTTACACTTTTATCTTCCAGGATTTATTGCTGCAGGTGAAAATCCTGATGCCTGATTCTTCTTTTTCTATAATTTTTCTTTTTGGACATGGGTAGGTGTTTTTTGCTTTTTTTTAACTGTGAAGTACAGAATTTTACTTTTCAATATTCCTTTGGGGCATTCACAGCCACTTCATATTTGAGGTCTTTCTTTAGCTTGACAGCCTTTGTCTCTTATTTCTTTCCCTCAGTCTTATGGATGAACAGTGGATGAATATTAATTCTCTGTATTCCTATCTCCCATTTCCCTTAACTCTTCTTTTTCTGTACCCCTTCCTCTCCCATTCCCTGTATCCTTTTTCTCCATTGTTCTAAAGCAGTGTCACAACTTGGTCATCTTGTTCATCTTTTTTTTTTCTTTTTTTCTTTTCCTGATAGAATCTTTTTGATTTCCTAGAATTGCCTTTTCCTTTGCACAGAAATTTTTTTATATTTTGTGGATGTAATACCTTCTCAAGTATTGCTAAAGATTCCAATTAGATTTTTTTGTTTTATTTTCTTCATTAATAATGTTTCAGGTCACCTGTTCTGTTTGTTCAACTTGGTGCTTTTTTTTTCCCCCCCAGATTGCTGGTTTTCTCCAAATATCTGGCAATACTTGGCTATCTGCATAGATGAGGCATACCATTGATCATTGTCAATGGTTGATGTGACTGTCCTCCGCAATTGTCAGTCTTCTCTGCTGTGGCCTCCTCCCCCCGCTGACTTGTACACCTATGCTCTGCCTATGACATGGGAATGGGGAGGTTCTGGCAGGCAGACTTTTCAACTCCTCTGAGTAAAAGGAAAAGGTGATTTTGCTGCTGTGTTGAGTTATATTTTTTAAAATGTGCCTTTCTTTCTGGCTCTGACACCCACACTTAAGAGGCCATCAAGTTAGGCCTTTTAAACAATAAATTTGTTCCAGCTGTAGTTGGAACAAATACAGCAAGTATTTCTGGAAAGAAAGAAAAATCGTTCTAACTTTATCCACTGTATTGTAGACAACTATGCTCTGGTTTAGAAAAGTTGTCTTTTTGAGCTCTGCCAAAACTAGTTATGAAGGTCCTTCCTAAAACCCCATCAGGTTCCTTGTGAATGAGTGGCAAATTGTGTCTTGTAGAGAAGTATTCTGTGATAAATGACATGTAAAAAAGAAAAGTGGCTCTATAGTAAAATGGTGATCATTTTATAATTTTTAGTTTTGTGAAAGGTCTACTTCTTTATAACTAACACATTTGACCTTTTAAAATATAAGGCAGTGGAATTTATGGAAACATTCAGGCTTTTCAAAGTTAAAAAGGTAGCTGTTTTAAGGAAACCAAAGTTTGGGATATTTATTTTAAGTGGAAGAAGTCAGTAGCTTTAACCTTATGTACATAGCCATATGAGTAAAATGTTTTCTTTAGAATGTTTCAGAATTTTCTGAAGTTTTGCTTTATAATTGACTAATTGCCTTTGTTTATTCCCAAAGCATCTATTAAGTTGAATTGTTCAAAATTTGTTTCTTTTTAAAAAACTGATAAATATTATTTGTCACATCAAACCTGGATTTAAAAGTAAATGTTCAACTTTAATGAGTTCTTTTAATGGAATTTTAGTGACAGATGAATGATAGCTTGTCCCTAAAGTCTTCTAATGTACTCAGTGTGTGCTTATTCTGTGTAGCCCTAGCAAATTCTTTTTCCTTTTCAGAATGGGACAACAGAAGAAGTAACTTCAGAAGAAGAGGAAGAAGAAGAGATGGCTGAAGTAGGTGTTTTATGTAAAAAAATCACATTTTATAAATAATAAATCTTCATTTTTGAACATTTTTAATAATTCTCTAATCTCCTTTATAAGCCTTTGTTAATGTGGAATAATGCAAAGCACATGGTATTTGAAATTGAATGTAATTTCTAAAGTCTGCTTTTAGCTTTAATTAATGATAAAACTTTAATGGTTTTAAGCAAATCACTTATCTGATGTCTTTGGATTTGATTTCCTAACAAATAAAAGCTCTTATTAACATTTAGCATTAAAATAATATTTATGTTTAATAGCAATCAATACTTAACCTGTACTTGGTTATTTTTAGGAAGAGGAACTATTAAGTTTTAAAAATTCTGAATTTATGGGGGTCTACGTGGCTCAGTCAGTTAAGCATCCGACTTTGGCTCAGGTCATGATCTCCACAGCTTGTGAATTCGATCCCCACATTGGGCTCGCTGCTTTCAGCCTGTCCGCGCAGAACCCAATTCCGATCCTCTGCTCCCTCTATCTGCCCCTCTCCCGCTTGTACTCTCCCCCAAAATAAATATTATAGAAAAAAAAATTCTGAATTTGAGCATTTGAGAACATTTCAGGGACTACTCACTAGAAGTAGTAAAGCTACCTCCTGTTGAAAAACCATCTAAGAATTTCGTAGGGCAAATTCTAGGACTTTGACTTTAGACCAGTTTAACTGCCACTCACGGATACAATTTTAGAGGTTTTCCAGCTCTGAGGCTTTGTGTTTAAATGCAGACTTCAGAGTGGAGATCTAGGTTTCTGCATTGACCACGTAAAAGGTATTTGAGTTCCACAGTCTTGATTTTAAAATATCTTTTCCATTTTGGATCTTAGAGTTAATTCAAGTTACTACCTTCTTTTCTTGATTTGGAAAATCTTAAATGTAAAATACACTTCTTAGAATGCCTTAAAACTAAAGAAGTAGTTGTGGGTTTGTTTTGTCAGTGTGGGAACAAAATAATCCTTAACATCTAATTTGTAATTTGTGTGACTTTTTAGGGATAGAGTTAAATGTTAAAAGCATTTCATGTTTTTAAGCCTTTTCCATGGGTTCAGTGTACAATGAAGTAAACATTCAAAAGTTTATGTACTTTTCATTTTTCCCTTCAACGTTTATTTATTTTTGGGACAGAGAGAGACAGAGCATGAACGGGGGAGGGGCAGAGAGAGAGGGAGACACAGAATCGGAAACAAGCTCCAGGCTCTGAGCCATCAGCCCAGAGCCCGACACGGGGCTCGAACTCACGGACTGCGAGATCGTGACCTGGCTGAAGTCGGATGCTTAACCGACTGCGCCACCCAGGCGCCCCTCATTTTTCCCTTCAAAATGATATAAAGAAGGGACAGCAGCATTTAGGGAAAGAAATCTAGAAAGACAGGAGCCTGGACTTCAAAGATGTCAGATTAAGATAGGTGAATGGAAGATAATCTAGGTAACTAAAATAATATGGTAAAAAGTCCCAAGCAGCCTTGGGCGTGGTGTGTTTAGGTGCATTGAAGCTGTCTTTTTGGGAGATTAAGATTGATGTGTTGGAGTCATGGAAGGAAAGCAGGGTTGACTAGCAAAGCAGATGGCTTAAAAGTCTTGAATTGGAGACAAATATGTTTATCTTTGATGTGACTATTGAGAAAAAGGCCTTACACAGAAAAAGGTGTGCTGAGAATATTGTTCTATAAAGATAATCCACACAGAACAGAATTCATCATTAATACTCAAGTGGAGAAGATTTATGGATAGGAATGTGGCTGCGTTTTGAAGTTTTAGGAAGAGATACAGACTAAGGACATTTGTGAGAACTCTGAAGAAAATAAGTGTGGGATGGAACAAAGGTGTAAACCTTTCATGGGGAGGGAGCTCTATGAAACATGGAATCATGGACAGGGTCTGAATAAGAAAGGAATATAATAATAGGGGTTGAAGAGATGAGAGTCTAAGAAAAAGACCGCCGAGTCTGGATGGAGGTGATCTTTAGCCTGGTCTACAAATCACAATGAGTTAGTTTGGTTAAAAAATGGCGATAGTAGGGCACCTGGGTGTCATAGTTGGTTAAGTGTCAGACTCTTGATTTCCACTTAGGTCATGATCTCACGGTTTGTGGGTTTTGAGCCCCAAGCCCAAGCCCTGAGTCGGGCCTCGGGCTGACAATGTGGACAGCATCTGCTTGGGATTCTCTCTTTCTGCCTCTCCCCAGCATTTATGCACTTTCTTCATCCCCCCCCCCCCCCCGCCAAAATAAATAAACTTAAAAAAAATGGAAATAGTATCAACTACTCCTTTAGAGATTTTGATGGTTGAAGTAGAGAAGATAATAGAAAAAGGTTATGATTTTAAAAGTTCTGAATAGATTTAAGAATAGATGATATGGGAAAGGAGGGAGGAGAGTGATGTAGTGATCAAAGATGTTAACCAAGGGATATAACACAAATTCTTATCTAACTTTTTCCTAATTACAAAAATCAGTAGGTGCTTACTGTAGAAAACTTGGAAAAGAAGGAAAAGCACTAAATATCTCTAGAAATAACTATTGTTATTTCAGTTATGTCCTAATCTCTTTTTTTCTGTGTTTATTTTAGTATAATTGAGATTTATATTCAGTTTTTCATTTTTTTTCAAGTTTATTTATTTGAGAGAGAAAGCACGAGCAAGGGAGGGGCAGAGAGAGAATCCCAAGAAGGCTCTGTGCTACAAGCCTGACACAGGGCTTGATCCCACAAACTGTGGGATCGTGACCTGAGCTGAAATCAACAGTTGGGTCGCCTGACTGAGCCAGCCAGGTGCCCCATATATATTCAGTTTTGTGTGCTTTTTGCATTGCGTTATTTTTTCCATTTAGTATGTTTTTTTAACCTAATGTGTTCAAATTATGATCATTTCAACATAATTGACATAAAATAAATGAGCTCTTTGTTTTTCTCACTAAGTCTTCCAAATCTGGTGTGGACTATATACTTAAGGCACATCTCAATTCAGACTGGTCACATTTCAAGTGCTCAGCAGCCACAAGAAACAAGAGACTGCCCTGTTGGACAGCACAGCTCTAACTAGCGTGAGCTGTATGGTCACCCAGGGGTGTCCAGTCCCCCAGCTCACCCCAGGTCTGGGGCAAGGCCAGAGCAGCAGCCAGAAGCAACAGGTGGAGCCTGAGCACAGAACCTGGTACCCACAGTGGCCAGCCTGGCTCATTCACCTTGCCACTGCCCCCACAGAGCCAGGGATTTGTGCACTGCCATCCTCACTGCCCTTTTGTTTCATTATTGATAAAGAAGAAACAATTATGCTATGTTGACATTTTAATGGTCTTATATTTCATGAAATTGAGGTACCTGCTCTGGTATTTTTGCACATGCAGTTTTGTGGAGTGGTTTGTAGCTATAAAGTTTAAATAGGCATCTTTATGCCTAAGTCAATGTTCACATTGTAAATTAGTTCCTTACAGTAGATTTCTAGAAGTCAATTACTGGAACAAAGTATAAATAAGGTTCTTGATACCTAATGCTAAACTGTTGCAAAAGTTTCTTTTAATAGGAGATTTATTTAGTAAGAGTTATGGCTTTATAAAAGTATTAAATATGCTTAGATTCTAGCTCTAAAATGTAGGATATAAAAAGATGGAAACTTCTGGATTGAATGTGAAGGTTTTTTTCCTTTTTCCATTCATTTGTCTGTTCTCTGTTGAGTCGAGTAATTTAACTTTTGGCATAAGCTTCAATAAGCTAATATTTTTCTTATCTTTGTAGGATATAGAAGACTTGGATCACTATGAGATGAAGGAAGAAGAGCCTATTAGTGGAAAAAAGTCAGAGGATGAAGGAATTGAAAAAGAAAATTTGGCAATATTAGAGAAAATTAGGAAGACCCAAAGGCAAGACCATCTCAATGTAAGTGTTTGCAAATATCTAAAATCTATACTTTTGGGATTAAGTAATTATAGGTAATAATATAAAACAGGGCAATTCATTAAGCTACCAGTCTAAGCTACCCTCCTCCACCCTTGCCTGTGTTGTGGATTCAGCCATGTTTTGTTGCCCTAGTGGGTTGTTGTTGTTGAAGTTTCTTATCTGTTGATAGCTCTCTACCATGTTCATCTGCTTTTTACGTGTTGGAATTAACCTGCTGTTCATTATATATACCCACTTTCCAGCCTGTTTATACTGCTTCCCCTTCTACCATGAGATCTATATTTAAATTTACTGTTTTCTACAAATAGAGTACAATTTAGATTCTTTCCCACAGAGTTTCCATCTGGTCTATCCTGCTCTAACCAAACCAAAAGTATTTTTTTTTCTTTTGACTTAACATTGCTTTTATGTGAAGTGGCATGGGGTATGGAGTGAATGAATGCTGAGTTTGGTAATAAACACAGCTGTGTGGCTTCAGTTTCCTCCACTCTAAAATATAGATAATACATACCTTTTGGATGATTACTGAGTAGAATAAATGAGAATGATACATTAAAATACCCAAAGTAGGGAAACATAGGAGAGTCTAGCCATTTGTCTCAACAGTTACTTCTTACTTCTTTGTATTAGAGCTGTTTATCAAACCCAAGACATCTATCTCAGAAGGACCTTTTTCTTAGGCACAGGTTCTCAAAAACAGGGAATGAATTATGTGGGGAAATGCCAAGTATTGTAAGCAGATGAATTACTCGCTCTCCTTCAGTCTTACACTATTAAATTTAATTGGCAAATTTTTATTTTTATTTATTTTTATTTATTTTTTAGAGAGCAAAGAAATTTAGTTCAACTCTTCATTATTTTTTTAAAAAGTTTGTGCCATTTAAGATTACTGTACTTTCTGTATCTTGCGATTGCTTTTAGTTTGTATATTATAATCAAAACAACTACAGATTATTTAATGTTTTCACATGAGAGACACTAAGCTAAGTACTTTAAACTTTATAAACCTTCCCATTCAACCTTTTATAGCCACTTCTAAAATAGTCTTCTTATTCTATGGGTGTGAAACTAGGGTTTAAACCAGTTAAGTAATGTAGGAAATAACTTTGTGAACCTGATTGCTACCCATTCAGCAAGGTGTAGTACAGCCATTAACATTTAAATTTTACATGATCAGTGTATTTTTTTAAACTAAGGTATTCTAAATGTTTGTCTTATGAGAAGTAGTTGCATTCCTAGTTAGTCTTCGGATAACATATTGGTGCAGTTTCATTTTTAGAGAAATCCCAACATGGAAAAGAACTGAAACTAGTTGCAGGTGAACATGTTATTTCTCAGTTTCTTAATAATGTAAAGTAGACCTTCAGTATAACATTCTTGCTTATAATCAGACTAATGAAACTGTGTTAGTTGATAGTCTAAAATGGTAAGGGCCTTCTAGTATGTTCAAAATTTGCTTCTGACCCAACATGCTTATTAAAATAGCCAGAATCAAAAAAAGAATGGCCAAAATCAGGAACACTGACAATGCTAAATGCTGAGGAGGCTGTGAAGCAACAGGAACTCTCACTCATTGCTGATGGGAATGTAAAATGGTACAGCCACTTTTGAAGACAGTCGGGCAGATTCTTATAACACTAAACATAATTTTTACCATACATTCCAGCAGTTTCAGTCTTTGGTATTTACCCAAATGAATTGAAGACTTCTGTCCAGACAAAAACCTAAATACTGGATGTTTATAGCAGCTTTATTCATAATTGCCAAAACTTGGAAGCAACTAGGATATCCTTCAGTAGGTTAATGGATAAACAGTGGTACATCCAGACAATATGGAATATTATTCCCTGCTAAAAAAAAAAAAAAGAAATGAGTTGTCAAACCATGAAAAGACATGGAGAATTTTTAAATCCATATTACTAAGTGAAAGAAGCCAATCTGATGAAAAGGCTGCATAACTGTATGTTTCCAACTGTGTGATATTTTGGAAAAGGCAACACTGTGGAGACCATAAAAAAGATCAGTGCTTGCCAGAGGTGGGGTGGAGAGATAAATAGGCAAAGCGCAGAGGATTTTTAAGGGCAATGAAAATACTGTGATACTGTAGTGATGGATATGTGGTGTTATACATTTTCCAAACCTATATAGTATACAACACCAGAAGTGAACCTTCAGGTAAATTATGGATTTTGATGATATTGATGTGTCAATGGATTCATCAATTTAAGAAATGTACCTTCTGGGGGTGCCTGGGTGGCTCAGTCAGGTGAGTGTCCGGCTTTTGATTTCGGCTCAGGTCATGATCTCATGGTTGTGAGACTGAGCCCTGTGTCAGCATCTGCACTCGCAGCGCAGAGTTTGCTTGATATTCTCTCTCTCCCTCTTTCTCTCTCTCTCAAAATAAATAAACTTAAAAAAAAATATACCTTCTGGTGAGGGAAATTGATAATAAGGGAGACTATGCATTGTGGGAGCAGTTACATGAGAAATCTCTGGACCTTTCTTTAAAGTTTGCTGTGATCCTGAAAGTGCTCTTAAAAAATAAAATCTTAAAAAAAATTAATATTTTAAAAAATCAATAGAATTTGAAATAGGTTTATACTAACTTCTAGGCTACTGCAGGAGCCATGGTGATCTAGACAGGTTGGTTAGACTTTTTTTTTTTTTTTAAATCATAAATGAGCCAGACATGTCCCCCAATTTTATATTCCTGTTGA